>NW_023340268.1:15498279-15498431 GCF_004916995.1 Morone saxatilis
TGTGTGTGTATTTATGCCCAAATGTAATGTTTGTAAGTAGGCTCCAATAAGATACTGATGGAGTTCTCCATGGTGCTGAAATTTTCCAAGGGTTTTTTTTTAACGTGAGTACTACTGTTTGTGTGTCACTGTGCGTATGTATGTATGTGTGT
>NW_023340268.1:15498480-15502181 GCF_004916995.1 Morone saxatilis
GTGTGTGTGTGTGTGTCACTGAAAGCATGATCTCTAAGCTTCAATGAGCTCTCCATGGTGCTGAAGTTGCAACAAACGTCGCATACTCTGCATTACTTTCCATCATTTAACTTTCATTATGTCATTTTTTAAGCTTCCCTTTCACTGTTTATTTTGAGTAACAAGATCACCATTAGCCAGTATAAACAAGCAGGATAACAAGAGTAGTCATTCATTTCTATATCCCAATATCACAGTTAGGGCAGTGTTTCAGTGGGCTTCACCCACACAATACAATACATGTTCTCGATCCAGCTCAAGTTCTCTAAGACAACAATGGAATTGTAATCCAATAATAACAGTATAACAGGCACAACACTAAACTAGGAAGTGTTTATAAGAAGTCCAATACATCAATACATCATCATTAAAAAGTTTCCCATATGAATGAATGTATCATAATGAAAACATTGTAGCATTGTACTATAGGTCTACTAGACACATCCAGCATAGCTGTAGGTTACTTTACCACAGTGCAGAAGTACATCACCTGAATCATCTGCCAACCATCCCCATTGTGCAGCACAGAGAAACATTTATAGTCCTGACAATGTGATTATTCTGTCTCTGCCAAGAATGTTGCACAATAGGCTGCTGTAGTCGATGAAAAATTTAACTCTCTAGTGATGCTGTTATTCTGAAGGGCTGTCTTGCCAAACTGGCTGAAGTATGAAGATGTGAGGGTGTTTCGTGTTTGAGTGATGTTTACATACCATCCTGGACATTTGGAATAGAGAGGAGACCCATGTCTGAGCATTATCTGTAGTCTGCCTTCTATTAGAATTGTCAACCTTATCCTTTTTCCAATTAGTCATGGGAAATGATCAATTGTAAAGAGAGTTTCCTATCAGTCAGTAAGTGAATTAAAGGTGGTGAGTGGAGAATTTTTTCATCAATAAATGTAGCGACAGAATTAGTTGTGATGGCATGTTCTAATGCTAATAAATGAGCATGATTATCACCGTTGCAGACAGTCTCCCTTTTGATCTGCTTTGTACTTTCATTTGGTCCAATTTGGGAAGCCACAAATTTGATTCTCAGAAGAATCCTCTCAGGCGAATACCAAAATGTTCATAGAAAGTCGCTTACAAGAAATGTAGAGCAGAGGGAAAATTATCTTTGGCAGATCTTTTGACAATGGTACATCTGGGAAAAACCCTAGTTTCCTTTTAATAAACTTGGTCTGAGTAAAGACACCAAAACTCATACATTCTGCCCTGACATCCCAGATATGTAATATCTTGGCCATTTAAAAGTGTTACTATGAACCAGACACACACAATTAAAATATTGCTGCAGGTAAGTAGTATTTCCAAACATGAAATAGTTACAAAAAGTCCAGAGATTCCAGCTAGTGTCTATTTACATATAATACATGCAGAGACACAACATTTTAGTCACATAAAGTGTAGGAATAAAGAGTTTGCCTCACTTTTAAGGCTAATTTAAGGAGTTAATATACAGGCTCTGACATGCTGTAATCTGGCAGACACAGTCCCACGATAGCCTCTTTTTTTCTTGGTCTACCGCTGTGTTCACTGAGCCCAGTGTGAGCAATTTTCAAATCTGGGTTGTGAAAGTAATACTGCCTTCAGAGATATGGACTTCATTTTCACACATTGTTCAACTGTCTTACTCTGAGTTTTGCTGCAAATGTAGAAGCAATGTATACAAAAGCTCTTATCCTCTATGGTGTAGTTAGAGATGAGTCTTACATCTCAGATATACAGAGTACAGCAATCAAAGACTAAAAGTAATTCAATAATTTTAATTGTGCCCGCAAATGAATGGCTAGTTGTGGAACTGTAGAAGAGTGCAAACTGGATGATGGATGGACATACGGGTGGTTGGTAATCTGTCTACACTAGAGGAGCTGCGCCACTACAGCTCCTCCTCCACCTCCAAGCCTTCAAAAGAAGCACTTGAGCTGACTAATGTCCCACCATTTTTACTCATCCATATGCAAATGTATGCAGCAAGGTGCTCCAAAACCTAATCACATCATCTACTATATAGGAGAGGCCTTTTAATGTAAAATTTGATACTAAGGCCATGAAAACATGAAGGTCTGGTAACTGCATGTTTGTACGAATGTTTTTTAGCTGCATCAATGTTTGCAGGATTGGTACTCAAAGACAAATCTCTTCCCCAATTTAGAAAAGTTCTGGCAGAGAACCAGAAGAGCTAACAAGGACATCTGTGAGCAATGTGAAAAAAAAAAGAAACACCACACACTAATTATTAGCACTATAATGTGTGGTGATTTATTTTTAGTCACAACTATTTTAAGATATATAGTAGTTGGGTGCAAATGTACTTAAAACATTTTAAATAACTGCTTAAGTTTTGTATTTCATTGCACTTACAGCAGCATCCCTATAAACTGAGACATACTGCAGGTCAGAATAAAACAGTGAAGTCAGTAGCCAGCTTATTATGGACTGATGCCAAACGAGCGGGGAAACCGTGGCCCGTGTTAAGAATAAGCGGAATCGTCCTTTAAAGACTATGCGAATTTCAATCATTTCTGTGCATATGCACTCGCTGTATTTGGAAACTGCGCGTGCTGACGTCACTACGGGCGATGGTAGTCGGGGTAGGAAGAGCGGGAGGGAGGTAGTTGTGAACGCGCCTGACGGATCCCCGGCGGAGGGCAGCGAGGGCGCGCATCTCTGTCCTCCGCTTGTGAAGCGACTGCAGGGGAGCCAGATGCCCGACTGTGAGCCGCTGCCTGTGGATACCTCTCCCAAATGCCAGAGCAGGCAGGAGCCACAGACATATTTCACCCTCTGACCGGGAAGAGGAGAGAACAGGGGCAATAAACAGAGTAAGAATTGTTTTTTAATATATTTTTCTTTCCCCCCCCCCCACCCCCGGTCCCCCACTACCTCCCCCTCGCTCTTTCTGTTTCAATCTCTTGCTTCATGAAGAGCTTCCTTGGACTATGGATACCGGGCATCAGTAGAAACGAAGCCGTTATTCCCCACTCTGCCTGCTGCGCTGCTGCGGCGCTGCTGCCTGGTGAGCGCGTCCTCTCAGTTGACATGGAATATACAGCGTGCTAATATGCGCAAAACCATGGAGTTTTATTATGAACGTGGATCTTATTTTTGTACATAAACTGGACATCTACAGAAAGCGACGTTCCTTCTTCTTTTCATTTCCCCCCTCCACCCCTCACCCCAATTGCTTTTTTGTTTTTGCGTTTCTTTATTCTGTTCTTCGTTTGACCCATGGCTACTTTAAATGATTTTCATGTCATTATAGCCGATCCTCTTATTCTTTTTTATTTATTTTTTTCACTTATTATTTTGTTGTCCGTTTTGGAGGCGCAGAGTGGATGCTTCGCAGAGACATTTGGTGGGGAGAAGATCAGCCGCGGCGGAAGTGAATGAAATGATAGTCTCCCTCTCCATCTGAGGACGTGCATGGAATGGGAAACTTAAATTTGTATCCACGGACCGATCGGGGAATAGCGACGTAAATATAATACTGCTGAAGCGATCAGGTCAATTGTGTCTCTTTATCTATCTAAACTCAGCCTGTCCTGTAAAGAACGTTTGGACTGTTTATTTGCGCCATGTATCCACGATTGCTTTTGCAGTCTTCGGCTTATTTATTTATTTTATTCTTGACATCCTGCGCTAAATCACAGTGTGTAA
>NW_023340268.1:15502281-15504536 GCF_004916995.1 Morone saxatilis
CCCCCCCCACACACACACACACACAACAACCACCACCACCTTCCCCCAGTGCGCACTGTGCGCCTGGGTGAGTAGGTGCCTTCTCTCGTTGAATGCTAAAGAGCCAGGATGTACCAAAGACGCCAGTGAGGGTGCACTGGGGGGCTGAGAGGGAGCTGCTTGACTTACATCCGTACTGGCATCTCACCACGCAACAGAAAGCCCTTTGAAAGCTACCTGATCACGCACTGAGGTCCGATTTATCTGTGGGCGCCTCTGACTGTGGCGTGCGTCTGCCGCAGTGCCGCTTCTTGTTACCATTCCTCCTCCCAGTTCATTCAGTGTGATTTTCAGTAAAGTGATAAGTATGCGGGTTTTTTTTTTAGCGAGTCCGAGAGTACGGTTCTTTAGAAGCTGGCCTTGTACCACCCCTCCCTTGTAGCGAGCAGGTGGCTCCGGTGACGCTGAACGAGAATGACAACCGGGACTCGACAACGGGAGTGCAAAGGAGCCTCCGAGCATCATCTCCGTCTCCCTCTCTCTTTTCTGCCCATCTGTTGAGCATGCAGTGTGTGTGCGCTCTCTCCGCACGCACCTCAAAACAAACTCCCACCGCTACTATCAGACCCTCTTAAATAATGTAATGTAACACACATGGCAGCAGCGACCTCGATTATTTTATTCCCCAAGTAGCCATCTGTGGCATGTTGAACAATTCCCCGCAATATTCCACTCAATCCAACCCTGAGTGGAGCCGAACTCTGCTACAAGCAGCAGCCTGTGGGTGAACTGGTGTAGGCTTTTTAACAGGGACACTGATTCATGAACAGTGACTGTCTCTTTGGTTCTTGGCACCATTTAGGATGTGGATTAACAAGTCAGACTCAGCGTGTAGTATTTCTCACATTCTAAAAAAGGAATTCCAGCGACCCTGTGATGGATTTTTATGAAACAAAATCTTAAGCAAACTATAAAGTCTGAACACAGAACAATATTAAAGGCCTATTGCGCTGAATTCTCTGTCCTCTCTGTACTCTTACCCCTGCCTCCACCCTGAATGTGAGCAGTGAATAACCATAACGTCGCCTCTTCTTTTTTTAAACGCAGTGAATAACCTCGTTTGTTTTATTTCTCCGAGCTGCTGTCGGAACTAATGGAGCCGGCGGGGCCGTGTCCCCTTTTAGCCGAGATGAGCAAACCCACGGACGATGGCAGATGAGCTGGATGTGAGAGAAGGCTCCTTTTTTTAACCCGAGCTGGGTGGAGGACAAAGAGTGGTCAGGGGCATTAGTTCAGTGAAGCTGTGGCTCAGTCCCTGAGTCTAATAACAGCATCATTTGCGAACAAAACTTCCGAGCCTGCGTATGGTAGAGGATCTGTATGTTCTCTCTGAGAGCACGAAGCAGTGACTAATGAGCTTCGAGAACACTGGTTCTCAATGCTGCACTGGTAAGATTTTCTTTAATATGGCTTCCAGATAAAGTTCTGCGGATTTTAGCTCTTGGTTGTAATGAGGAAATCCAGATTAAATCTAAACTCGGTTCATTTACAGTGAGTGCCACAACTTGCCACCCAGTGATTAACCATGGAAATCATATTTGTGTAAACCTCCATGGAGTGTTGGATACATATTTATAATCTTTGTGTTCCTGTAGTAGAATGTAATTTAGTTTAAAACCATTTGTCCTGCTTCATTTTATTAAAGAAAGTGCACCCAACCCATTTCATCTAATTTGTTTGGTATCTTGCCAGATATTTTGGTTATATTTGGCCAAATTTCAATAATTTAGTTTATTATTATTATTATTATTATAAAAGCATTAATAAAGCTAACCGACCTCACATACAAAAGCACTAAACTGAGGCTGACTGTGGTGGAGGGAGCTTGGCGTTGGTACTTCCAAGACTGAGGCGACCAAAATCTGGAACCACAAGGTCTACTGTAGTCAGTTAGGTAGAACAGCCCTAAATTCAGCACCTTGGACAGCGCTCATAGCCAATCGCAACCTGTTTTTACAGAAACAATATCTGTGTTACTCTGGATTATGCACAGACTTTTAACAAATTAATTGGAAGTTGTTTTCTTTTGGTTTTTTCCTTTTTTGTAAAAGCATTCATTTAACATTCATCAGTTTCAGTACCATTGCTCGTAGATTCACACAGCACTCTGCACAAAACAAAATGTACAGCCTAGTGCTTCCAGAGATTTCCTCACACAACATTAGCTTTAATTATTAACAGTTGAGCATAGGGAGCTTTCACTTTAGGGGAAAAAA
>NW_023340268.1:15504553-15512139 GCF_004916995.1 Morone saxatilis
AAAACCAAAACTATATGGCTAGATATAGGGGTAAGATAGAAAATGTGTTTTTCTTTACTTTGCACAAACCAGTCTTTTAACAATTGTGACAAAAGAGAAAAGACTAGAGTATAAACTAAACTTTAAAGAATATACTAGCAATGACTCCAAGGTAATATCATTCCCACCATGTTACCATCATATATTGACATCTAATGTACTTGATATAGTGTTTGATAATTCATTTGGTAAACAATTTTAACTAAATTTAGCTTGTTCAATAGGCAGTTCAGTTTCATGATTATGAGTATGTACAGTCATAGCATGCACATTGCAAATTAACAATACTGCATTTGTCGTCCATGATGGTAGTTTGCACATCTCTTAATATTCAGCTGGCATCCTTTGGTTTTTATTTTCTTTTGTTCTGGGTTTCGATTTGTTCCAGAAGCTCTGTGTTTGCGTGTTGCTCATCAGTCTCGCCGAGGCCAGTGTCAACGGTCATCTCTAGAGATCTCTCTAGCTCCTTACGGGGGGAGCTCCTTGTGGTTCCAGGATGGATTTTTACTTGTTTTCATTCTCATTTTTGGCAAGGATCCAAACTGAGATCAGGTGCTTTATTCACAGTCAGTTGCCTGGTTATTGTGGCACTACCACAGAATGAAATATTGGCAAGACAGAGAAGCCTCATATGTTGCCTAAATCTACAGTACAGGAGCTCAGTGTAGCAAGGTGTCACGTTCTAGGTGAATACAATGTTTTGTTTGTTCAGGCTTAAGTGCTTATAATTCTTTGGTCCCGTGAGGGGAGTAGTGGGATATCTGAGAAAGTAGGAACTGTTGCAAGATTTGATATGTGGCTGTAACTGGCTGTAAAACTCCTAGCTTGAAATGTAATATAAACATACGATAAAAACCTTTTATTATTGTGGCGATCATTAATTTTACTTTCTTGAATACTGTGAGTGTGAAGGATGTCTCGAAGTCTCGTGGAAAACATGAAAAAAAAAACACATTTATTGGAGAATTAAGTTATGAAATTGGGGCAATTTTGACCGAAGCACAGCAGGAAGGTTAAACGGGACAGAGAAATGAGATTGTGTGTAATGACTCCGCCATCACTGAAAGATCATCTGAGCAGCTGCTGGAAATGCAACACAAATGACAGTGTGACACGTATCAGCTGAAGATGTATGAAAACCAACCAGCTCTGTGGCAGTTTTATAAGGCCTGTAAATGTGATACTAATAACATCTTCAATATCCGCCCACATGTCATGCACTAATGCTGGCAATGCTAAATCTTTCTCCCTCTCTCTCTCTCACACACACTCATACTGTACACACAAACCTCTCTCACCTATCTCTCGCTATTTCCTGTCTGACTTTCACTCAAGCAACTCTGATGGGCAAACGTGCGAGCATACATTAACACACACAGCGGGAGAGAAAAAATACAGTATGCAAAGTGATAGCGGCAAGTCAAGCAGTGTGTTTGTGTTTGTGTGTCCACATGCATGCTGTTTAAATAGTGCATATGGAGTAGGGGCCAGGCAACAGCTTGGGCTTTCCTGGATCACTGCACCCTGGCTGGGCCATTGTTCCTCTGACACCCCCCTTACACACACACACAAACACACACTTCCTCCTCTCCGCTGGCCTTTCCCTAACGAGCTTCCTGCTCTCCTCTCCTCCTCCGAGCTCTAGTCCTAGCTCTTTTCTATTGCCATTCATCCATTCATAAAATATTATCCTTATGACCTCTGCGATTTAATGCTTATTGTATTATTTTAAGTTGAGTACGGCTATGTTCTTCTATCATTGTAGTTGGGTGAGCCTCTTCAAGTAACGTGCAGCGACAACAAGGCTCATGACTTTTCATCATCACATCTAGAAGCTCTGCTGTCAGCTCGCACATCAGCCATGACCGGCCCAGAACACTGCTTAGCAAGGAAGAGAGGGCCAAGGAGGGGAGGAAAAGAAAGAAAATGATCATAAAATATGAGGATTTGGGGGTTCAGCTGTGGGTCAGATAGTTGATTACACCAACCAGTGGAAGTGTTTTTATGAGAGAAATATCTGGAGTGATAAAAATGACCAGAGGTGAAAGATTTTGTTCTACTTTTCCTCTCTCACCACACCTCAGCATCACATATCATGCCCTTCTACTTCGTATGCTCTGCCATGCTCCATTTGGAGCCACAGATGCCTCTGTCACTGGGGCAGCATGCATTTGGCGCGGCCCCGGGTGACTGTGTCAATATTTGCAGTGAGCGCCATTTTGGTTTGGGGCGCTCTATAAGCATGACTGGGCATGGGTGAGGCTAAAGCTACAGTAAAAATCAACAGGAAACAAAAACCCCGGTCCCAAAGACTTGCTCTCTACAGTTAATTAAGCCTTTTGGCAAGAAAAGTGGAAGGATGGCCCTCCTTGGGAATAGATAGGTGGGGTTGCGGGGGGGGGAGAGAGACAAAAGAAAATTAATCTCTTTGAATAGCAGTGATAATTCACATCTCTAATTAATATTGATCGCACGAGGGATAAGAAACTGCCACAATACAACCATAGAGAACAGTTAATTCGATGAGTTTTGTGTTAATAACTCTCTTTGTGCCGAGAGATGAACAAGGCGTTTTGCTTGGCAGTGACTGTGCAATTTGAGGTTGTTACTTTGTGTGCGTCGATCTGTGTGTTTGTGTGTTTGCTCTTGTTTGGTGACTCCCAGCAGTAATATTTGCCTTTTATGTAATGTTTTTCATAATGTACGGCCCTTGGGGATGGAGAAAGAGCAAGAGCTGGCAGATTGTATTGATTCAGAGCATCTAAAGCTGCTATTTTATAGTGCAGTACAGGAGGGCCTGCGAGGATCCCCTAAGCTAACTTGTTTTCATGATTGCTTTTTCTTTGGTTGTTTCTCAGAGACTTACTGGACAAATCTTAACCTTTTCATTTCCATCCCATCTCTACACCTCTCTTTCCTTTTATGGCTCGTTTGTTTGCTCTCTACTCTCTATCTTTGGCATAATTTCACCATGAGCACATTTCAAAACATATTTTTCTCTCTTTTTGCTTACTCCTCTTGCGTAATGGAAAATGTCCAAACTCCCCACATCCACAGAAACACATACACACACGTACAGTTGCTACTCTCTGCAGCTCACGCACAAGCAGGCTGGCCAGTTCCACTGCTTAACTCAGCGTTCAGAGGGCGCAGACTCATCTGCCTTAGCACATTGGCCTCGTCATCAGTAGAGTGCCCTGCTGTGACACCCATCGGCCTCTATAACAGCTCCTTATAGAGGAGGACGCATTGTGTTCGCAGGCAAGAAAGTGTAATTCTGTGCTCTGCCTGAGCAGATGGAAGGAGCCTGGACTCTTTTGTGCTGTGACCTAATGGAATCTGATGTGTGCATGTGCGTGTGTCCACGGTAAATATGATGTCTTGTGCATTTAGTGCGAAATACTGTATTATAAAAGTTGACCTTACTGCAGGGTTTTATTTTGGAAAGTAAGTGGGGGGGGGGAATGCATGCTATAGAAGCAAGATTCAGAGGAGGGTAGCAAGGCATTACAATAGTTTACTAACAGTTTTTAGTGTGTAAGTAATAAATCAATTGTAGGAATACTGCACGCTTTGTGTTTCTTAAATGCCTCCTACCTCTTGGTAACACAGTGTAACAATCACAGAGAGTCCTGAGTTTCATATTCATCCTTATCTTGTCCAATACTTTGCTAAGTGTACACAAAGGCCCCCGATTCCTCACAACTCCTGACATCTTTACACTTGTCCTTGGTGAAAGAGAAAGAGAGACATATATGATGAAGAAAGAGCCATACATTATTTTCAATAAGGCCCTATAAATAACTCCCCAGGCTGTTACTGTAAATAAAATGAGTTCCTGGAATATGCGCAGCTTGCCTTTTTCAATAAAGGTTAAGACAAAAAAGATCCGCCAGGCATTCAGGGGTAACATGCTGTGATTTTATGTGCTGCCAGTTTTCATGTTTCAATTGGCCTGCGTGTGTCTGTGTGCTACATGTGTGTACATTGATGCATGTGAGATTATCCATGCCTGAGATGTGTTTGTGTCTGTGTGTGAGTGTGTGTTTGTGTGTGTGTGTGTGTGTGTGTGTGAGGGGAGAACCTCCCCAGGTCCAGTTGCTTGTCAAAGCTGCAGCTTGTGTGTTTTTGGAGGAAACAAAGTGGACAGGTGGAATTCCAGCCCCGAGGCATGCTGGGTAGAATCACAGTGTGGCAGGTGTGTACATTTGACAGTGCAAAGTTGCTATGGAGACCATTAGTCGAATCACAGTGGTGTGTACTGTATTGTCATGTTTTCTGTGCATGTTAAATTCTTGTAATGAAGATTGATTATGTCTCTGTGAGCCCGCCCCAAGCCAACATGCATCCTTCAATGTCTAATTCCTGATTTCTTTTGAACTATCCCATGTAAGTGTTGCCAAGAGAGAGAAATAGAGAGAGAGAAAAAGAGAAAGTAAACAAGTAAGTGAGAGAGATGTTCAGAGGTTCCACTGTAATAGCTTTAGACTGCACACAGAAAGTTGCATGCAAATGTGGTCCTCCACAGTGGTTAAAAGTCTGCACATATTAATGAAGTAATTCTTGATACTGTTAAACAGATTCATTTAAAGAGAGAAGGTAAGTGGCCACTAATGAAAAACAAATATGCAAGTGGCAGCTTCCTGTTAAAAGAGTACTCCACCAATTGAGCATTGTACTGTAATATTGTCAGACTCACAACAGACAATAAAAAGTACAAAAACTTGATGCAGCAGAGCCAGAGCTTTTTATATTCAATGCATTCTTCTTCCTTGTCAAAACCTGCCGCCTACATTACCCATAAGCAACCAGTAAAGAACAATCAAGGAGCAGAGCCAGCCGGGAGTTTCAGTTTTTTTTTTTAATAATCTTTATTAAAATTCTTTAGCCCGAAACAACCAGTAAGAACAATCAGCGCAGAAAGCCCAGCGGGAGTTTCCGCGCAAGACCTAATGCGCGGAGAATTCTGCTGTGGCGCCAAGCTGCTCCCCGCTTGTCTGGCGCACAGCGTACAATTAAATGTTTACTGCAATACAACTCCCAAACCCTAACCTGAAGAACGATAAACAGAAAATAATTAAAATCTTCAACCTTAAAAACTGGATGAAAAATGTAATATTCAAAGAGCCAGGCAAGGGGGGCTTTCCCCCATTAGATCGAGAGCTAAAATGGATAGAGGAAAGGGGGAAAAAAACTCAGGGCATAACTTTCGTGTCTTTGAAAAAAAGAAGAACAAGGGAAAAAAAATAAAAAAACATCCAGTTCCTTGATAGTAAATGATATAAGAATCAACAGAAACCGAATTAAATCTCCCCTAGAAATCCTCAAATTCTATAAACAAGCTTTACAGCTCTAAATTGTTCTAATAAAAACTGCCAATACATTCCTAAAGGATATAGAAAAAATAGTATTCCCCCCCAAACACAGGTAAGACAGATAACTTTAAACAAACCAGTCGATGTCAAATAACAACTTACTGAAAATGGACAGCGAGTAACTTCGGGCCCAGCCTAATCTTAATTAACAAGGCCAGCGGCTCGGAACGGAGCTCACCCCAGGAGCCTTTTATAGACATTTCTGGGAAGATTATTAAAAAACTGCTACATCCCAAGTATTCCTGGAAATATTTGAACTTGTATACTTCAACCCACAATGAAGAATGGGGCTCATCATCTCCCCAATTCCTAAGCCCGGCAAAGAACGCCCAGATTCATAGAAAACAGAGGCCTATTTACTCTTAGAAACTCTGATTATAAATTACTTCCACCTTAACATTTTCACCCCACTTGTCCTTCAGACAGGAAATTTCAACCATCTTATTGCCAGAAACACATTCTGATTTCTTAAAAAGGAAAGATCAACCACAACAATATAAGGCTGGTATGGACATTATTGAATATAGAAATAATCAAATTGAAGCATGAATGGTTTTCTTTTGCTTTTTAGATTTCTATAAAGCGTTCGATTTCGTAGAGGGCACGCCATTTTATGCTTCCAAGTTCTGAACATTTAGCAAAATTTTTCATCCACAAGAATGGAGTTATGAAGTGCATCACCCAAATTTATTGTCTTCATGAAATGAAATGAAAATCTTTAAAAACCTTCTTTAAGAAGAAATGAAGGGAACAAAACTCTGATCATGAATAACTTAAAGAATTTTCCCACTGAAATGGATAGTTAAAATTGATTTGAATCCCCCCCTTATGATCAATTTTATTCTATTTTAATATTATTATTTTTGACCTATTTATTTTGGAATGTTAATTTTAATTTTATTTCAAATTGCCCGCGATTTATTGTATTGAAAGCACTATGTGCATGTTCTTATTGTGAGGCGCGAGCGAGAGGGAGGCTGATGTTCACCCTGGCAGCTTCTGCTTTACCCTTGCGAAGCTGTCGCTCATGGCCGTACTATGAAAGGAGCCAGAATTGTTTATTTTCTAAAGATTTACCATAAAGATTTTAAAAAAAAGGGAGAAAAAACTGAAACTCCGCGCTGGCCTGCGTTAATTGCTTCCTACTGGTTGTATCGTAAGAGTTCGTAATAAGATTTATTTTAAAAAAAAGAGCGAGGAAATATAAAGTCTGGCGGTGTTTGTCTTTCCGGTTCAAAGGACGGAGCCAGTTCTTTTTGTCCAATCAGCGACGATTCATGTCGCCGCCGAAGGTACCTACCTTTTCCGTTTTGGTTAATGCCGTTGTGTTTCCCCTTTTTGTGTTGTGTTTTCTCGATTTGTTGTGTGTTTTCTCTTTCTCTCTCTGGCCGTTGTGTTTTCTGATTTGTTGTTGTGTTTTCTCTTTCTGCTGTTGTGTTTTCTCTTTTTGGGTTGCGTTTTCTGCCCTTTCCTGTGTTGTGTTTTCCCTCTTTTTGTGTTGTGTTTTCATCTTTTGGCCGTTGTGTTTTCTCTTTTTGTGTTGCAGTTTTCTCTTTGCCGTTGTGTTCTTCTCTTTCTGTGTTGTTGTTTTCTCGTTTCTGCTGTTGCTGTTTTCCTGATTTGCCGTTGTTTTCTGATTTGCCGTTGTGTTTTCCTCTTTTGCTTGTTGTGTTTTCTGATTGTGCCTGTTGTCATTTGCAGGCTCAGGCGCCACCCCGTCACTTGTGTCATGCTTACGTTTTAATGAAATCTTCCCAACTTGGTTCATCTCCCCAAAGGGGGCCAAATTTACCTTTTAATGTAAACAATCATTTGGTAAAACATCCTACGCAATTCTACTACATGGCAATTTTAGATTTGGCGAGGTGTCTTTTGTGGCTCACATGGAGCTGGCGGGGAAATCTTGATGAATTGCCCCTCAACGTGTGTCACTTGAGTCAACTGTCGTTTGAGGCTAAAGACCTCAGCAAGTTTGAAAATAAAGAAAACTGAGAAGTCTTGGGGTGTGGGCGTTAGAAAGGAAGCTGAGCTTACTGGACCGTTTGTTAACCACTGCCCTCCCATCTGCCCCTGGCTTGAGGGCGCGCAGCGTCAAGGCTACATTAAGCTGCTACTAGCAGCAACACACCCCCAAATCCTACCGAACTGTCAGTGAACTGAGTTGGGTTTGAG
>NW_023340268.1:15512239-15520771 GCF_004916995.1 Morone saxatilis
TGTGTTTTGTTTTCTCTTTTGCCGTTGTGTTTTCTCTTTTGCTGTTGTGTTTTCTGATTTGCTGTCGTCATTTGCACCTCAGGGCCACCGTATGAAAGGCTTACAAATCACTTTGCATTCAAGCGCTAACAGAGATTTTTACCAGCATAAAAAATTGGTAATAAGTTGAGGCAGTCTGATTTTATTCTTGCACGTTTGCGTGTTAAACATAGAAAATCCTGCTTTCTTTGTCCCCAAAACACCCCAAAGGTTGCATTACCCCTAAGGCGATGTACAAATCCATCTCCATTGCTAGGATTTGTAGACTCCAGCCACGTCCTCAACTCGAAACTAAACTATTACAGCCCACTGCATTTGATTGGTAGAGCAGGTACACAGCCTGAGAGAACTGCTTCAGATGTGATGTGAGGGTCAAAATAATGCACCAAATATATGTAATAGCACATGCCTACTTCCATCTAGTTCACCAGAACTTCAATTTTCAACTCATATAGGGGCCTGGACCTTGCAGGGCATATACTGTAAGTGCTGTAGAGTGGCAGCAGAAGGTGCAATGTGATTCTGTGTGGAGTGGCTTTTTTAAAAGGCATATTGTTGGTTTTCTCTCTTGCTCCCTGTAAACGTATTTGATTGCTCTTGTGTTTTTGCAGCCTGTGTCTCATGGTCACTAACATCCAGCGTATGTGTCCTTCATGGCAAGTACACATTTTTGCTTTAACAACACAACGTGACTGTGTTTGTGGAGTGTGTTTTCGTGTGTGTGACAGTTCAGACTGACTGATTTCAGAACTTACTGTACAAAAAGCTCCAGTTGTTTCTCTTATTTCCCTTTGGACCACCATCTTCTGTTGCTGTCTCTGTACATTCGTCAAGTGGAGTGTTAAAGTCTTTTACAGCTTGGGGTAACTGCAAAATTGACAAATCTTTGTCTCAGTTCTTGCCACCTGCAGCAAATCTGGACCTGTGTGCCTCTGTTCACATCTTTATGTACTTTGTGTGCTTTTATGCCACCTTTAAATCTTGCTTTGTGCTGTATGATACAACCGAGAGTCAGCATTCACAACATTTGCTATGGATATAGGACTGGAGCAGGTTTTCTCCCAGCATGAGTAGAGAGCAGAGTGGGGAGCCGCAAATATTAAACTAACAGCAGCTGGGAAGGGAGTGAATACAGAATGTTTTGAACGCAAAAAAAACTCCACTCTGCTAATAGACCATGGGATTATGTGTGCTGAATAATGACATTTAACAGAGAATGTATTTATTTAGGCTTTATGGTATCCTTATCGGTCAAATTTGGATTTTGCTTTTCTTTATTAACAGTAACAGGCCTTCATAATAAGTGTCCAAAACCACTGGCTCATAGCTTTTTGAGTTTTTCTAAAGCAAGCACACTCCAGCAAATGTGCTTACCAAATTTCATGGAAATGATCCTGGGGGGTACGGTCTTTAAAACTTTAAAAGAAGTAAAACTTAAAACTTTAAATACAGCACCCCCATGTGGCCAAGTAAGGTCCTCCGTGGTTCCATTGTAAACAATTTACCATCTCAGGGAAAACTGAACAAATGTATGGACATGGAAAACAATAACATTGAAAACAACAAACAACCTCTGCAAAGCAAATCGAGTTAAGCCTTGCAGCTTTAAACGTCTAAAAAAGAGTAACTGCAGTTAATAACAGGACTCTGATTTTCATGGAGTACCACAGAGAAATACAGGTCTTTTGGAGCCAGACAGTGGTCCCTCCACAGATGTGTTGTGTAATTGACTGTCTCCCCACTAAACATCTTGACCAGAGGCCGTCATCATGTGGCCCTTCCGCTACCTTTACAGCAATTAGACAGGTAGATGAAATGAGAGTGTTGCAGAGGCCAGCGATTTAATTAAACTTGGAGTGAGAGGCCACTGGGCTCCTATGAAGCAATACCCCCGCTCGCCCACATACTGTGTATCAGCAGTGCCACAATGTTCAAGGTGTGTGATCTTCATCAATGTGGTTTATCTGTACTGTCTACATGCTGTGTGCAAAAAGAAGCACATATAGAAGTACATGTGGACATACATCAAACCCTAAATTTAAACTAACATTTTTATAAATTTGTTTTTTTTTTGTTTCAGTACAGTATAGTGCAAATGTTTAAACATCTGTTTTTGTAAGATCTTCTTGTGCGGCAGGCATGATTTCTGTGACCATATAAAAGCATGATGCATTCTCACAAACTGGCCAAACAGATAAACTAAGCCATAATAACATACCCACTGATGGGTCATGTGGTTTATAGACAGTAAGAGCTCTGATTATTTTCCTCATATCTGGTCTGTGCTAAAACCGCTCCCATGAGTGTGCTCTGCTGACATGGAGGTGGTTTGGTTTGCAGTAAATAGATGCTGTAAAAGACCAAATTGAATTGTTTGTTGGCCAAGTGTAAAGCTAAAGCTTTGTGACACGCTGCTTGGCCAAATTTTGCTAGTCCTCACTGGAAACTAGCATGACCACACAGTGCAATTTGAGTTGTTAATCAGTCTGCGTTTCCCTGCACAAATTATAATGAGTGGCCTCGGGGTCTTGCAGAAACCTCATGTGTCCACAGAGTTTTCTGGGATTCAGACAAGCACAGGGTGATTGTCCCAGTCCCGATCTTTTATAATGCATTAGCTCCAGTGAAGCTCCGATGTGGGATTATAAAACTTCTTCTTAAACAGCAGATGGCACAATTAGAGTTAAAAAGTTTCCATGTGTTTTGAGGATTGGAATACTGTTTTATCCTTTTAAGAAAACCAGCCCAGAAACATGGCTAATGGTAATAGTTTTCTTATCAAATAACTATCATTTAATCAGTAGTACATTACTTTTTTTTCTATTTCATATCCAAACTTTGCTTAATCTTTTTCTTTCATACAGTTGTACCTTGAGTATTTTTATGATAATTTCAGTGCACACACACACACACGCATTTTTCACCACCTATAGTATGTATGCGCTCTGCATATATTTAACATAACATCTTCTTACTGATGTTTAGACCGAGAAAAGCTCAGCCTTTACATACTGAACAGATAACGTCTACACATTCATGTCCCCCACATTTATTCTATTCCTTCTGTGTTGAATTAGAACTTTTCTCTTGAGCCTTGCGCTGTGTGCATAGTCACACACACAGACAGTGCCATGCTTCCCCACTGAGCTATGACAGCGGCACACATACATACACATGGCGTGACACACTGTGACACATGAAATCTTATTATGTTACAATTAAAGCTCAGCAGATGCACTTCGCATTGCGCATCCAAGAATATTTCCTGAGCTATACTTTTATCCAGAGGGGCTTCCTGTTGCTATGTCTTTCTTGTGTTCCTGCTGGTTGGGACTCGCAGAGGCACACTGTATAATGTAACCCTTTAATTTCAACAATGACATAACTGTGTTGCACAGTGCACTGGGTAAAACTGAAGGATATATTAAGATTTGAAAATAAGGGAAGAGTAATTTATTTATTAACTCTAATGGACAATGGAGTGTGTTGATGTGCTGTGGAGCTGGAGCAAATGAAAGTGATGCAGGGTGAATGTCAGCTGTAGGAGGGGAGAGGGTGGAACAAACACATGTGCCAGCTTATATAGCCCAAGGGAGGGCTGGGTGAGCTTAATCAGCTGATGACAACTCCACTGTCAAGCAGTAGTCTACTGAGGATCGCCAGGAGAGCCTGCAAGACAATGGGAAGGGTGTTACTTCTGTCTATATTTAAACATCACTGTCTCTCAAATGGACAGGATAGAAATATAAATGCACTAAACATGGTATATCCATCCATTGTTAAGTGCTTGATACTCTTAAATGTATTAACCACTTTTAACTTGACAGTAATATGTATTAACCTTATTTTTGTGCATGGATATAGCCGACTTACCAGCATGATCTCAAACATAATCTCCTCTTAGATACATATGGAGCTTTTTAATACACTTGCAGCCGGTCACTACGCATGAAAATTAAAATCAGCCATTAATACCCAATGACTTTCTCTATATGTGCTCTAGTGAAGAAGAAAATCCCATGTGATGCTTTTATAGGTTTCGTAGCTTGCAGCCTGACAGCGTTTTAATTCCCCCCGCGGTTCCAGTATCATAGCCGCCCAATCTCCTCTCACCACACCATCAGCACCTTTCTCCAGGACCCAATTTAGCCGGTGATCCTAAAACTAGCACGCTAGAGACCCAGGAGATACAGAACAGTGCTCTTCGTGGAATAGCACCCAAGTACCTTAAAGGAATAGACCTCAGAATGTAATTAGATGCTGCCAATCTCTCTCAGTCGCTTGGGAACGGGGCGAGTGGGTCTCTTAATGGAGATGGGTTCTGCATGCTCATATCCTTTGCAAGTAGAGCAGAACTCACTCTCAAACCGGTGTGTTAAACACCAAAGTATCTTGTTAAAATGCCCGTTGTAATGAATTGTCCCCCGTTGGATCTGATCTCATTTGCTAAATGATGCTTTGTTAAACTTGCACGCCTTGTAAAAACAAATTCAGAACATTCACAACACAGCCAGACTTTCTATAATTAGGAGAGCGGGGTTGTTTCCTTGATTTCTCCACTGAAGTGTTCATCTGTTGGGAATATTGACAGTGGAGGGTCCTTAAATGTCTCACCTTTCTGAAATGAATACTTACTTCGCAACATTTGTAAATTAATATCACACTGTCCGGTATTTATTTAAGCAACTCGTTTCCAACTGAGTTAAACTTTCTCAACAGATCTGATGGCCGGTATGGTTAACAGTAAATTATAGTAGGTGATAGTGTTTTAAACCATGATATAAATGTGCTTTAAATCCTATAGAGCTTAAGCTATTATGAGAATGTAGCTTATGGCACTCTTGCCTCGACTAAATTTATTTCAGAAGTCATTCCGATGCTTAGCGCTGCCATTAAGGCTTTGCAGGGTATTTATTATATGGTAGATATGCATGAATTGCTATGACCTGCTACTGGAAGATTAACCTGTAAAGCACTGAACCTATAGGATATTCTCATGCCGTAAAGACATGGGAGACATCTGTGTACTGACACGCTCTTCTAATGTATGGGTGCTGTTGAGATATATTGTAGAATCTGCTTCACTGTACTGGCCCTGTACTCAATATGTTGTCTTCGTTCTCCCTCAAGGCAAGGTTAAATGGCTGTAAATACCTATTGAGCGAATGAGAGTGCAGGTCTGAGCACATGAATCATTGTGTAAGTGTGTATAGGCATGTGTGTGTGTGTTTTAGTGTGTGGTTCTCACTGTGGATTTGCCTACGTGAGTGTGTATGCAAGCGCCTGGCGGTGCAGCGATAGGGCTGCCTCTTTCTCACTCATTCCCATATCTACACTGCTTCACAGTTCCAGGATTAAATTT
The DNA here is from genome assembly GCF_004916995.1 of Morone saxatilis. NCBI lineage: Eukaryota > Metazoa > Chordata > Actinopteri > Moronidae > Morone > Morone saxatilis. The sequence goes on from NW_023340268.1 coordinate 15,517,641, forward strand.
AACAGTGGGTGTGTGTGTGTGTGTGTGGGTGTGTGTGCGTGTGTGTCTGTGTATGTGTGTATGCATGTACGGGTGTGGGTGGAGTGTATGTGCTGAAGGCCATCCGGAGTGAGAGCCACTGTCAGAGCTGGACAGCAGAAGGTGACGGCAGGAATACGAGGCTACTGGCATTATTAACCCCTCACTGGGTTGAGTGGAGCGGGCAATTACAACCAGTCAAATTGCTGTCACATTGCCAAAGGGAGAAAGCTCTGACACACACACACACACACACACACACACACAATAAGTATCAGATATTTTACTTAAAGAAGGATAATAATTAATAGTACAGTGTATTTACAGAGTTAACCTCTGATATCTAAAAATTCAAAAAAGTCAATTCAAGTCAAGTCAAATCAAAAAGTTTTACCTCCAAATGAAGTCAGACAAGCCAACAGGTTAACCATAAAATGGCTAAACTGTTGACTTGTCTGACTCCTCATGTTACTGCCCATTGAACATTGATGTTGATGTTACTTGGCATAAACAATGTCATTATAATATAATATAAATTATGGCAAAAAGTATAAAAATTAAGTTGCACAAACACAAATTATCCTTATAAGTCTAGTCTATTTTATTTGTGTGGCTCAAAATCCCTAATTTGCCTAGCATTCGTCACCCTCTATCCTTACATTCACAGTTTGCGTAAAGACAGGACAGAAAATTATAGGGAAATTACAATATAGAGAAAGAAAATCAAATACACTGTATTTATCAGAAATTATTAGCAAAATATACTTCAAGTCAAAAGTAAAAGTGTTGATTATGCAGCAATGGCTGTTACAGTAAACACTATCATTATATATTGATATTATCAGTAATGCATCACTGTGTGAGCAGAATTTTAATGTTGTAGTTTGTGGAGATGAAGCTATTTTAACTACATTATATACTGTTGGCCGGTTTAGTTTAGAATTTTAATGTATATGGTTTTGAATTTACTATAGCTGACAAATAGTACTATATTTCTCAAGTAATTAAGTAGCAGAACATTGCTGGAGTAAATGTCCTTCGTCACATTCCACCACAACTCGCACAAACCTTTCTGCAAGGTCTTTTCTGCAACATCTTTCTTCTGTTTGCAGCAGCCACAAATGCTGCTTCCCTTCTTCATTGCTGTTATTGTCTTATAAACACTCCACCCACACCAACTCTCTCCTTCTTGCGTTCTATTTCAGGGTGTTAAGCTGCTGAGCATGGCCAAAACTGGCTCACAGCATTATATCTGATCAAATCGATACCTATTTCTCTTTCTCTCACTTTTTCTATTCTTTCCCCTCGTTTCTGATTGCGACTAGCCATGATAGGATGATTGGAAAGCGATACATCCACCGGGGTCTGTCTTGTCTGTGTGAGATAGATAGATTAGCAGTGGGGGGAGTAAGATCAGTGAGAGGGCTTTGCCATGCTGCACCGCAATAAGGTGTTAGCAGATCCATCAGTGTAGCGCGCTTAGTGGAAGCCAACCCAAGCTTACTGGACTGGCTAGCGATCTAACTCCTCCGTCTCGCCTTTCTTTCACATCCCCTATTAACACCTCACGGGGCCAATAAGAGAACAGATTGAGACGTCTTGTAACACCCACAAACAATCAGCAACATGTCAGCCATTTTTCAATGTTTGCCTCCACCAGTTTTGTCTGTCAGATGCCCATATTTCTCACAAGTGTCTATTCTCGCCTCTCTGTTCTTTGGCTCTCTGAGTTGTCTCTTTGGTTTCCATTCTTTTATGTGCATCTTCCATGAGAGCTTAATCTTTTTTTGCTCTGTTCATTGAGCCTCCCTTCACCCCCCTAGATGATTATATCTTCCTCTCTCGCTGTGGAGGAAGGTTTATTATTATATGGGTGCGGAGTATTAGGTATACAGAATGATTCTGTTTTTTCTCTTTTGGGGGTCAGTCTTCTGCATCTCTCCTCAGATTTCTTTGTTTTCCCTCTCTACCATCTTGCCGCCTGCCTTATTCGGCTGTGTTTTGATGCCTCTGTGCTGGCTCAGGTCCTGTTTGTTTAGGGGAAATGCAAGGAGCCACAGTATTTCATTAGTACAGCGGGTCCCATCACAAGAGTCTGAACACGTACACACATACAGACACACACACAACTCCGCCATTTATTCATGACTCAGCCGGTAGGCCAACAGGGTGTGAGCTTATGTGGGGATGTTTGCTGCCTTTGTTTTTGCTCTTTTATCAACATCTGAAGACTCGTACTCTGTCTTCACACTCGTACCTCCGTGTATAGCTGTCCATTCCTATCACTCTTACTTGTGTCAGTCCCCTTCTAGATCTCATCCCCTCTGTGCACTTACTTAAAAGCTGTGTTCCCTTTCTTAAGGTTGCTTATATTAGAGGTCTTTTTTTTTTGTCTTACCTGGCATATCATTTTCTTTTTTCATTTTGCAGACTTGCTGCTATGGTTACGAGCTGCCTGTTTTGTTGTGTGTGGTTATGAAACTCTCTTGTGAGCCTGCGTGTATTTCTCCAACTGTTTTCAAACATCCACTCTTCCATAAGAAAGCTGTGGAAACTAATTTCCAATTGGAGAACAATAAGGTATCTATCTTTTTCTTTTTTTTTAAACACCCTGTTAACCGCCCCCATACTGACCAGGAACTTGTACCTCAGGGGGTGGGCTACTTCTGCATTTGCCAGGGGGTACATAGAAAGCTCAACTAATTAATTCAACAAAAGAATGGAAATTAAGATTTCATTAAAAAAATATATCCCCATATTTGTGTTGAGGAGGAAAATAAACTGGCAAATGGGATTACAAATTGGGGTGATGCTGATGTTTATTATATTTACAATAACCAGTAAGTTGCCCATTAAACCGAGCCTGTTACACATTAACAGCAATTGTTGCAATTGAGAGTGCATGAATACTAATTAGCAAGCAAGAAGAGAAGAGAAGAGGTTGAAAGTAATGGATTACAATGAAATTGTGAAAATAATGGATAAATATTGGAAATAGTTAATTAAAAAAGGATACAGTTAAAATAGTTAGCTCAAAGTATAGATATATGACACTCACTTCCAAGTAGGGCTGGGCGATTAATTCGAATTCGTAGTTAAACACGATTTATTTT
>NW_023340268.1:15520871-15528257 GCF_004916995.1 Morone saxatilis
CTAAAAAACAGTCTACAAAAAAATTGATTAAAATCGTAAATGTGAAAAAATCTGAGATTTTATTTTTAAGCCATATCGCCCAGCCCTACTTCCAAGTGCTAACTTAATCGAAGTTTTCATTAGTATGACAAAAACAATCTATAGTTAATAGTGTTAGATAGCATCCAATTCACAGTTCACTCACAAGAACATATTTGGAACAAGACAGGTAGACATCAGACAGACAAGGCTGAACCATTCAACTGACTAGACGGCCATTGTCTAGAAAACCATGCTCACCTTTTCTCCTTCTCTCCTCCTCCTACTTTGTCACGAAAACGCCCCCCTCCCTCCTCCTCCTCCTCACGCGTGCCCTAACTTTGCATAGTGACTCAGTGCCAGCTTTGTGGATTCAATCATCATGTATTTATGAGAAGCCCTTAAATGCACTCCAATTCTGGAGGCGTGGTGCTGAAAGAGATTATTTTTTCTATCCCACTCATCCTTTCTATGGTTTTTTATCTTTGTTGGCACTCATCCTCCCCGTCTCATTTCCCTCCGACTTATATTCCTCTAAGTTTCCTCTGAGAGAACTATATAACGACACGACTGAAGCATGAACCCAATCAAGGCCGAGCCCTGATAGGCCGATAAACGCATTCCCTATACTTGATCAGAACCTTGACTGACACCCTCTCATGTGCTGAGTTTAAAACGAGCCCACATTAAACAGATTTTTTGCCTTCATTCGCAGGAACAGATTGTCGTTCTCTTTCAGCACATAATGACTCATAAATGTCAGTTATGGTTATGATCAAAATTGTTGTGATGGATCCCTTTTTACTGTTGTTGTCAGTAAATGACACCCCTTTTTTTGGGTTCCTCTTGGCATGCCTGGGTGCTGGAGATCCAATTCATCAGGGTAATGGCCCCCCTGAAAGTAGAAAATGTCAATTTAATGAGAGACATTGCCTATATACATATGGCCACTAACTCTTAAAGATCCGTGTCTGTCAAGAACTATATAGTAATAACACTTTGGCAATAAAGCACAACCATGTGTGAACAATGTATAATTGGTAGTTGCTGGCGCCGATGCTGTGTCTATGAGCCCTGCTTACATGAAAATGGAGTAGAGTGTGTATGGATTACAGTTGGACGAATGTGCTCTTTGCATTAGTAGCTGTTATCCGAAGCCATCAGTAGGAATTAGTTCCAACATCGAAATCATTAAAAACAAAACCTTAAACCTTTAGACTTAAACAGTGTTCAGTGAGAGCATAATCCTTTATATTAAAGGCTGAAGTGTAATAAACACAGGCTCTACCTAATCACAGCATGCAGCAGTTAAACATTAACCAAACTATTTTATTTACCGTTCAAGTACCCAAGCACAGAAATATGTATGTATTTATGTGTTCTGTATTTGGGTACATGTATGTGTGTGTCTTTCAAGGAGAAGAGTCCCCCTGCATCGTTGGCTAACAGTGGGATTAATCTGCCTAATGAAAGGGTAACAAGTCTTAAAATCTCTTCCTGAACTCGTTTAAAAAAGCACTAACCCAGCACTTGGCCCGTAAATAGAGGACAAAGGAAGTATGGGGGCAGAGAAAGACAGGAAGGGAATGGTTTTCAAGATGTTTTTGGCAAGAAATGCAAAACAGCTATCAGTCTCAGTTTCTCCCTTTTATTCGCCTTCTTTCTTTTCCTTGAGTTTCATCTTTCTGACTCCTGGGTTCGAGTGTGTATTTCCATCATTGTACGATGTTTGGAGACTTTTTCACTGGATTTTCCGGTATCTTTTAGTTTCCAATCAATTTCTCATTATTTCTGCGTGATATTTTACTTTATTTTCTCCATCAAACTGTCATATTATTTTACTTTTCCCCGATATATTTCCACCATCTTTTTACTGTTGTCTCTTTTTTATATGAAAGTCACAATTTATTTTTTATTTTTTTCTATTCATTTCTGCCAGTAAAATCCGGGATCAGCCTAGGCCAGCGAGTAATGAATTATGGCTGTAATATCTTCCTCTGGCTGACAGCCAAATCTCATCTCTATACACTTTTTAAAGGTGTGTGTGTGTTTATCTGTGCGCTTGTTTGTATCAGGATGGTGTGTGTGTGTGTGTGTGTGTGTGTGTGTAGGTGTGCGTGTGTGTGTAGGTGTGTGTGTGAGTTTGCTGTATAAGTGGAATGATCTGTCATCACCATCCCTGTCTCCTTCCTGGCAGGATTTTCCATCATATGCATACACATTTCAATAGAAAATGCACCGTCATGTTCCTGTCATTTGCACAGCCTTAATTATAACCCTTCCCAAATTGTAATCTCATTCATCTCAGAGGGCAAAGGTGAATATCTTTAAACCGTCAGCATATTTAAGTTAAAGTGACAGGTGACAATGCGCTAAATATGGTTCCCACACCTGACCAGGTTCATCTTATAATCACAGGGAATAAAATTGCCTTAGACTAGAATCTAGGAACAAATTCATAATCGTCAGTCACAAGTGTCTCAACCAATCTAAGTGTCCACTTTGTGACGAGGCCTCGACTCTTTTAGCTGACTTTAATTCTTTATAACCATCATAAACCCAGACACTCTGCAAGCAAATCATCTTGGCAACCAGGCAAGCTCTTATACAGTATGAAATATGTGCTGGGCTGCTGCTCTTTTTGGCAGATGTCTAAAATAACTAAGCCTAATTGGAGGGAAAAGGCCAATCCCACAGTGGGTAGTTAAGTCATTCGGCTCTAGACCTGAAGACATGCAGAGTGTTTGGCCAGAGAGGGCTATAATGTGCCCTGCTTTCATCTGTCACACACACTCATCATTTCATTTACTCATTCAAACAGGAGGTGTGGGTTGCGGTATGCATGTATTCGTGTGGGAATGCATGCATGAAAGCATGCGTTTGTGTGTGTGTGTGTGTGTGTGTGTAGGTGTGTGCGCACGTGTTTGTGTAGGAGACGCAACCAACTGGATCTTACTTGTGTGAGCTAATGGGAGAACAAGACGGATTCATTATGTTTTCCTCATAGATATTCTACGCAGGGCTTTAAACATGAATAAACACTGACAACGGTGTCATTTATCCTGTCAATTATGTGCTAGACACATGTCTCCACTGGGTTAATGATTGTGACTGAGCGTCATTCATGTGTACATACAACACACAGGCACAGTCCACAGGGTTTTGTTCCTTTGATTTATGTTTTCCTTAGTGAAAATTATACCTTTCACTTAGTCACCACATCAGCTTTGTCCATGTGTGCACAACAATCACTGTCCGACTTCCCCCACCACCAGCACCCCCACCACCCCACCAATTCCCATGATTTTCCATTTTGCATTTGCATGCGGGTTGCTGCTCAACAATTAAAGCACAGATTTTTCCTCTCTACGCTGAGAGTCTGGCGCTATAACCAAGGGCATGCACAGCAGTCATTGTACTGCAACAATGATAAGGAGAAGCAGAGTGTGGGAAGAACACAGCGTCTGATTTGGCTGTAGTGCTGCCTTCTGTCTGATCTTCAGCTAAAAAGGCCCTAACTCCTACAACAGGCTTATAACCCCTCACTAATCCCCCCTTCTGACTCATTTCACTGCAGTTTGAAGCTCTCTCTTTAAATCTCTTGTTCGCTCGCTTCCGTGCACTTGCACACACACATGTGCCAGAGTCTCTGAATAACAAAACCCTTCAGTTGAAATGGAAATGTCTCGCTGGACCGGTAAATTGCACTGTGAGAAATATCTTTAGCCAAATGTTCGCACACAGGCACAAGCAGAGACACAAGTAGACACTGCAAATCCATTTTGTGATTTTGTGTTTAATTATAAGTGCGTGGGTGCTAGCCACCCGTGACCTCCATTACTGATCGTTTTTTGTTTTCTTTCAGCTTGTGTTAAATGTTTTCTTGTTTATGAACATAATGCTTTTCATGATGAGAGGAAGGACACTCTCAGTGGATATTCGCAATATGCATGGGCGCGAGCACACAAAAACACACATACATCCACCCAACAACACTGATACAGCACTTTCACGCATGTGTCACATTGCCTGTTCCTTGTATTTTTATCCTATTCTATTTTTTCTCATGCAGACCAAATTGAAAATAGTGAGTTTTGTGAGTGAAAGCCTGTCAAAGGTTTTGAGGGGACAGCAAGCAACCTCCTCTCCTCGACAGTAGGCCTTTGTGTCATTATTAAAGATTAATGTTTTTACGAGCACCGGAGGAATTAGCATTAGTGACGGTTTTAGTGTCAAACGCTTGTTTCAGAGCTGTCACTCGCGCCCGCCTCCCTGAAATGAAACGACTTAATATCATGGCACTAATAATACCACCTCATCACAGCGCCAAAATAGCAGATCACAGTCATGGGTTTAGTGGTAGGGGCAGAAATATTTAAAAAAAGACATCCTTATGGTATTCATAGGAGGCTAAAGCTACTTCTATTTATGTCTCTTTCATATTTGATTAGCACAATCGTCCATTGATTACCATGCTGGCCCAAATATAAATGGATCCTCTTTTGGGCCCACCTTTTTTGGGATGAAAATAAGAAGTATCTGACGTTTGGTGATTCTGACAGCTAAATAAGCTAAATAACTGCATTTTTATGTCAAGTAAAAAGAACAACATTCCCTGTCCAGCTTTTATTTGATATCGGTAGTGCTCAAAATAGTCTTCAAGCTCTTTATGGTATGCATCCATCTATAAGAGGCCCCTGCACTCAATATAATGCAGAATATTCCTCAACTCCTGCTGTCTCCGCAGCTCCCACTGATATATTGTCCTACATTCAGTGTGGCGCTGCAGCTGCACTCTCCATCTTCATTGCCCTATGGAATTGCATTGACCAGTCACATGTGAATGGGATGAGAATATGGTTATGGAGAGATGGATATTTACCATGCAGAACATATTACCGTCTCCCCACTCAGAACCATTAGGCTCTGTACTCAAACAATATTTCAGCCCCTCTTTAAGGCCAGACTATCAAGGACATTTTTTTACATGATCCAATTACCTTTGTTCATCAGGCAGGAGTTAAATGTCAGTGATTCTCACTGTAATTCGTGTGCTTTCAGACTCATGACACACATGCTTGAACCCAGATACTAGTATAAAGTCTCCTGTGCTGCGTGTAAGATGAGTATGTAATAGTTCACTGACGAGGGCGGGCTTATCACCAGGATGTATGGACCATTTAGGCCCCCATTACATAAATGAATCTACTGTAGGTTGAACGAGCAAAGCAGCTATTGTAGCTTAATCTTTACACATGTGTTTGAGGAATTCTGTTTTTAAAGGATGCCTCAGTGGCACAACTCTAAGCCTTAAACCTGCATTAATGAGTATTTTTGAGCATATTTAGTCACAAGGTTCTGTGTATTTGGAAAAGTATCACTTGTAGTGCCTACAGTACATCAGTATTAGCAGTATCAGAGTATTAACATCCAACCTTGAATATAAAGCCATGTAGGGCTGCATAGCTTTTTTGCCTCTTTTAGCGGACTGTTCTGGCTCATATTTAGAGAGTAGAGTCTCAGCAGCTTCATCAACTTCAGCAGTTTATAGCAAAGCTCGTATACACTGACACTACCTAACCTAGCTATATAGTAGAACATTTAGCAAGTTATAGGTGCAGATATTTTAGTTGGTAAGGAGCAAACTAAGCTTAAACTAAAGGGCAATAAATATTAGGTGTGCGTAAACTATTGTTATTGTTGTTCTGTGTTTGGAAGATTGGTTGCTGACAGCAACTGCATGAAATGTTGTAATCTGTGACTTCTACATATTTATTTGTTTTACTACTTGGCCTAGTGATATTTTCAACAAGTTAAGGCTTTCCAATGGGTTAATTCTTGGTCAGTTCAGACCAGACCACACAAAACCTATCCTCCGCTTGCCAAGTAACCCGGATTTGCTCCGAGGATTCAAAAGAAGGTTGAACCTCTGTTTTAGGGCCTTTTGCCTGACCTGAGAAGAGTATCTCAGGATATCATCTCATGGCACCCCTTCTTAAGGAGTGTAGGCAATGCTTCTTTTACTTATTCAGGAAAAGAAAGCCTTCTCAACAAACACAGTTCCGCCTTCTCTTGAAACTCCACTGGGGTGTGTTCCATCTAATTTCCACCCCTGTTTATGGCTAATTGTTAACTAATGAATTGTTCTCAGCCTCTTTAAACATACATAACTAATGTACAGTAAGACAGCTCCTGCTTAGCAAGGGAAAACCACTACACAAACAGCAGAGAAATAAAATGAGCTTTGAGCTACGGAGGCTTTCCGTAATATATTATGTTCACATCCTTTGTATCACTTTTGAACCTCCTTGTTTGCTTTCTGTCAAAGCCCATGTGTTTAAAGTTTACAGTAGGCTCTGCGAGAAAATGGTCTTTGGAAAATGCAGTGCAGTTATAGCGCACAGTACACAGATTAACAAGCTCACAGATAAGCAGATTTCTATACTGTTAATTGCATTATAGTGCATTGCTTTAATACTCCAATGTCCTTGCTTGTTCATCTTTTCTATACACCACCACAGTACCCATATTTGTTTAACTTTAATGCTGGGACAACTTTAGCTTTATGCCAATGAGAAACTAGATGGCACCGTGTTAGTATGCAAGTGGACACAAACCAATCGAGGAGTTTCCAACAATGTCAATCTATGTCAGTTAACAGCTTGTCCTGATTGAATAAACACAGTAAGAGAGAGGAGATACGAGAGATGAGAGGGTACATGTTTGATTAGCCTCTGAAGTGAGGGATGTGCCTTTAATCCCCCCTCTAACTAATCCCTCTCCTCCTGGAGGGTCTTCACTGCCTGGGGGCGGAAAATGTTGGGAATCCAGTGTGGAGCCAGCGATCATACTGTATTTTTTTGTTGTTGTTTTTACCTCTGTCCACCCCTTTCATTCTGCAAACTGACTTATTTTTTGTGCTGTCTGCAGGATGTTTTATGATCAGTTTAAAGTGGACATGTTTACCAATGATGTTGCAGCAGAATAAACACAAAAAATTGTTATGACCACCATTTTGTTATCATTACAAGGCCAATATGCCATGTTGGGGATGACAGTTGGTTGGTCTGTCTGTCAGTCCATTACTTTGTTCCAGACAACATTTCTGGTTTTTAGTGACACATAGTGGTTTATGACCAAATGCTTGCAAAAGTAATGACATCACCATCAGACTCAGCTGCACTTTGTGTTTAGAGCCAATTAGCAAAAGTAAGTAAGTAAGTATGTTAGCATGCTGAATTTTGCATTTAGCTCAAAGCACCACTGTGTTCATAGCCTCACAGAGCCACTGGTATGGCTGTACACCCTACACAGAATGAATATGAATGTTTTCAGCATTAGAAGATGTCATAATCCGCTCCTGGCTTT
>NW_023340268.1:15528357-15551601 GCF_004916995.1 Morone saxatilis
ACTGGTGAACTGTTCCAACGCTGGTCTCAGTCTGTGCTGTACTTGGGTCCAGCCTCACACCCCATTACAGAAGATGGGTATTCATTCATATAAAAGTGGGTTTAGGCCATTTTAGAAATGTGCATCTCTCTCATTCTCATTTCCTACAAAAAACTGCAATTATAGAACAAGGTCACCAAAGTAGAGGATGATGAACCCATACTTGAGCCCATGGCGAGTAGCAAACGGGGGGAAAAAAAGAAAAAAAAAACTGGCAGCTAATTGTAATTCCCCAAGCACCATTGGAACTTGAAACCTCAGCTTGTAGCTTTATCCTGAATACTGAGTTTCAGCTGCCTGTACCCATTATAGGCTAACATGCCAGAGCCTATCTTGTGCTGTGAAATTCAATTTAGCCAAATGAATATCCGTGCTCCAGATAGCATGCTCTAGTAGCTATAGCAAACCTCCACGCAGACAGCAGCTGTCATAAAGGACCAGTCGCTGCATAATGTATACCAAATGCTTTGCCGGTGGTATCAATGTGTGATCAATATGCAATAAAAACTCATTAAAGCGGTCTATGTTCTGTCATGGAAATTAATTCCGGAAGACAAATCTGCGATGTGTCACCCTGGATATGATTTCAGTCCATCCATGCAGAAACAAGTTATTTAAAGCCAGAAATTGGATGTGGAAGGAGGGAAAAGGGGAGAGTGAGGAGAGAGAGAGAGATACAAAAACAGGGACGGATAGAAAAAAGGGGAGGATGAAACCAACCCATCTGGAAGAGAGGAGACAGAAAGAGTCTATGACAGCCCAGCATAATGAGATTTGGTTGTCTGCGTGGCTTTCTATTCACCTGAATGGGAATTAACATAAAAACACATACTATTCTCCATTCTGCTCACATCTTTTCAAACCATCATTGCTCCATATCCATCCCTCCTACTCACAGTGATTTCAGCATCTGGTGGATCAATCATCTGACTGTTTATTGCAAATGGAGTCTTTTTTACCAGGTTTAAAGGCAGTGAGACAGAAATGTGACTGAGACGTGTGATCTAACCATATGTTCCATCACAAGCGTGTGAGCCGACATACCCCAGCAGGATGTCATTGGATGTTTTTTTTTTTTTGCCAGAGATGCTATTTTGGTTTAATCTCACTTTGTATTTGCCTTCGTGTTGGGATACTGCTGTGAGCTACGGGGGAAAACAAATGCGGAGTGAGTTTTAGCGCAAGGTAATCTATGTCTGCATTCCCCTTTGTCGGTTAAAGACACAAAAATACAGACATTACAATAACAGCTCAATCTATATGATAAAATGTAGCTGCTGGGGAATGCAGGTTTCCTCCCACTCTGCAAAGGCTGATATTTTAATGTCAAACTCACTTTTTGACAGGTAACACAAGTGTTGTTGTTTTTTTTATATATGATAGGCTATGTATGCATTTTGCACGCACAAACATCAACCAGCCTATATTTGCACCTTTCCTCCCACCTTATTTTATGATTTAATCCGACATAATACCCTGAATGCATTAATTTGAAAATCTAACAGTTTATTGATTGCTTCGGTTTCTCTCTGCACATTTGCCTATATGCCCACAGGTCACACTGAGCTGTAAGAGATACTGACAGTCTGCATTTTTCCAAAGAGGAACAAAGGAATATAACTATTGATCTGGACCTCCTCTGTCTTTCTTCTATGCAGAGCTTAATTCCTCTACAGGATTCCTGTACTTTGAAGATGAGGCAAAGGCACACGTTTTCTATCAAATGCCAAAGTCTCACGGAATTGCAGCTAATTGATTTAGCAGGTATAGAAGTGCTGGGGGTCTGTGTGTTAATGCAATGTTGCATGTTTCTTTCATGTTCACCTTTTATTATGTGCTGTGCTGAAATAGTATATTGATTCATGTTGCATCTAGTAACCAGGCTCCATTCACTCACGATCAATGATGTGGATTACTCACATAAATTACTGACTTAAAATCAATCTAATTGACTCATAATCATTATTGTAGACTGGTAAACCACCATAAAGGTTAGTATTTACTGAATTTACTTGATGGTATTGCAGTTGTGCCTTTTGTTAGTGCTGTCAATAAGCACACTAATGATGTTATTGAGTCTCTGTGGTGTAGTTTTATTATTTAATTTTTCTCTATTTTTTGTCTTTTTTGTTTGCAGCATCATGCTTAGGCAGTTCTTGGAATGCAGGAGGATTAGTAAAGTTGTAAAGTAGAAAGGCTGTGTGTGTGTGTGTGTGTGTACACACTTTTTGTGTGCATGCTATGACTGCAGTATTTTGTTCTGAGTCAGATCCTGTGAATAGCTGGGCTAATTTTTCCATTTATCCCTGACTCTGCGTTTACAAATCGGCCCTGTCACATCCTATTCATCAGTTCCCGGCCTTTCATTTATTCAACATCCCCTCTTTCTTTTATCACATTCTCTCTGTTCTTCTTATTTTCCTTGAACCAATTGGGCCATCTGCACCCGGACCCACAGCATCGTGCCAAAAACATATTTAGTGTGTGTGTGTAGAGGGTGGTCATCTGTGAAATTCCAACTTCCCCCAAACTTTTTTTTTTTGCCATTCTTTTGTCTGGTTGTCCTCGTGTAACCTTTCTCTCCTTATTTTAACAGTCAAGTGCTTAATTTCCAATTTGCATAACACTTTGGAATGTTTAGTTTCTATTTGCTTACATTAAGCGAGTCCACAGGAATTACAAGCCTTGGGAACATTTGTAGTTCAGAAATGCGTGACAACACACACCGGGTCCTCACTATGTAAAATCACAGATGAATATTTATAATTCCCCCCATCTGTTCGATGAATAATCATCATCAGCATAATGTGCTCTGACAGTGGACTTAGTAAAGCAGCCAATCATGGCCCACTTTGACTTGAAGGCCCAAAGTCTAAAAGCATGTTTATAAAGATGAGTAGACCAAAGCTAATAATTATACCGTGGCACAGATTTAGCTTTTTTTTTTCCTACCTGTAGTTTTATATTCTTATCCCTTGCCATTGCTGTGGCAGTGCAGTTCTGATCCTCAATATGATTAAATTTAGAGAGCTCATAGTGATCTGGGAATTCATTGAAACAGTATGAATCACAGCATGTCTGTCTTCTCTGTCCCATCCGTCCTCCATTAGTCTGGGTTAGGACAGGGCTCAGTGGATTGATGGATGGGGGAAGTGGCTGGTGGGGCATTTTCTTTACTACTCTTTTCAGCTATATGGAAGGCTTGCCAAAGTGCCTTTCAACTGGTTCAATGGTTTATTGCTGCTTAACACTCAATGTGTGCATCTGTGCGTATATGTGTTCATGTTAAACACACACACACACGCACATGGTGAAGCACACATAATAAATCCGCTGTGGTGTTTTGAGTGTGTTTTTGTAGTGGAGGCTCATTGCCTCTATGTGCTGGAATACTGTTGCTGTCTATGGAGTCTGAGTGGAAAAGCGGCTGTCTGCCATGGAAAACCCTACAACAGCACAATGTATATGGCTCAGCTTTCACTGCCCCGGGCTTTATTTGAATTGACTCATATGCGGTTTGTTTACTCACATTTAACTGCAGCGGGTAGCAATATCAGGCGGGTCTATGTGGTATACCATATCTGCTTTTCATTACCCAGCTTCTTCTCGGGGATGAATGAAGTTCATCATATTCATCTTTGAAAGTAATCATTTTGTATTTCTGTCTTTGAAGTGGAGATCATAGACGAGGACATTTGACTGAGCACAGAATCTGAAGCTATCCTCTTTGCTTTTTGAGAAGAAGCAAGCATGCTTGGTTCATTAAAGTTCATAAGTGTTTGGCCGGTTATTTTGGCCTAGTTTGGCAGCTTCACAATGTTACCTGAACTAGAAGATGAACTGGTAACTTTTACTGAACACCAGCCACTGTTGCTACTATGCAGTCACAATTTATAACATCATGGTAAATGCTAAATATTATAGAACTAAATTGCTAATGTATTCCACTTTTCTGCTGTAAGAGGAAGATTGTAATATTTGTTCTTTCAAAAGTTGCATACTATCTCTTTAAAAATAAAGGCAATCCTGCGCAACTGCAAAAAATGACCATCACAAACATGTTCTGTACGTAAAACAGCCCCTCATGCTTGGAATTGTTAGCTGTATACGATGCACCAAACAGCCTAAAGTCCCATTGTGTAACATATTGGAGGATTTATTGGCAGACATTTAATATAATATGTATAACTGTTTTCATTAGTGTATAATCAGAAAACAAGCATCTATATGTTTTTGTTAACTGAGAATGAGCCTTTTATGTCTACAGATGCCGCTGGTTGCCACCATGTTTAACCTCCATGTTTCTACAGTAGCCCAAGGAAACAAACCAAACACTGGCTCTAGTAAGAGCCATTCTCGTTTTTCATGCGTTTTTCCACCGTGCTTGGAGCACTTGGAAGGGGACGGTGAAGCGAGGGAGTTTCAGTCTGCATCTACACTACTAGATGCCTAAATCCTTTAACTGACTTAAGTGATTCATATTGAGCTTATTTTTAGTTGTCTCTAACTGGAATGAACATTTAATGAAAGTACAGCAAAGAGTTGCAGTTGCAGTGATTTCGAGTTCTGTCTACCTCTTGGTTCCAAGATTTGTAACTTGGCAGGGTAGCAAGTTACCAAAACTCAGTCCAATAGGGCTTCTGCAACTGTGAACCAAGCTAAATTAACAAAATACAAAAATCTGACAAATAAGTTAGTGTAGCCAATCCATCGAATCAGTGCCACTAAATCCTGCAAGTAAATCTGGGAACTCCTCTGCTGCCTTTTCTTGCAAACAGCAGAGTGTCATATCTAGGCAGTACTACCTGCTTTTTTCCCCAACTTACAATAACCAGCAGTGTACCCGCCATGTGCGTTATTATCTGCATATGGCTCTGCATGCTTGTGTATGTGCGTGTGTGTGTGTGTTATAATGTGTCCATGCCAGTACTAATCCTAGGGGTAGACCACAGCTGTGAGGGATTTTAATTGACTTCAGGGGGGGCTTGGAGGCTAGATTTGTATATGTGTATGTTTGTGTGTCTGCATGTATATGAGTGCCTGCGAACAGGCACATTAATGGGGTGTTAACATAGCTATTAATGTCACAGCTGGGGGGAAGCATTAGTGTGGTAAATGGAATTTGTATACTTTCAGTTGCATGCTTGCATTTGCATTTATGTGTATGCATGTGTTGTGTGTGTGTGTGTGTGTGTGTGTATTTCTGTTTGGTAGGTATGAGTTGGGGCAATGTGAAATGTCACACCTCATGGGAAGCAGGAGGTTTTGATGTGGCATGTGCACCCTTTTCCATTTTAAGCCCTGAAATATCTCCTGGGTATCCAATCAGCTCTGAGGGGGTGGAGTGTGGGAGTGAAGGCTGGTCTCCATGCCTGAGCCAGCTAGTCTTTTCCACCTTGGGACATCGAGGTCTTGTTACTGATACATGATTATTGACCACCCTGCACAAATACAGCCCTTGAATCATGTGATACATAACAAATAGTAGAACCTAAACCACAGCTTCCATCTCATGACTCATAACAGTACAAGTGTGATGATTATCACAGTTTACAAGGCAAAAAGTCAAATGAAATTGAAATAAATAGAAAATAGGTCAATCTGTGAAGCCTTTCACTGAGGGAACATGCATGAGAGAAATGGGGATTGCACACACAAACAAACTAACATGCTACCATATATGCACACATAAACACACAGTCCAGCTGTTGTGTTTCCTCGGTGGACATACTCTCCTCTACTTCTCATCTGACCTGAAATAAACATGAATGTTTATTTCCCCACATTTGTTGGAATATTCAAGCACAGACCTCTATGGCTGATATGTTCGGTTCAAGTTCAAGACAGTTTTAGTAGAACTCATTGTTTTACTGTAGGATACTGGTAATAAAATGTTCTGTGTTATCTCTGAAACTAATCAGACTTGCCAGGTACTGTTTTAAGTGCCTCAACCAATAAATATTTTACATGTGACATTATTTAACACTGCAACTTGGTTCCACATGGGGCTCATTGGTCCCTGTATTTGTAACAACAGTGCTTATCCACGTGGTCACTCTGAATAATCCATACACGTTGCTTCATTGAAATAAATGTAAATTATACAGGGACTAAATATAATAAATGGTCCCTTAAATTAAAAATGATGGTTCATTATAATATTAGTGTAAATCTTAATGTGAAAACAATTTTGTGACGTGTTGATTGGCTCAAAGCGGAACTGTTGTGGCGGATTTGCTTCTAAAAGTAGTGACAGAAAGAGATTTTAGAAAACATCAACCTGCTGAGAAAAAGAGCACAAGCGCTCCATCACACACAAGTTCTGTCATCTAGTTTGTGCGCGATCTGATTCAAGATCTGATTCAGCTCGGGTAAAGGTGGTGAATAAATCATTGCACCCATCCACTTTGAGGTAATTTGAGGTAAGAGTAGTCTGTCGCAATAAGAAGTAAACTTTCTAAGTTTTGCAAGTTGAACCGACGAGTTAAAGTTTTTATAACAGCTCCACATTTCTGTCTTCTTTTCCAAAAAACAGACAGACAGAATACTGACCACATCCGCTGAAACTGAAATGTACAAATACCACTACAACTGTATTTATATTGTAGTTCTGTATATATCATCATGAATTTTGTGTAAATACATTGATAATAATAATAATACATGACTGTGTCTTCTGTGGATTATCTTGAGTTATGCGGACACTGTTTCTTATCTTAAAACTGGTCACATAAAACCAAACACAATTAGATATCACTAAAGGTTAGTGAGAAAAAATGTCATTTTTGTTTTGGTCATTTGTGCGAATTTATGATTGGGGAACTGACTAATGTGTTTTTCAACAACATAAAAGCACACTGGAAGTGGGAACAGTGGAAGCATTATACCAAAATTACTCCAGCAGAGGCCTTCTCCCAGCGGTCAGTCAGACAGCCGTCCTGCTTATTAAAAAGCCAAGTCGACATGAAGGTGAAGTACAGAAACCTTCTGCTGCCTCTCAGAGGTGAACTCAGCACAGGAAAAGACTGAGAGTGCGAAAGGAAGAAGAGAGGCGAGGGAAGAGTGAACTTGACAGTTGGCGTACAGAGAGCATTTTCTGCTGACAGGTCCCACCTAGCCTGGGTCAAAGGCAGGGATTGAGATGAAAAGGAGGAGAGAAACAGGAGTGGATATCGGAGATTAGAACATGTTAAAGAGGGGAGGAAAATGGGGGGAGAGGACATAAAAAGCTGTGGTAGGAGGCTGTGTGTTACACCTTTATTTCTAGATGTGAAATAAGTCTGCATTTTACTTAAGAAAAAGCACCAAAAAAAGAAATAAACAGAAATAATAATAACTCAGCTTGATCTTATCACGCTAAGCTGTTAGGTTTTTCATTATGTACAAACTGATATCACGCGGCCCCCGTCACAATACATTTTCCATTTGGTGGTGGTGAAGTGTAATCCTCTCTTATAATAATACATTTATTCAAACCACGGCTAGTGGATCTGTTGGCGTCTTTGCTCTCACAAGCTTCTTATTTCTCTCTGTGTCTCTTTCTACCCATCTCCATCCTTCCTGGGATCCCATATATCTTCACCTTTAAAATACATACAGCCTTTGTGTTTGAGGAGTCACTCACCTGTTCACATTGGGCAATCTCATATATCTGCATTAAAGAGTGGGCGAGAGACTCCCGGTGAACAGTGCAGAATGGATGGATGAATGGCGCCTTCTCCAGCATTCACACAAGAGAGACACATGGGAGGGAAGAAGAGGACATCAAAGCGGTTGAGGCAAGAAGAGGAGAGGAGAGGAGGAAGAAAGGAGTAAAATAAGCAGTGAGGAGAGATGACAAAGGGAGAAGACAGCCCGGCCTTATCAGCATTCACTCATACTACAGTGGATGAAATTACCCTTCTCTGTCTCGCTATGTCTGCGGTCACTGCTATCTGCCCGGGCTGGGGATTTGTAATGGTCATAAATCTGTGTGTGTGTGCATGAGTGTGTGTGAGCGACACATGTGGAAGCACAGGTGAGCAGGCGCAGGTGGGTGTTTGTGTTTAGATGCCCTGTTGTTGAGATGAAAGGACTTTGTGGACAGAATAAAATTTAGGGAAATGAATCTGCGGCATGAGGAATGCGCACTCATAAATCATACACTCACACGCATGTGTGTGTATGGGTGTGTGTGAGAGAGAGAGAGAGAGAGAGAGAGAGAGAGAGAGAGACTGATATTGTAGTCAGCTGAAACCAAAGCAAAGCCTCCAATGCTCTGCTTTCTCACTAATAGTAAAACAACATTAGTAACAATTAAGTGTGGGTGCATTCGCTTTTTCCTGCATTATGGCAGGAGAATTTGTGCCTGTGTGTGTGTGTGTGTGTGCTCATTTGTGAGTGTGGATTAGCCTGCACTGAGACACTAGTTAAAAGAGCCCTCCGGTTGATGAATTCTCTTTAGTGAAAAAGCTGATTTAATTGGGTTGCTCCCCAATCCTTTCACCGATAAGGATTCCTTGATAAAAGATAATTCCCCTCTTTTCTCTTTGCCTCATCTTCTCACATTTCTTGCGTTCTATTCCTTCTGCTTTATCTGCAGCATCTCTTAATTTCTTTTTTTTTTTACCCATTCCTCTACCTTCACCCACTGTGTATACAGTATATTTTCTCCGGCTTTCCAGCTCTCTCTCCTCTCCTTGCCCCTTTAATTTATTTTCTCTGTGTGCTGTGTGTGAAATGCTAAATTAGAAGTTGGGTAAAAAAAAAAGAGGGCCTTGGAGCAAGAGACATCAATAGCTTCCTTTTAATTCTGAGAACTCCCTCCCCCCCTTCCTCTTTTCTCTCTCTCTATCTCTATCTATCCCCCTTCCTCTCTCTCCTTTCCCCTGCTAATAAAGCCAAATTGGCATGAAAGCTAGTGACCTCTCCCCTCGCCTTCTCTCTTTTCTCTGCTTAAAGAACCATGTCGGGGGGGAGAAACGACAATGACAAAAAGGCTGATGTCATTTGCCATCTGAAAATATATCTCCCCACATCAAGCTTTTATTTTTACCATTTTAAACTCCCTTTTATGCAGCCTCACATCTAATCTGTTTGCTTCAGGTGCCACTCTTGCGTGCCTGCCCTCTCTCACAAAAGACCCAGCTATTTTCTTTCTTTCTTTTATTCAGGTTTTTTGGAGGGGCATTCCCAAGGGAAAAGTGAGTTTGAACAATTTTTTTTAATGTCTGGCTCGCTTGGTGTGTATTTAATAAGTCTGCCTGCCAGCCGTACCTGCCTGACTCTCTGACTGTCCCCGTTTGAAGGAGTTGGTGCACGGCGAGCCTGAGGTTGGCAAGAC
The DNA here is from genome assembly GCF_004916995.1 of Morone saxatilis. Lineage (NCBI taxonomy): Eukaryota > Metazoa > Chordata > Actinopteri > Moronidae > Morone > Morone saxatilis. The sequence goes on from NW_023340268.1 coordinate 15,537,719, forward strand.
TCTCGCAAAGTTTAGATTTAACAATTGAGCTCCTTTATTCATCTCTGCGTCTTCCCTGACCTTGAGGGGCACTTTTTTTTTGTCTTCACACCGACTCCCTGTCGCTTCCATCACTTTGTGAAAAGAAAGGAACTTCAGGCCCTAAAGTTGGAGGGGGCCGTTTTTGAATTCCCGAAGGGCAGGCAAGAGCTGAGTGCACCTGTCATTCGCTTGTCCTCACTTTTCACAACTTTGGCTATGAATTATAAATATAGCATTTCACTCTTTTTATCCTTCCCTGGGCATGGAGGAGGCTGAGCATTATATGCATAGGTACACACACTCACAGACTCTGGTTCCCTTTTGGGTTATTCATATAGTGTACATAGCAGCACTTGATCCATAGCTAATTTGCATTTCCTTTGTTCTCCCACTCCTCTATTGCCCTCCTATAGTCTTCTCTCTTGTCAGGCTCTCTCTGTTTTTGCCCCTTTTTTTGGCGTCGCACCAAAGAGCGACACAGAGGGGAAAACTTTCGGACTGGGCGACACCAACTCTTTCAAAGTAGGTATGATCCGCTGTCACCGTTATTCCAATGTTTCTCTTTTCTTTTGGTGATTAACTGAGCAAGTTGAGTTGCTATGATCTGCCCTTATGATATGTATGTTTGTGTGTGTGCCAGTGTGTTTGCATTCAGCCTCAGTGTCTATGCGAGTACGTCCTGTCCCTCTGGGAGTATTTACACATTAAGTTTGAGCCTGTGATTATTTTGACTTGGTAGCTGTGTTGTACTCAGAAGAGCCGAGGCACTAATATAATTGGCAATTAAATTAAGGAAGCAAGCTTTCCACACACCCCCCGGTGAGTTTGCACAGTGTCTCCTGAAGTGCTCGGCACACATGCACTCAATACTCCGACGAACAGACTCCAAGTAATATCGTTCCAAAATTGTTATAAGATGGTCTAAATGTGGAGTGAGCAGATTTTCCTCTGTCACGGTCAGGCCTTTACCATTTTTCACAATCAACACTTGATCACGGACCAAATATGTTTCTTGGTTACTGAGTATGATGTCTCGAAATAGTTCAATTTCTTGATGGTAAAGTCCAGTTCATTTTGTTCATAAATTTGATGCTTGATGAACATGCTTTCTGTAATGTCATGTTAAGAAATACTGAGACCCAATGTACCAATACAATAATCCAGAAATACTCCATTACAAGTGAAAGTTCTGCATTAAAAGTCTTATTTAAGTAAAAATACAGAACTACCTTCAAAATGCACTTCTGCACAATGTACTTCTGCAGGAAAAAAGTCCCTTTAAGTGGTATAATGTTATTGTTATAAATGACATTATTAGATTGTGCTTAAGTTATTTACTGGTTGAGCTAGTTTTAACTTTTTTATATATAGTTGGGTATATTAGTCCAATTTTTCCAAACCTAGGTGTCAGGCCCCCTCTGCAGGGTCCCAGTGTAGTCTGTTTCTTTCCACTACTGGATGTTTCTAAGTAAAGAAAGAGCGGAAGTTCACACAGAGGAGTAATGCGCATCCACTTGAGGCTGATAAACCTCAGCAGGGAATCTGCATTAGTATGTGAAACAGCCCTCTCCTCAACTTTCTAAATTACACTCTGCTCTGCCCATTACTTGGAGCCCAATGGGAGCGAGGTTTGTTTAGCTCTGCTCCAATGGGAGTGGATGTTGTTTGAAGGCCTGCCATTTCAATCAGGGTTGTTGTTCAGCTGTTGTTGTCTTTTGGGGGGACCTGGCCAGGCTCGTCGCCAGGGGGACACATGTGGTTCATCACGCCTGTAATTGGATTTGATTTTGCGTTCTCCGCTTTTTCCCTATGTTTAATTAAGGGACTCTGCCACAGAAGACTATTGCTAGAGCAAGGGGAAGCAAGATAGACCGAAAGAAGGAAAGACTGACATGGAAGCCCAAAGTGAGGTTGTATGGTGATTAGTGATTTGGGAAAAGTGGGCAAAGTTAATTAGTACTATGGGTGTTTGTCAGTTTACAGTCCCACACAAGGGGATGGAAGCAGTTGTATACAGCTTTAAGTGATTGTATTCAAGACCAGAGTTTTCACCTCGCATGCATTTGAGCGTATCAGTTCAACTGCGAGACTAAGGCAGGGGAGGGGAAGGGAGCCGGTGATATACGCGAGAAGCTGCATCGATTATGACATGGCCTTCCTCTCAGGGGGAACCATGCTCAGGCCATTTGTTTGACAGGAATAGAGTTGGGGAAGTCTATTAGCGTGGTGCCTTCATGGACTGATGACAAGCAGCTGCAGTGGCAGGGGCCGAGCCTGCTGGGACCGAACCCTTCACTCCACCCCGCTGCTGCTGGTTGAGGCAGAGAGAAAGATAGTGGGAGATGGGGCTAACGACGCTAAACCCCACGGGGTACTTTGAAGGTCAAGTCCTTTGTACGGCGCCACACTTTTCTGGAAGGAGGAGAGAGGACAGTGTGAGAGGTGTGTGTGAGAGAGAAAGAAAGGGTGAAGGGGTCACAATAATGGTTTTCACCTTTTAGTATGTTACTGACAAGGAAATAGAAATGGCTGGTTAGGAGGCACATTAAAGACAGTGTTCTATCTGCAATTAAAAAAACATCCTAAAGTACAGTTTGCACATTGGAAATTGTATGTATCTATTATATTTCCTGTTAAAATGACACCAGTTAAAGGAGTGCTCCACAGCAAATGTTTTGACTACCAAATACTTAGCTGCCATGGAAGAATTTATTGCTCAAAAGACAGATATTATAATGTTCGGTGGTCCTTTCTCCGTGTGAAACAACCTACTTTGATGTTGCCAGAAACATAAAGGGGGAGATTTAATAAGCTATCCGCAAATTTCCATCAGGCGTGCAAAATTTAAGCGTTGCAGCAGGTTTTTTCAATTTAGCCAGAGGCTAAAGATGTCCCATTGTCGTTGAATACCACTTGATGCTGGGCTGATTTGAGATATCTGGAAAGCAATGTAGTGCAAAAGAAAGAAAGAAAAGATTTAAGCAAGGTGCCACAAAGGGGGGAAAAAGGTAAAATTGTTTAAAAAAACTTAATCAAGTGATTTAATGAGGACAAATGCAATCTATCCCCCAAAATGTCTTACATTCTGTGCACAAAAGGATTTTCTTATGCAGGGCGGCGCTACCTGACACTTGCAGTGTGAAACATCATATGTTAAAGCTTCATTAACTGGCTGGAGGTTGAATTGCATTGCATCAACTGACAATAAAGGGTAGCCAACAATTATTTATGGGTCAATTGTGCAGATCAGCGCTTGCAGCATTTCAAGCAACCACTATCAGTCAAGCTACTTGGCTCTCAAACATTACTAAGCGGCTTCCCTCCTGACTATGCAGCTTTAGCCTCAAGCTAAAGGCAGCATTCGTTCACTACTTTCACTGTCATAGATCAAATTTAGGTACTGATTCCAACTTATTTAAATTTCCCCCACACACGATTGTCCAAGCCCACGCACACAGCCCTGAGCTGAGCTTGAGTTAACAACGCCACTCCTCTTTTTTCTCTTTCTTCTCGCACAAAATGTAATGCAGCCTTCAAAAACTGCCTTGCTATTTTCCCCTGCTGTCATCCTGACATCCCACTGCCCTCCTCGCTGCTACCCACACAACTTGAGTGACAGTGGTTCGCCCACAGCATTATACAGCAATTTAAGTTTGGCACTGAATGACCATCAGAACAAGATGATTATGTAAGCTAGGCAGCCATGAGCACTGGCATACCGCAGAGCATTCAGTTGTACTCTTTTGGTGATTGGAGAGTTGTGAGGCTTGGTTGTATACGTCGGTAGCATAAAATGCACTGCAGCAGCTCGAGGCATGGACATTTTTTATTTTACATCTTGAGTTCGTGTTGGTGTTTGTAGTTTTACACGCCACTGGCAGCAAATACTCATACTGTATACGTATAAACAGCGGAGAGATGGATGCTGTTCGAGCTCAAGTTGTACTTTGCAGCTGTGTTCATACAGTATGTGCACCTGCTTGAGCTTAAAAAATGAATGAGCATGTTGGAGAAAAGAGCAACAGAAGGGGAAGAAAAACAAGTTTCCTGAGCCACTACAACAGCTGGCATGTCCTTAGCGCTCCCATTTCAGTTACCATTCCGCGCAGGCTACAGGCGCAAGGCCAAAGAGATGAGTCAATCCCGAGCCCTTGACTTGCCCAGAAATTGTCAGTGACAGAAGAGAGATTGATTTTTTTTGTCCTCAGGGTACAATTTGAGATTCAAGCATAAACATAGTCATTTTCATTGCAATTCTGAAAGGTTATGTTGTCTGAAAAGGAATGAAATAATAAATAAAACGGAGTGCCTGTCTCAAAGCCACGCAGACTAAATTGCCACGGAGTCAAGTAAAGGGCTGTTAAAGAAATGGAGTGATGATTGTACAATTTACGCGACAGAGGAAAACACAGTGTATTTACAGGTTATTGGAGTGACGAGAATTCGTTCAAAAGATAAAAACAGTGTTAGATGATATGCCAGGACTGATGCAGAAATTTTTTTCCAAGGTCATTCTGACAAAGATACACAATCTCCAAAATGCCATAAAATGTTTCAACCTTTAACATCCTAATTTCCGAATTGCAAGAATAATCTATTCACTCAATCTGTTGAGTATGATCAGCTTTCAGATCAGCAGGACACTGACATGAAAGAGGAGTGCAGTTTAAAAATGGAGATAGGCAAGATGTTTTTTTGAAAAAGTAGTGAGTTTCTTTTCAGTGAAACGGAACAAGACACACCGACACACACACTCGCATACACCGAAAACCATGCAGAACTTGTTAGCTGATGAGAATTTTTCCCTAGATTTTCAACATCTGGAAGAATTGAAAAAAAAAACAGAGAAAAGAGAGAGATTGCTTGATGTGTGTGTGTGTGCGTCTAGACTTGGCCCCCAACTTGTCGGTTGCCGGCCTGTCATAGACTGCTCTGCTCAGCACTACTGTAATAGCCACTCATTCTCTTCCGATCTTTACACACAGGCATACACACACTTCTGCACACGCGCGCGCACACACACACACACATTTTCTCTTTTAGGTTCCCCTGGCCAATGCTGACTCAGGGTATATGGCGACCAAAAGAACAGACAAAGAGCTGACAACACCGGGTCGCTTGGCTTCCAGTGAAAGGGTTGCATCGGTTGACAAAATTTACAGCTCGCCGGCCATAGTGCTCATGAACACCTCATGAAGTGAAATGTTTTCATTTGAACAGTTCATTCAGTCTGCATCCATCAGCAACAACAACACCAAAAGTCACTTTCCTGTCGTCTTCACAACGACATTCGCATATAGAATTTCATCCCTCTCAGCTGTATTGTTGATATGGAGCCAGGTGAAATAAAATGGAAGAAAAAGGCCATTCGCTTTATCCGACTGACCCCCGCCAGTCACCGCCTCCTTATCTAATCACTGATTGGCTGCTGGATTAGCCACCTGCTTTGACGGTATCGACGGGCTGCCTGTCACCACCAAGAGAGACCTCCAAGCCAATGAAAAGAAGAATGGACTAAGGGCAGGGGAGGGGCAACCTCTGAACCTCAGGCAGGTCTTTTGGCTACCACAGGGCGTCATTCTCAGGCTTGTTATCAGGCGCTCTGATTACGCCTGGGTGTTGGGCTTATTGCTTTAAAACTGTGACACATTGCTCATTACTCATTTCAAAATTAATATTGTTTAAGTTATTACTTCCCAGGAGGAGTGCATTTATCACACTACTCTTTATATTACCTCTGTGTTAGACCCTCAAAATTGGCAATTGCATCCTGTGTGACCTTCAGAAATGAGGATAATTCAATAGCTTCACCTGTGTGTAAATGATCTGGGAATCCAAACAGCTTTAACGTCCAATTGACTAATGTTCCAGCTGATTTATGTTTTGCGCTCTCTAGCGAACTATACCATAGCCAGACCGAAGGCCTTTCGTCTCATTGTGCAAGCACAGATGTTTGGATGGATCACATTTGGCAGCTGATGGATAGGTAGTCCATGTGAAAGTGGCTGTTATTTAGCCTCAAAGTACTGGTGTACGATTGCTTATGACATCCTGCCTTGGGACCAAACAATCATTTACATTCAGGGGCTGAATTAAATTAATCTGTAGCAACTATTACTCATTGGAATTGGCTAGTTTGGGATAATAGATCAACAAACTGCAATCCATGATTTCTTTCACAGTAATCAGAAGAAATACAGCATTTAATCAAAATCTGAAACTGTGGAAGAAATTAACTGAGATGCAAATTACTTTGCAGAGGCACAGTGGACAGAATTAAAGCAACTGTACAGGCAATGTTATTTGAATCCATGTTTCACATTATTATGGAAGTTGTTTTACCGTAATTATGCAAAACTAAATAAAATCGACAGATAATGGTGGAGAAGGTGCTTTACGAAATGTGGTATAACAAAAATACGGAGTGTCATAATGAACATGATTCATGTGTGTATTCATGTCTGTGTGTTTTGGCGTGCTGATATTTTTGGAGTTTTTCTTTGGAATTTTGTTCTATATTTCACACTGACTTTTATGAATTCACATTCATATGTACAGTGAGTGTTTGCAGTTATTCTTTTGAATCTGGTTTGTACAATACATAAAGACCCCATGTGCATGTTCCCTTCGTGTGTCTGAATCTGTGTGTTTTTGTGCGTTAGCGCTTGTGCTATCAGCTCTTAGCGATCAGCGGTGTGTGTTTGTGCGCTCTGCCTGGCCTCCTGAATCACGCTGGGTCGCCGGGGCTTCTCTGGCGCGCTGCTGCCCGTCTGCAGCTCGAGATAAAGTTCTGGCCTAAAGGAGAGAAGGCAGACCACATCCACCCTCTCTCTACTTAATCCGCCCTCTCTCCCTCTCATCCCCTCCCTTGTTCCCTCTCTCCATCTCACTATCTTTCCCCCAGCTTACCACTTCTCAGACCTGTGTCCTTCAACACACCACACTCTCTCATGTTTTTTGTTTTTTTTTTACTTTCCTCCTGCTGCTCCCTCCTTCTGCCCTGTCTTCCTACATTTTCTTTTTATTTCTCCTTCCATCTGCCCTGCCAAACCAATTCCGCCTCTCTTTCTCCCCATATTGTTCCTGTATCTGTCTCTATCTCACTTTCCCTGGTTAGTGTTGTTTTGATTACCTCTACTGGTGGATCACCATTTACTTGAACGGTTGCTCTCTTTGAATTAACTGTTTTTTTAATTTTGGATCTTTACTGTTGTTGAAATTTCAACAAGAAGTAGCTGAAAATGAGCTCTTGTATACTACATGGAAGCCAAAAGAAAAAAACATAAAAAGAATAAATGAAAGATGTTCAACATAACCCAACAATAAAAAAAAGATTTTTGTTTTTCATAGACTTCTTAAACTGCCCTGTGCAGAGTTTTTTCATTTAGAACTAAGTAGCACAAAACAGATGTTCAAATAAAGCTCTGGTTGTACTTTTGCTGTTTCTATTCCTTTTAGGTGCATTGTATGTTTCCTAAGTTGATATATTTTAACTTAGACGTTCACAGGCTTCAATGTTGAAATACTGTATTTCCTAATGAATGAAATAGAGCAGCTCAGTTTTGTTAAATAAGTCAAAAGTAAGCTCTATTTGGCATTAGGTTATATCACAACATATCAACCAAAAAAGTCATGGCAATTAAATAGAACATATAATAAAAAGTAAAAAAAAAAAAAAAAAACTAAAATTAAAGCAATGGTTGAGATGATATTAAATTGTATTATTGGACAACTGTTTTGTTATATGAATCAGACAGACTTTTCTCTTGAGTACCTGTGATACTGCCACAGACCTTGACCACCATTGGTAATGCCTTTGTCTAGTAAAGACTGAGAGAAGCATATCAACACCGAACAAAGCTTCCTCAGACAAAAAAGGTGCTGCTGGCTATTTTTTACCCACCATATTGGTGTTACCATCACAGCTCAGATTATTGTCAATTAAAGTGTCAAAGTATTTGAATGACTCCACGCTTTCTACATCCTGACTATTAATTTAAGTGTTGACAGGGTTGGAGTGATGATATTTAAAGTAGATACACATATCCTTGGTCTTTATCACATTCACTGTAATACCAAAAAGGCTTCTTGACACCATTTGCAAAATTGTCTGTGACAGGCCCGTGGAACATTACATCCTCCTTCGTTAGGCTCACTATAACCCTATCATCTATAAACTTCACAATGTGATGGTTATCAATCTCACTGTGGCAGTCATTAGTGTGCAGGGTGTATAGGAGAGGAGAGCTGATTGATGCTGAAGTTGGAGAAATGTCAGTTCACTGTCACTCCGGATGTCATTTGTATGATAGTATTCAGATAAAATGCACAGAATACATAACATGTGTTGACAATTATAGGCTCGTAGAAGTACAAGTGATGACTTTCTACAAACCTGTTTTACACCTTAATTTTTTTAAGATCACACAGGAACATTTTAGCAATTAAAGGCATTTAGAAATACATTTATGGCATTGATAATTAGAAAAAACCACTCGGGATTGCTAAGGAAACAAAACCATTTTCTAAAGCATGCTTTTAGTGTTTAAATTGATTTTCTACCTTTCAGACTGCTATTAGTTCTTATTTATTCACCAGTATGGTACACATTAAGTTCGCTTTATTTTTGCAAGTGAAGCAGGGATATTTTTGTCATTTTTTTTCTTTGGCGGAATGAGAGGCATTTGTCAAATGTCAAACAACCTTCTTATTAATGCAAGCTGACACATAATATCATTTTCCCAGGGCCCATGGTCAATCTTGTTTGACTTTCAAAACATTGGATATCAGATGTTAAGTCTTATTTAATTGCACCTCCAAGGAGTATTTTGTGAACAACTTTTTTACTGCTCAAGAATTCTATGACAAGAAAGTAAAGGTAACTTAATTTTACCTGCAATGTTAATGTAATATCTACATCTCACTGTTATTTTAGGGTACTGTTAGAGGCAATCTCTAAACCTATTGCTTCTTTTTCAAAAGGTTGGCCTTTAAGAGATTTTAAAAAAAGCATGTAAAAGCAGTGGTGAGTAGACTTTGTTATTTAATGATAGTGGGCCTATAGCGATTTAACTTCAAGGACTTAAGATCTGCAGTTACTTTAGGCAGACATTTTTTATTATTGACTTAACTGACATTAACACTTCTCTCCGACTTCTCAGCGAACTCAGCTCTCTGGCTAGTGGCAGTCTCTAGAGTTGGAATACATCTCAGATGCCAACACACCTCTAGCCTTGCATAAAAGATGTACTTTTTCCATAAGTTATACCTTTAAGGATGGGTTCCCTTACTCCTGCATCCTGTCCCGTTATACCGGAGCAAATCGTGCACTATCTGGACTGTTTAGGCTAATCTGGAACATATTAGAGATGAATGAGTCCAGACTGGGATAAAATGTCAGATCTAGCTCGATTGTTTAGTTTGATTTGTGAGCCAGATTTATTGTGTCTCTTTGTGTCTGTGTGAGAATGATTGTCCTCTGCCACTGTCATTAACATTTGCATTTCAATAGTGTTTGCTTGATTGAACACCAACAGCAGCATAAGTGGTTTGGCAGGGCAATTTCCTTTTTGCTTCAAAACAAACATCCATACTTATTGATGTTTCTCTTCATCAGAAACAAGACTCAAACATTGTCTGCTGCTTTCATTTTGTCTGCTGGGAAATATTACATCTATATTTTGGGTTCTATATCTTATCTTCCCTTTATGTTTGTTCTTTCATTCCATTCTGTGTCTTTGATACTAAGTCTTTTCATCATCTAGCAGCTTTTTTGTCACCTTTCTTGTCAGTTTTTATCAACGCTAGTTTCGTGGCTCTAGGGGTGCCACTGTCCATCTGTCTGTCAGTCCTTCGGAGATATATTAAGAATGATTTGATTTATGCTCACCAGAGGATAAAACCTAATGACTTTGGTGATTTCCTGACTTTATCTCAGCAGGTCATGTTATGTTTTCAGTTATCCAATGAAATATCTCAACATCTACCTGATGGGTTGGAACTAAATTTGGTACAAACATACATGGTGGAAGATTTTACCCTGACTTTTTCTGTGCTTGCAGGTTCTCATTATCAGTCATTATTTGCATTATAATACTTACATTCTACCTTTTTCCTGCTTAACGGCAGCATGTTAACATTGTCATTGGGAGCGTGTTAGCTTGCCGACATTAACATCTAACTAAAAGCCCCCCTTTTTGTTTACTACAGCATTAGCTTTCCTTCACAAAAGGTGATATGTTTCATCTTTCCATCGACAAGCACACACATGCAGAAATATATGTCTCCCTATGACTGTGTGTGTGTGTGTGTAGATGGAGGAGGGTGTGGTCAGTTTGGCTTATATGAATCTCCTTTTGTTGTACGTGTCCTTTTCCTTATTGTCCTGCCAGTTATAGGCGCTATGACCTTTTTTCTGCAATGAGAGTCCAACGTCAGCACCCCTGTTTACTGTAGAGTTCACCTTTTATGCAGGGGATCCTCCTCCATTTTCCCCCTTCCTTCCTCTTCCTTTTGTCTTTCCTGTCCTTTCTATTGTCCACGCTTTTCATTCCCGTCTGTTTCATTGTCTTTCTATATATCTGTCAGTGATGAGGGAGGAGAAGAAGTGAAGCAGACAAGAAATATATCCTGGTGAAATAGACAGGTCTGGATAATAGAGAAAGCGGTACAGCTCAGCTCTACCCTGAGAGAAGGCTGGAGGGAGATGAGGGAGGGCTTTTTTTCCCTTTTCCTTAAGGCAGCTGTCAGATTTTTGAGAGGACAATGAACGGGGGGAGAAAGCAGCTAAAAACGAGGAAAAGTTGAGGTGAGCGGTGTTCAGGAAGGAGGGATGTGGGCTGGATGGGATAATGAGAGATAGGGATGAAATCAGTATTCGTAAAACAGACGAGGATGGATGCAACATGGCATGTACAGGCGTAAGTAGAGACTGTGAGTGCAGTCATGGTGCAAGATTGTTGCAGTGACTTACAGTAGACGTGTTAGCTACAATTAATGAAATTAAAATGCAGTAAAAATTTGGACAAAATATGAATGTAACCGAAATTCTATAAATGGCTTTAGACATACACATTAATCACCTGATATATGACTTGTTTGGGGAGAAACTACATAACTTAAAATGTCAGCTTTTCAGGAGCTAAGAAAAAGTGCTTTCATTTTAATTAATTAGTTTTGAAAAGGTGTCTTAAACCCAACGGCTATTTACTCAAACCCACAGAGGAGCACGGAATATTTCAACAAAATTGCAATAACAAGTTTTTCACCTGACAGCCATGACATGTCAAATTTGCAATATTTGAATGGGCCCTCGTTTACCTCACACTATCAGGACTCTTGAGTAGAGTCCCAACTGCGCTCAAAATTGAAACCTTGAAAATGTGAATTAAATTTGGGCAGTACCGGTGCACCTATAGCTACTTGGGCTTGATCTGAATTAATTTGAGTAACTCCTTTAGACGAGCATGACAGCTCCTGCTTAAATTAAAGCTTTTTTCTATGACTTCCTCCCACAAGGAACAGTGTTTTCCACAAGTGGCTAAATGAAACGGTTGTGGCATTAGGAGGAAAGTGTATACACTCCTATATACTCAAAATGTATGAGTCTACTATATAGTTATGAGATATTTCTTAGTGCTTGGAGACAAAAAAACGTTTGTGTGTGTACAAACTGCTGTTCACATAATAACACCGCTCTTTAAACATTACCTCATTTGTCGTGTAACTGTGCTCTATCTGCTTATTTCTTTAGAACACAGAGCATGTCTGACAATACTGGAATAGTTGGAGGAATTTAGAAAAGTCTTTAAGCTTTCAACTCTGCCATTTGTGTTTTTAACAAGAGCATTGGCTGCCATCCTTATTTGTGCATAATTATCTGTGAATGAGAACACACTTGGCAAACCCAGTGTTTTAGAATCCAGCTTCCACTAGTATGGGATTACTTATTCTAACAAATACAGTCTCTGGTTTATTCCAGGATTTCCTCCTGATTTCTTCTTCTGTGGCATTCAGCAGAGAATTGAAGCTGTACATTGCCAACACTGTTGTATGCTGCACATGAATTTGTTTCTAGTCAAGTAGCATACTGGTGTTTATGAATGTCTTGCATTAGCTTCCTTTTGCAGAACTTAGTTTCCATTTGTCCATACAGTACCAGATTCTGCAGCTGCAATCAGTAGGACAATACATTTAGTTGTGCATCAGCTGGAGGAGTTTAAATGTGTTCCAAGTGTGAATACAATCTTTGGACATAGCATGCCACATTATGACTCCTTCCTTAAACATAGGAAGTTATTTTGTTGGTTTGTTCTGTACACTCAACATCTATTGCATGAGAGTCTGTCCTCGGAGAGGGATGCCTTCTCTGTGGATCTTCTTGAGGTTTCTTCAATGTTAAAAGGGTTTATGTGGAGAGTTTTTCCTTACACAAATGGAGGGTTAGGGACGGTGTTGGATGTCTTACAGATTGTAAAGCCTCCTGGGGCAAATTGTGATTTGGGATTTAATGCTATATATATAAGAAATTAGACTGGACTGTAGTGTATTAGCAGTTTGTGGCACTGATAGTTTTATGATACTGCAGTAATGTTTCTCTCTAATAGCTGTGGCTTTAATGTTAGTTTGTTGCTAAATTACAGCTTGGAGTGTTTAGACTCTTTCGTGGGCAATGAGCATGTGTTTGCTGTGTAAAATGTCATGCACTGAGGCACTGCAAAACTGTAGAGCCTTACCATTTTCCAAGCAAAAAATCAGCAACTACTCTCCACACTCAAGGTTGAAATCAGTGTTCACTGGTTTTACTTAAAACACCTCTTTTCATGACAATTCCCAGTTATACATAGCTCTGATTGAACAATAGCCAGTCTTGTACAAAATCTCCTTGTTTACTTGCTTTACTTTGGCTGCTGTTTTGTGCTCTATATGTCATCTGGGAGAAAGTGGAGGAACAAATTTTAGTCAGTAGAACATCCAAACTCATTTCTACTTTTGTTTTTTAGAACACATTTAATTGGAGAGCACAAACAGTTTTCTCTCATTTCTTTCTTAAAGAAGCCGTGGAAACATTAATCTTTATTGAAAGTGGGTTATATATGTAGTCAAAATGTAACATAAATTAAAATGACGACTTTTTGACATCATTGGAAAGCCAGGCAAGTGCAACACTAAAATCCGTATTTCCCCTTCATGGTCTCAGGGGAAAATGAAGGAATGGTTGGCACGACCATCGTCAAAAAAATATGACTGGGAACGATACAAAGCTTAATGCAAAAGTGTCCCTTTAAGAACAGTTGGTGATGCTATCCAGACTGAAGCCCAGTGTGCAGCATGTAATCACCCACTCACTTTATGGTCAGATCTATATGGTCCACTGTGCCTGCAATTAGACTGTAGCTTTAAGCTATTAAAATGAACATATCTGAGTGAAAAAATACTTTAAATAATTTTCAAGGTTATTTGCATACCTTTGGAGGTAATGTTTGTACATTAGTGGGATAAAGAATAGAATGTTAAATATAAAAACTGTAAGGTTCCCCACTATCAGATCCAAACAAACATAAAGGCATACCTCCTGCCAAACCATGTGCAAAAATCAGTTTTATTTAAATAATCATAAACATTACAATAAAAATGATACATTAAGGCATTGTGTGTACTCTGCAGTTACATAGTATTCTGCCTAAAATGGCGGGTATTTACTTGACACTGCAGAAAAACTGCAATACTGCACCATCCGGACACATCTGGCACCTGGTCGATACCTGTGTGTGAAAGGTCAGCTGCCCTCTGTCTCCCTGTGGGTGGTACAGCTTCACTGTGGACACGATCAACTTTAACCCCTGAACCCCCAGCTCTGAGTC
>NW_023340268.1:15551629-15555618 GCF_004916995.1 Morone saxatilis
GTGACATGTCTCAAAAAGACACATGGACAAAGGTCACACACACACATGCAGGTGCTTAGTAAATGTATATCCCCTTCAAGCTCTCAGTGTATTTCCTGCTGAAACATTGCATACTCACTGGATTCGGAGCATGCTCAGTAGGTGAACTTGTGTTTGCCAATTCAGTATCACCCCCACCTAGCATTATCTTACCACCTCTTTCTGAGCTCCACAGGTGCATGTGTGTGTGTAACTTGAAACACTGATAAGTGCTGCCTACGGTCTCTGTCTGTGTGCCAAAGGGCGTACTTTTCTTTGCCCATCGGCTGTATGTGTGTAATATGTTTGGCTTTTCATGGTGGCCCCTGATTGGTTGAGACCGCACGCCAAAAATAACTGGAAAAATAAAGATTTGTTTTTTTTCCACCCAGTTAATACGGCTATAGGATGGATTGTGTCGGTAAAAAATTTGCTTGGGTTGATTGACAAAATGTTGGCCAGGTTTGTCATAGTGTGGGCATTTTTCTTATTTCTTTTCAATATACTTTTTTAACCATCCTGGCAACGCTGCTCAAATAGCTAGAAGGCCAGCAAATAGTAACAACGCTGGGTTATATAGAGGAACAATTTGCTGAAAATAGTACTGATTGCTGCCAATAGCCGGTAAGTCATATGCTACTGTTTCAAACCAGGTTGACGGTTCTGGCCCAGGGCTTCCAAATGGTATTGACCCGGATCTATCTTAACTAAGCCCAACTGCACCTTCTGCAACTTCTCCCGACCGGCATACGTAAATAAATAAATAAAAACTTTTGCTTAAGTGTGAAGCAAAAAGTGCTGAAGTGCTCACACATTAGGAGATTAATTTGATCCAAAGCCTAAGTGGTAAAAAATGTATACAGCCTATTCCCAGTCTGGATATTTGATAACCCTAACCCTTCATTAACAAAATAATATATGTTTTAATTGTTTCTGTATTGACATTCTTAATCTTCTAAAACAAATATAGGGTAAAACTCATTGTGGGTGCAGTGTGTTTGCAGTCTAAATCCAATCAATTAAATGTTATTTACCAAGGATTCATTATTATCTTTTAGTAAATAATGCACTGCTGGGACTCACTTTGGCCGTAGCCCCACCTAGTGGAAACATCATGCCACGCTACTGGTCCTGACCTTGCAGGATTTCCCATCTTTCTATCCTTGTGAGGACAAATGCTCCACATATAGATGTGAACACCACACTAACACAAACGCACAGTCAAGAGTTGTAGGCATGTACCTGCAGCGTCAGCTTTCCCTGCCTCAACTACTGTCTTCCCCTTGATACCGAGCCCTAAAAACAAGGAGAGGAAATAGAGAGGAAGAGGAGATAATGAAATAAATACCCTGCCTGGCAACACTTCAAAGAGAGAGGGAGAGCCTGGTGTGCTCTACTGCAGCTACAGAGGGAAAAGATGTTACATAAAGAGAAAAGATTGGGAGATAACAGCAACCACCACCTCCACAATCACATACACACACACACACACACACAAATAGATTCACACAGAGAAACACATTAATAAAGTTTGACTGCTTCTTAGCTGGTTAGTTAAGAATCATATTCTGTGTTATGCATCGTTTTGAATCACTGATCAGCCTTAGTTAGTTTTATTATACAGGTTCCCTATTCGTCTTAACATAGTTATTCCACCACTTTAGCCATGTACTGTGAATAAAAAAGATGTCAAAGCTGAGCAAACTATGATTCTTCTGGTGTTGAACAAGCAAGAGCTTTCTCTTGCATTATGCTCTCATGGCATTACATTTATTATTCATATATTCATGTAAAATGCGCATGCAGGCGGACAGTGGATATGCCCATTTTAAAATATTCTCCGATGTCCACAGGACCGTAAGTGTGTGCGCATGGGTGTGTGTTATGGCATGTGAATATAGTTGTCTGAAACACTGTCCTCACTCTTAGTCATGATTTACGTCCACATGAGCTTTGCATACAAATACACAATCCTACACACACATGCACATGTACGCACAATCCAAACATGCATGTTAGCATAAACAGTTGTCCTTTATTCAGAGATGTTTAAAGGGAAAGTGCCAGCCTGATGGATGGGTTTTCTATCAATTCACACACCTTCATCCATGCACATACACAGGAATTCACACTGACACACTGATATGTTCTCTTCCACAGTATACATAACCTACCAAATATCCACATACACACAGACACACACCATCTTTCCCTTTTCACTCCGTTTTTCCCTTTAACTGTAACATTCCTGTTGACACAGACGATAAATTTAGCTTTTGCTGGTTTTTATCCCTCATCCTGAGGCCACAATTACATTAAGTACACTATTGCTTTGTGTGACATATTGTCTTTTTTTAATGAATGTCTCTCCACGCAGCCCACTCCCTGCTCAATCAATGAGTTTTGGAACCTAAAAGCTTCTTTAATGCCTTCTTCAGATGACTTGGCTTTTCATGTAAAGTGGTGTACAGATTCTTCAATATTTTAGGCCCTAATCAAATTCAGGATCAGGTTTGCAGCAGGGAAATCAGAGCAGTGATGTGCAGCTGTTCCTATTTACATTGGCAGGAATCAATTGCTGCACATATTTTTTCCTTGAAAACTAATCATTTGCTTGCGAGAGTCCCCTCTAACACTGTCGCAGAGGAAATGAAAATATGATTTGGGTGGCTTTGTTTCATGTACCTGCTCTTTAATCAATCCTATTTTTATTATTTACTGATAACACACATATTGTGGATGCCTGTTTACTGCACCTGAAATAAAAAGCCTCAGTATGAACTTTGATTGCTGTTCAACACAACACAGTTGGCATAACCATGATAATGGGCTATGAGAGCTCTATTACTGGTTGTAGACTGTTGAGCTTTCAGCAGTACTGAAACGTCAGTCAGAATAAGCTTTACTGGCCAAGTATGTGTCCAGTTTTTAAGCTGATCTTAGTTTACACACAGAACTATTTAGAGGAAGATAGAAATAGATGTACAACTTAAGACAAGGACAACAAAGCTTATATGAAGTGGCTGGTTGTATATACAGTATATACAACATGCAGTATTTATAAATTGATGTGTACATTTTCCAGCACAGTATTCATTTAAAACTGATTCAACTGTTCATTATTGTGATTGTTAGAGGAAATAAGTTGTTCTTGCATCCGGTTGTTTTGGCGTACTGTGGTGCCTACCAGAGGGGAGAAGTTTGAACAGGTTGTGTCCAGGATGGGATGGCTCTGCAGTCTGTTTCTGTCCAGTTTGGTGGCTGATCCAAACCAGACAGCGACGGATGTACACAGAACAGATTGGATGATTACAGTGTAGAACTGGATCAACAGCTCCTGAAGCAAGTTGAACAACCTGGGCTGGCCAGGAAGGCGCAGACTCGTCACCACCCTGGATGAGCCCAATGGCTGTTGTGTCGTCTGCACACTTCAGCTTCCTATCTGTCAGACGTCTGTGATCCACCGACAGGTCGAGACTGGTTCCATGAGCTTGGTATGTTTGGAGTGGAGGATTTGTGGGATGACTCGTGTTGAATGCAGAGCTGAAGTCCACACACAGGATGCTTCCGTATGTCCCAGGGGAGTCAAGGTGTCGCAGGATATAATGCAACCCCATGTCGACTGCATCATCCACTGACCTGTTTGCCTGGTAGGTAAACTGCAGGGGGTCCATCAGGTGTTCTGTGATGTCCTTTAGGGTGGCCAACATCAGTTTCTTGGAGGATATTATAACGATAGACATCAGGGCTATGGTAGTAGTCACTGAATCCTGTGATAGAGGTGATTTCTTGGGGACCTGGATGATAGTGGAGCATTTGAAGCACGGGGGCAGCTCCAGTGATCTGTTGAAGAAGATGGGAGCCAACTGGTCAGCACAGACTTTTAGACAAGATGGTGGCACACCGTCTGTGCCTTCCTGATCCTCTGTCTCTGAAAGAGCTGATACACAGCCTATTCACAGATCCTGAGT
>NW_023340268.1:15555718-15571658 GCF_004916995.1 Morone saxatilis
ACACTCCAATCACTGCAATCAAAGCAGCCCTGTGATTCCAGCTTCGCCTTGTTGGTCCATCTCTTTGCAGCCTTGACCCTGACAGCCTTAGCAGATTTTAGTTTCTGCCTATAAAATGGCAGAAGATGAACCAGACAGTGATCAGAGAGTTGCAGGGAGCAATAGGCGTCCCTTTATGTGGTGTAGCAATGGTCCAGTGTGTTTTTATTCCTGCTGGGAGACTTAATGTGCTGGCTGTATTTTTTTTATTTTTGGCAGTTTGCTCTGTAAGAGCGGGCAGAAAAATTATACCAAGAACAATTATATATGCTTTTAAATTTGCAGAAAAGCTACCAACAAAAAGTTTTAAAAAATTAGAAGAAATCGCATCCATTAGAAAAATAAAATAAAGAATTATTTTTTAGAAAGTGGTTAGCAATTTATATTTTAATCATTACATTTATTTTTACGGTAATCTTGGCAATGACATGAGGCTATTTACTGGGCCAATAATTTCATATCATTATTTATTTTAAAAGTAGATTTCAGCTACTTTTTCTGCCAACCCTATGCAATTGCAAAAGATTTCATATGGTTGATAATTCCACTTCAACTAAGCTGCAATTTTGAGGACTAATAATAAGTAGCTTTTACTTTTCAAACTTTATATAACAAAATGCACAGAAGATGGATACTCAGATGGGAACTACGTTTCCTGTCTGTATTCTGTCTGTGTCTCTGCCTCCCCCATCCAATTTCTTCGTCTCTACCTCTCTTCCATAACATATATCTGTGTTGTCTTGTGTAAAAAAGCGAAAAAGCTGGTGTGAGCTGATCTGTTGGCAGGGATACGCGGCAGAGGAAAGCCGATCACCCTCTTCCTCAGTCTGTGATTCTCTATTTCACAATGAAACCCAAATTCCCCCCAGGCCCACCACAATACTACAAGGCCCTTTTCCAACTCCTTATTGGACACCCCCCACCCACCTTACACACACTTAGACAGATTTATGCAGATATATACATGTGTACACATGCCAGTTTCTGTTCTGTACACAAAGGGATGCTCTACTTCATTCTCAGTTCAATGGGATAGGACTGTGTGCGCATGTGTGTCACATCAGATTCACTCCAAACACTCAACAGATGGTGACATTTAGGTTTTTTTTCTCCACACCATGACAACAAGGTTAAGGGTGTGAAGATGCCAGAGTGAGTGTGTTGGGGTTTACAGGGTCAAACCTAACACATGCTCCTGCATCTGTAAATCCTTGTTCTGCTAAAAGTCTCCATCAATTAAAGATGGATGAAATTTTGTATTTCTCAATTCAGGCCTATTATTACTGTGAAGCTCATATGAGCTGAGCCGCAACAGGGAAATGGATGCCTTACGGTTTTTTCACACCTGTTAGCCCAGTTCATTTGGTCCCGACCAAGGGAAAGAAAATTATAGATTGCTGTACTTTAGTTCTGGTCTAGTTCATGTTCACACTGGATTTTTTTTTTACAAACGTCAGCTCATCATCAGGATCCACATGACGAAATCAAATTTTGGTGACTGACAGCAGGTCATTCAGCACTGATATGGTATTACTATATGTATTTATGTTCTCCAGTGTCATAAAGAAACTGCAAGTTAACTTAGTTGCTTCCTTTGCTTTGAACCACCAGGATTTGGTTGACAGCTTTCACAGCAGCCCAAATTGACCGACTAACCGGGAAAAAGGGCCTGAGTTTGTTTAAAGTGAACCAAACCACTGTGAAAGCAGTATGGCTGTCCCTTAATAGTAGAGTAAACTCTCAGTCGACGCGAAGAGTCTAGTCGACGCAGTTGTCATTGTCGGATATTCGCGGGACGCCGGGACTATTGCAACACGGACCTTTTCTCTTGTGACGCAGCACCGCTACAGGCGCTAACCTGGCTAGCCTCTGCCTCTGGATAGTTAGCGGCCCTGTCTGCTGACTGTACCCGGACTTCGAGCTAGAAGTACCGGGGGAGGTTTGTTTACACTACTGGCATAGGAGCTTGAAATGCCGGGAAGAGGGGAGGAGGAGAGGGGGAGGAGAGGGAGAAGGGGAGCGAGGCCGAATGAGCAACATACAGTAGGTAGAAAAAGAATGGGGCGAGCGGGCAACAGGCTCTTCAGCCTCCTAGTGTCAGGGACCGAACACAGCCGATTCACAGGTCCGACCAGGAGTAGACATAGTGGGTTCAGGCGTGAAGGGAGAGGAGAGAGTTGGTTTGTAAGTAACGTTATACATCATCCATCCTATCGATAAGTCCGCCACTATTTGTTTTTGTGAAGTTGGAATTTATTTATTACGTTTTTTGAACAACGAGACTTGTGTGATGTTATACTGTGTTAACTAAATGAGTCTCCTTGCTGGTTGTTCTGACACTTTCAGTGTCATTACTGCTTTCTCAATTATGGCTGTCAAAAAAAGATTTAAATTTAAATTTAAAATTAAATTAATATCCTAAAAGTTCCACGATCAGTCGACTATTTGCTTTAACTAACGACTAAATCTTTAGCACCCTAACTTTAGCCTACTAATTATTAGCAGAGTCCATAAACCATTACACAGACATTAGTGCAGCGTAACTCTTTGACATTGGTATGAGAAGTACATAGCCACAGCATGTAGCCACATTAGCTGTTATCTCTTTATTGTGTGTGTGCGGTATTGATGTATGACTGTTGCAGTAAGTTCCCGCGGTAAAACTAATAACCGTGGTTATAAACTGAGGAAACTCTCCAGCGGAAACAGAATTAAAGGTTCAGCTTCTGAAAGAAATTTTTTTAGACAGCTCTGATTGGGTGCGTAGAAAAAGCCCTGCAAGCCACTTTCCACTTCATCCATTTGCTTATTCTCAAATCCAACAATCGTTTATTCACTTATGTGAAATTATTGGGCGTCATGATCAATATCTCCCTGTGAATGCAACACCGATCAATATTGAAATTCAGGTTTGGAACATATTGAATAAATGTTACATGCCAGCAAATATTTTTAAAGCCTATGAGACCGTCTAATAATCAAAATGTGTTTCCCGCTGAGTACTGAAGAATGATTGTGCTCCAAGTATTAAATAAGGTGTGATTTTCTTAGAGCATTATGACATGACATGTCAATGGATTTTTACCACAATGTCACATTACTAATGGCGTTGTCATTTCTTCTGTTTGTTTATTTAGTACTGAGAATGAAACTGTGGCGTATAATACAGAGCTGATATGGAAAATTGCATGCACCAAGCTAACCGTTGCTACTGGGTTTTATAATCTCCCAGAAAATGGCTTCCTGATAGTTTTGGCAGCAGTGGTGGTCATTTCTGTGCTGTTTAATCAGTGCTCATATTCATAGCTTTTACTGTCTGTTTCTGTTTTGCTCCTGATTACAGATGCTCTGGATCTCATATATGTAGAAATTGCAGTTATAAAATCACTCATCATGACAAGTCGCTCTCCGTTGACGCCATAAAAAACAGTTTCTCTCTCTGTCTCTTCACTTTCTCGAAGGCCACTTTTTTAAGGTCTCTTTTATTGCATTCTTCCACTCTTCAACGTTCTCCCCTCTTATAACGTCATCCTTAGTTCCTCTAATCCATTGCTTCTCCTCGCATTCGTTTCGTTCTTTCCTCTTCACTTACTTCTTAACATCTTATCTTTCAATTCTTTACATTAAAGAGACCAAACAAAGAACATGTATATGTAGTGCAACATCAACCATTCTTCACAATAAAGAGTCATTTCATGTTGAAGTGTAGTAATTCAGTCCAGCATAACAGGGTTGGGCTACCTTTAACCTGCCTATTCTTCCTCTTTTACCATTCCACTTATACATTTACTATCCAGCTTTATTGATTTTAAAAAGTTAAAGGACTTAACCAAGTGTAATTTGTTGTTCCACCCCGCTAACATTAGTGCCTCGGTTATGTTGTGTGACGTATAGTGACAAAATATTTCACTTTCAGCTAAGTGGTTCAACTTCTAGCCTTTTTTGTTTCCTTAGCATAACTTTACTGACAACCTACCGAACTTGATATTTGAATCTGTGAATCATTTTAAAATTGTAGAAGAATTCTGATTCTTACATGAAGCAAAAGAGAGATGCAGGTGTTCAAATGATCCGAAATATCAATGTATTGTATATCTCACAAGACGAAACCGCAACAGTGTGAACTGCGTTTGCAGTTATTTTCCCATTTTAATCTCATGTGTAATCTGTTGACCCACTCCCAATTTAATAATGCATGATTCATTTCCTTTTCAGTTTCATCACACACTTATGATTCATGCCTTGTCCTTCCATCAGCACACGTCACATGTCAAGCTGACATGAGTGTATGAATATGTATGGTTGTGTGTTTGTGTGTGTGTAGCTTAGCCCGGAAGACAAAATGCCCTTTGCTGTGATTGAAGGGTTTAGTTGTCTCTTTTCACAGCACGAGATCCTCTCAGCTTGCCTGCCATTTGTTAATAACTGATAAGGCAAAGTGAAAAGCACTGATGGTGTGCTGGAGTGAGCTTGATGAAAGGACAAACAGACTTCTGACTTCTAAAATGTCAACCGGGCTAAATCAATTGAACAACATTGGTTCTTCATACTGGTTTACAGCAAAAAAGATCTTATCGAGATAAAAGACTTCAAACGAAACAGACGCGGACGTGTGTAGATCGGGGTAAATAAATTAAGTTTGACTTTGAGGAAGGCTGGTACTTCTAAAGGGGGTGAAGCTGAAGATGAGAAGGGGCAGAGTTGAGTATTTCATGCTGGAAGGCAGAGAGAGAGAAAGGAACGCTCCATGACTTGTTAATCAGTAGTGGAGACTCCAAACACTTGGCATCAGGATCCAGTCTTGAATTTTTTAATATATCGAGATAGCATTCAAACGGGTGTGGCATGTGCGCCTGAGTGTGGAATGCCCATGGATTAGTTAGTGTGCATTGTTTGGTGTGTGTGTGAGAGCTCATACGAGGACCACATGCTGATCTCCGCTGAGAGCAGTGAATGAGAGAAATACTCTGCATCAATAAATCAGACAATAACGTTCTCTACCACAGTGAATTTAGATGTCGGCTCTAAGAATGGGAGATTAGGGTGGAGGCAGAGACGGGGGATGGAGAAGGAGAAGGAGATAAGAGACGGTGTCATGATTCTCCGTCGCAAAACCTTCCCGCAGTGTATTTCCCAAAACAGAAGCACCCTACCAAGGGATATTATTATGTCTGTTGCCCAGAAGCTATTCCACTCTATTATTCCACCAGAACATGAAAGTTTACTGGAAGATACTTGTGCTCCAGTGAATGAATAGCTATTCAACTTACACATTTTTATTAAGTTTGAATGTAATTACTAATAAGAATGAAATACGCAATACTTTCCAATGTTCTCTTTGCTGTTGCCATTTCATACAGACCAGTGGGTTTGCATTAGTCAACAAGATAGCCAGTGAGCAAATACGTCTGTTCTGTACAGCTTACAAAAAATTCAACCCTAACTGGGTGTTAAGCCTGAAAACACCTTACATGCGTATAATAAAATGCAAGGGGTTGTGTTGGGAGCATAGTGTTCCATGTACCACTGAGATGATGATTTGCAATCAGGTAGGCCGGTTTAAGTAATTGTTTGATTCATTGCAACAATCTTCTGGTAAGCAGTAGAAATATACAGTCAGAGACAGGTTCAGCAAGTTCTTTTTCAGGGGTGGCATTTTATGCTTTCATTAAAGGTCCAGTGTGTAACATTTCAGAGGATCTATTGGCAAACTGAAATATAAAATGAATAGGTATGTTGTATGTATGTGTTTATTCACCTGGAAAATAAGAATTGTTGTGTTTTTGTTTCCTTAGAATGAGCCGTTTTTATATACAGATAGAGCGGGTCCTCTTCCACAGAGGCCATTTTTCTACAGTTGCCCAGAACAAACAAACCAATCACTTTCTCTAGATAGGGCATTTCACGAGTTTCGTGGCCATCATAGTTTCTCATGCTTTGAAGGCTGAGCTGTATTCAAATGGTTCCAATCTGCAACTTCACCGATAGATGCCTCCCAATTCTACACACTGGTCCTTTAAACGTTCTCCATTAATATAGTGGCTCGGTCTCTATAAGGAGGTTTTTTTTGACTGACTGTGTTAGTGAAGTTGTCTCATTGAAATGAATGAGATGGGTGGTAATGTCGCTCTGGACAAGGCATAAGACTAGGTAATGCTTTTAAAACATGCCATGATCACTGTGTTTATTTTGCTTGTGTTTTTATTGTGTATAAGCACATATATCTGCTGTATATTGGAGAATATGATACGCAGCTTCTCATGTAAACTCACTACCCAAGCTGAAATGAGTGAGGCTTTGCCAATGAGAACCTCAGATCTAATATGTCCATTAAGTAGTCATATATGTTGCCTTTATGGGGAAAAAGTCTGAGCACGGCAAATTTTTCTAAAGATTTTTGAGCAATAGTGACAGTTTCCTTTAACAGCAAATACTTTTGTCATTACAAAGTTTGTATTTTGTTATTAGACCCTTTTGTAACAAATGTTTTCTAGCCTGGAGCGATAAGGACTTCTTAATTGCCACCAAACAAGACAGAGTTTTTTGGTTTATTTCATCACAAGAATCCACCAGGGATAAATTATGGTTATAATAAACAAGTTACACACAAGTATTAGGTGGCTAATGTGGAGTAACACACTGAA
The DNA here is from genome assembly GCF_004916995.1 of Morone saxatilis. Lineage (NCBI taxonomy): Eukaryota > Metazoa > Chordata > Actinopteri > Moronidae > Morone > Morone saxatilis. The sequence continues at coordinate 15,562,402 of NW_023340268.1, forward strand.
TATCAACAGTACGAGTTCAGCAGTGCATTTATTTTCTCAAAAGGATGAGATCCTTAAACAATGTCAGTGGGTATTTTTATATTTCAGTCATTCCGAGTGTGGCTCTTTGTGATTTTACGAAGCATTACAGTGGCAGTTCAGAGCAGCTAGAACTGCAACTGTTGAAGCCTTTCAGCATTTCTGCCAAGACTGTGGGGATTCCAGAGACAGGCACATGGAGAGTAGTATAATTGGTGATCGTTCCCATTTGCTTTTACCATTGGGGAGAACGTACAGTGTAGCAGTAACAAACATACGCATTCTTTTATCCCAGAGTCTATTCGAAATGCTGAATAAATGTTGAGCAGAGTGAGGTCACATTTTTTTTTACAAGTTTTGTTGCAAGAGGACTTTGCCTCAAAAATCAGTGTGGTTGTCTTGCAACAAAGTTTTGCAAAGTTTCTTTGGAACTATAACACTTAAGAACTTTTGAGCAGCCATTAAAACTTGATGCTATTGTAACGTATCATGAATATTTAAAGAAATAATCCTTTATTTGGGGACAGTGATACTTTCAGTGCTGTGATATTAGCATGAGTACATATTTGCATGAGTTCTACAGTGAAGACAAAAATCGGATGAGTCATATTGTCACTTCACTGAATTAAAGAATGAAGACAGAGCCGAGAGGAGAGAGACAGGGAATGAGGGATATACATATTTTGCCATCCTTGGTGATAACATTAATGTCAAGGTGGAAGGGGGAAGGAAGACATCAAAGCTAATGAATATTTATGGTTGCCCACAGTAAAGTGCTGTTTTAGAGTGAAGTGGGACAGAATGGCCTCATGAAGACAGCACTTTAGGGTCTACTCTTGCACAGACCGTGGGTCTATGAATATTCATTGTTCATTGTCCCAAAAACAATTTGCTTAACGCTTTTGACTTCTTTTCATCCGTAAAATATGGGTAAGGATTTACCTCTGCATGGTTTGGCCTATAATGCTATCTATCTTCACTTTTGATAGGTCTGAGATTAGATAAATGTTTAATAAAAAAGTGTTAGATTTGTTTTTAAGGTAAATATATGCTGTCTATATGCATCTCCCAATTCAGAGTTCCAATGGGAAAACAGAAATGCTATTTGTCATATGCTATACTATAGAATATAGCATTTCATTCATACTGAATATCTGGATTTAACAGTTCAGTGACATTGTTAGCGGAACATGTGTCACCGGCTGCGGCGCAGTCTGTATGGATGTTACATCACAGCATATTTAGTTTGAAAGTACGAGAGCGTGTTCAAGTGACAGTCTATAACCCCATCATATGCCAGACAGCATGATGTCCTTGAGCATATTTCACAACATGCTACATTAGCGTTCCCTCAGCCCAACTGTGCCATGCATTTGTCAAAGTGTCACCACAGACAGAGCCAGAAAAAACCAACCTTAATGTCCCGTGTTCCGCGTGAAGAGTCGCATGCGAGAATCCCACGAAAGACAACCCGATCCAAACGGTGGCAGCGGAGGGAGTAAATGAAAACAGAAAGCAGAAAAGAAACACATTTCCAGGTCAGGACATAGGATGTTGCTATGGTTACTTGTCTCACACTACTGCCATCACCCAAAGTAAACACACACAATGGCTTTATGTTGTCCGGTGTTTGTGGTGTGGGTTACAGTAGTGTAGTGTAGTGTCCATGCGCAGGTGCACATATATCTTATGTGTCTTCTTCTCTACCAGCTGGTTTTGCTTCACAAACATGCCCCCACACTTTCACCCAGTTTGCTGAGAAAAATAAATAAGAAGAAAATGCTTTTTTTTCCCTCCGTATTCCAGCCAAATTAGCAGCAGTGCATTACTATTCCACTCTAAATATACTCTACTATTTATTCTGCACAGCAGGTGAACTAGTGGTTACAGAGACCTTCCCCTGACCTCAGAGAAACAGATTTAATGTCTGCAAAATTGAATGTCTATGTCCATCAAAAAAACCCAAAACATTTTATGCACCGTAACATCAGCCAGTCAACATCAGCAGAATGCCTAAAACCTAAAGAAGATGTTTATTTTTCATGGTGAATGATGCAAATAGTGCACATATTTTCATAATTCCAATATAATTCCAATAATTCTAATGCCCTGCTCCCTCCAGCATCTCCTCCTCCATCTCTCCTGTTTTGGCACCCCCCTCCATCATCGGTCTGCCTTTCATGTGTTTCTAGCTCTCATTAACAGCTCCCTCATGTAAGCCCAAGTGCCTCTTACTGTCCAACCGCTGTGGGGGTCACCTCTTGACATGGTGAAGTAAGCACAGTTCCTAGCCTCTTACCCAGGCCCCGTGGACTATGTGGCCAATGCTGGAGAGCCTCAAAAGACTTACATAAATCCTATGAAGTGCAGGCCACTGCTGTGTTTGATTAACCTAGGCCTTAGGGAAGTGGAGTACTTGCTCGAAAGTCACACACGTGCTTCGTTTTTTTCAGTTGCGTCACACGTTAAATAACCTTGGTCGGTGCTACCAGGGAGGCCTATTTGATTAAAGCAGGTGAGGAAAGGAGAAAGCGGTGTGGTGCCTGTTTGCTGTCAGATTTTGGGAAATATAACAGAAAACAGCATGGCCTGTCCAAAGCAGTATGTTAGTGTGACAGCAGTCCACAAGTGTTTTGCTTCTTCTTCTTTCTTTTTTTCAAGCTTCGGCGTGTCACCTATAGTTTCCAAGTGACGAGCGCGAAACAAAATGTTTTAAAAAATCACATTGCCATTTTTTTGACAAATATTACGATTGCGATATGATTAACTATTAGGGGCAATCATCATTTTTGCTTTAAAAGAATCATTTTAAGTAGAAAAACACAGGAGTGTACTTTACTCTAATGCTATTTTGTAACACATTTAACCTTCAACAGAATATTACAGCTTCTGTAGTTGTATCCATTTAAAAATAAAAGCGCTTTTACTGTTTTATGTTTATCAAAGGTAACTCAATGTAGAGAGATAGCAGCTCTGTTGTAGATTTAAACAAACTGAGGAGACCAAATGGCTAATTAGCTAAATTAACTGTCTTAGCATCTCTGTTGTAACGTTATTATACCTGACTATGAATTACTAATACTTCTTTTAAGAAATCTATCACACTCCTGCATGCATTTTAAATTCTTTATATGACAAGAACTTGACTACACGATAGTAGCATTGATGATAGTTAGCGTGATGTTAGCTGTCCAGATACTTTGCTATCTAAGTAGCTGATTGCAGTTGTTCAGAATAATGAGTGAATTTGTCAAAAAACAAAAATAAATTAACTTTAGCCGGCCTGTCCACAACAACAGGTTGTCATGTCTTCATTTATTTATTTTTTTGACACAAATAGGTCAGGCATTGGTTTTGCTAAGTATTTCTTGTATTACAGTATTAAGTTGTGTCTCTGGGTTAGAATTCTGGGTTGCAGAGAGGCATTTGTTGCACGGTGATATTGCAGAGAAAGTTGTCTGGGTATCATGCTATAAGGTTAGTGGTAGAGTGGTGCCAACATTTCCCATCTCCCACATATCCTCTTCAACCTGCGTTTATACAGAACCACTTGAAAATCTCAGGTGATGGAGCAGACACACACTGTGTACAAAAATGTAGTGGGTATTGAAGTAGTTTAGCAGGCAAAATACTAAAACACTATATGCTGTATATGGTTTTTTTATTTATTTATTATTATTTTTTTTTGTGTTTGTATTGTGTGAGTCAAAATCAGGCTGTTGGCGGACCCTCACTGTGCCGGTGATGGTAATAGTTTGCCAGAGCCTTGGGGGAGCTGCTCAGCAGGCGATGGTGTGTATGTACGTGTGTGTGCAAATGCCTGTGTGTTTGTGTGCACATATCAGCAGGAAAGGGTAGAGCATGCCCCACAGTGCATGTCTCAACAGCCAAGTCATCAACCCTTTTAATCCAGCCCAGCAGGGGTGTGTTTGTGTGTGTTTTTTTTGACAGTGTATGTGTGTGTGTGCGGGTGTTTGAAGAAGAACTTTATGAGAACTGCTGCCATAAACTTGGTTATTTTATACTCTGAGGCAAGGCAGACATATTTTCAACCATCCATGATTCTTTGTTCTTGACGGGAATATTGATACGTTAATTTTGTTTGTGCCGTGTTAGTTTTGTCAGGTTGTGTTTGAAGATATTGTCTGATGTGTCTAATGTTGAGCCCCCTCTCTCCCCCCCTCCCTCCTCTCTTCTCTCTTCCCCTGCAGGACGAATGTCATAGGATGAACACTGCTGGTGGGGTGTGTCTGTCTGTGCTGTCCTCTCTCCTGGCTGTGGCTGGGGCCCTGGCTGCCGTGTCTGCCCTCGCTCTAGCTCCTCTCTCTGCCCTGGCTGAGGCTGCCTATGGGGTTGCCGATGGCGTCCCCAGCACCGGGGCAGAAGGGGCCCCTTCGCCCATCTCCTCACCATGTTCCAGTCTGGTAGCTGGGGTGCTCTATGGCTCTTTCTCCCTAAGGGAGCTCTTTCCCTCCAGGGAGCCTGGCTGTTCCTGGTCCCTGGAAAACCCAGATCCCACCAAGTACTCCCTCTACCTCCGCTTCACCCGCCACCCTATCATTTGCCGGACACACTCCCCCATGCTCCTTTCCCTTGACCACCACCTGGCCAATCAAAGCTGTCCCCTTCAATTACAGACAGTCACTGCCAGGGATCAGGAAGTCATTGATCTTTGTGGCAGTCAGTCCAACTCAGATGGACCGTACTCCTTCCTACAGTTTGATAAGAACTTTGTCCAACTATGTCTAACGAGACATCCATCTGCAGACGAGCCTCAGGTAACTAAGGAATTGCTGGAGCTGAGACTGGTAGAGGTGTTACTCATTAACAATGAGAACTCCAGTCAGTTTACCTGCGGCGTGCTCTGCAGATGGTTTGAGGAGTGTTTACGCACAGGTCACAATGGAGACCAGGAGGTTTCTGACGGAGACGGTTGTGGGATGACCCAGACAGGATGTATCTGTCCGAACCACAACATCATGGCACCACCTATTCCGTTGCTTCCGGAGACACCGCACAGTTTCAGCAACGGTTCGCTGGTTCCAGACGACTGCTGCGTCACTGAGCTGCATTCCAATGAAGCAATCGCCATAGCACCCAGAGATGTCCGACAAGGTAGGAATATGTTAAACAAGCACACGCATGCAACCACATATATAAACAGTTGTTTACTTGTGTACCCAGCCTGCAGTATGAAATAGACAAGAAAAGTTTGCCTTGTTATCCTAGCTTTTGATACCACCTCAGGGAGGTTGCAAGCCTCTGCTTGACAGAGAATTTATTATTTGAATTTTGTTTGTTGGCCTTTTAATTAAAAAACTAAGCAGTTCAAAGGGGGCCCTTTAAACCTTCCATCAAAAGATTTGTAAATGGCTGTCAGAAATTCAGCTCTCTGATCTATATTTTAGAGATTCCCCCATGTGGCAAAGAGGTGTGGCTCGTAGGACTTCAGTTTCCATGCTGCACATTATTGTGTGTGTGTGTGTGTGTGTGTGTGTGTGTGAAACCATCTGTTGACAATGCTAGGATGAGATTACATTTGACATCAATGCACACATAACATGGACAAGGTCATTCATACGTCAATGAATTGAACAAGAAGCAGCAATTCCTTTGCAAAATAACACATGGGGATGTGTATGCATGTGTGCATCTGCATACATTTGTGTCTGTGTGTGTGTCTGTGTGTAAGCAACATACATCCGTACAGATATGGACAAGTGCTTGTGCTAAAGCTTTCTTAACCATTTCGGCTCATCTCTGCCACCAGAGTATTTACTTTAATGTAACTGTATTAGACTAAGTGAACTTAGATATACGGAGAGACACTGCACTTTATCTTATAGTTCACTGTATTACATAAAAAATTTCCTTTGGGGGAATTATAGACATGTTTGCAGAGTGAACAGCAGTAATTAGGACTTATTCTTATTGCAACACTTGGCCTGCCTTCAACAACACACTAACACACATACTGAGAGCTCCAGGGAGTGTCTTACCTCGCTGACGGGAAGGTTAACGTTCTCTGGATTCAATCAGCAGGGAGGATTTCATCATCTAATACACTAAGAAAGGGAGAGAAAGGGAGGGATAGAGGAAGAGTCATGGCGTAGGAGGATGAAGGAAGAGAGAGTCTTTTACCAGTTTCACTTGGACTGCTGCACAAAGACAAAAGCCAAACGGATATCGCTGCTGTGTAAATTGATGCCAAGTGTCAGGATGATACTAAACTTATGCCAGTTGCCTGGAAGGTGTGTTGGCTTTTCTACATCTCACCTCAAAGACATTGATTTTGCATACATATTGGTTAGCGGCTGATCACCCTACAGTACGAGGGATTACTCGCCACTCATAAAGACCGCTGTGAACCGCGGAGGCCCTTGATGTGCCTGGATAAGTGTGGGCAAGGCTTTGTGTGTAGAAAACAGTTTTCTTCCAAACAATTCCCCTATGTCCTAATTACCCTAAAACATCAGAATTACTGTAAACCCAACATCGCGCTGTCAGAGTGAGAAGCCAAAATCTTGCCTCTATCCTGTCCCCCTTCTCTATACACCAAAAGACAAACACCAACGCCTTCGCTGAGTCAGAGACTCTGAGAAAACAAAGCTTAAATGATTGCTTTTTCCACCCCCGTTTCTCTGTCTCCCCATCTCCCCCTCTAAATCTTTTTTGCATGTTTGTACTCCTTGCACCCCTTCCTGCAGCTCTTCATGTATGGTGCAGATAAGTAAACAGTGTACTTCTCCACCTATAGAAAATAGAACACTTGTACGTGGAATGTAAGGACACTTACACTCTTTTTAAGTTAAGGTAAATTATGTGCTTGATTTTGGAATTAAAAAACATTTTCAGATTGCCAAATAGAACCAATACTTGCTCTCCCTTTATTTTCTGTCTATCTCTACCGTCAACTTTCCAAACATAGGAAAAATGTCCCCACCAAAAAGGCTTCAGGGCATTATTCATCTGGACAGCTGTGGGCCAGGGGTTAGACTGGGTCATCCACCATTCACAGGGTTTGTGGTTTGATCCCCAGCTCTTGCTGCCATCAGTGTGTGATTGATTGTGATAAATATAGTACAAGTTATGTAGTGTAGTGTCGATTTTTGTCATTAAACCCCCAACCTCTAGATCTTAGTGTTCTAAATGTAATTTTTAAAAATGTGTTAAACTGCTTAAAGCATTGCATTATATTAAATCGTATCCCCTTTATCGTGCTATGTATTGTATCACCAGATATAAAATGACAGGAATCTAAAAGCAGGACAAACATACTCCTACAATCCCACAACAAGTAAAAAGAGAAGGTGTTTTATGTTACTTTGTTATATTAATTCGTTAACTTACTTTGTAAGTACTGCATAAATCGTGCCCTTTTCAGAGGTCGAGCACTTCAAAAGACTCATTGATTTACAGGTGCCACTTGACTCTTTACTTGAGTGGAAATACGCTGTGCTCGATACAGAGGCTAACCATTTTTACATTTCTTTAAGTTTAAGAACATGACTTATTGATTTAATATTCAGATTCTTAATGCTTTCCCTCAAAACTGGGCCCTTGCACTTAAAAGGCCGCTCCTTGCGCTCAGATTTGCTGGGCTTGTGTTCAAACTGGTTGGATACAGGATTTGTGTTTGTGCCGGCCCTGGGCATGGAGAGCGTGCTGAATATATCTTGTTAATTCAGAAACACAGAGCCATTTTTTAAGTTAATGCAATATACCTCCATTCCACCATTCAGATATAAAACCTGAGGTGCTTTACATTGGCGGTCCATGTTGGCCAGGGATCCACTAGACCCGGTCCGTAACCATGAAAGTGACGTTGTTTTCCCGTCTAGCACATCGATGGGAGGCTGCTGTGTTATAGGGGCTTTTTAAGTGTGAGGGCAGAGATTTGAGGGAAAGCATTAAGAATCTGAACGTGAAATCAATAAGTCATGTTCTCAAATTAAAAAACCACACTCCGAATACTGATGAGAAAATACCCCCATAGGGCAGGGGGTTAATCCGAATAATGTGTCCACTGCTGTGCATGCACTGTACATGGACAATCATTGTTAGTGCAGCTGTACATGTGATTATTGTTAACAATACCCCTCATTGCACCAAGGTAGTCTTTTGTTTTCTGAAGATTTTAATGACACATAATTAATCTTTACAAATGGCAATTAGCAAATAATACACTTTTTTTTTTTGCCTGAAAACTGGATTGACTGTGAAAACCACACATTTTTTTCTGGACTCTGCTCAGCACAGGTTTTATCTTCCAATTGTGACTGTGGCTGTGATGGACAATAGTCTATTATACCAACTGACCTTGACTAAGCTCATTTTATTATTTCTGTGTCTGCAAAACCCTCTGCAGGGCTCTCTGAGGGAGGGTTTTCTTGAGGATAGTGTATCTTTATTATGGGTATGACAGGTACAGTCACCAAATTATACTTCGCATGGCATTAGGTGACCTGAAGAGACATCATTTCTCTGTGCCTAAGTGCAGCAATCTGTTTGTCCTACATCCTCCCTGTTAGAGGAGAAAGAGATCTTTTCTTTTTTTTTTTAAGTAATATAAATGAAGAAGTAAGCTTAATGAAGGTTTGCTCTGTATTGTGACATTATATTTTCAATCCATATGTATATTTTTTATTTTAGCAAGAGAGGTCCTAGGTATTTGTCCATCAAATATATTAATGTATTACGCTAAACAGATTTAAACCACATATCTTTGTAATACACAGTTAAACAAATATAGTCTCATTTCCATATAAATTGGGTATTATGGGGCAATGCAATCTGTATTATGCTATATAAAACAAATTTGCTGTTTCTGTTGCACTTATTCACTTAGTGAAGGTATCTGTCCCTGCATTTATTTGGCATGGTTAGGCATCACATCATGTTGTGTGTACGTTTATCTCTCTTTACAACATCACTCTGGCACGTTAAATAAGTTCTGAAGCAGAACTCTTTTGTATTGGACAAGCTGCTAATTTCATGCCATATAAGTTTATTATATTGTACATCTGGCCAATGTGCATGGCAGGCCTGACTGCCAGATTTTCGGTTTCAGGAAATTTACACAAATTGAGAAGAACATCCTTACCCAGCCTTCTAAATAACATTCAGATCAATAAAAAAGGCTTTTACTTAGCTGTGTCTTGTTAATCCTAAAACATTGCACTTGCACATGAACTACAATGCATAAATACATAGATCACCAGCATGCAGCACATTCATGC
>NW_023340268.1:15571718-15573959 GCF_004916995.1 Morone saxatilis
AACTTTCCTGCTCATGATGCAAGTGTCAGAAACCGCATTTAATCACACAAACATGCACACGCACTCACTCAAACACACACAGTAACTTTTTGAGCTTCTGAGATGGTGACTGAATATCAGATCTTCTAGAAATACAAAAAAGAAAGAAAAACCTTAGATCCCCTGGTTCTCCTGTCAATCAAACACCCCCCATGCCATCAGCCCTAACACAGACACACATCATAACTGACATGGAATCAAACAAATATACCCCTGTGTATCAGCTTCTCATTTTCACTAATTTTCTTCTCCTCACCATGGTAATATTTTCATTGTATTGATCTCTGTGCTACCTTTCCCTCCCTTCAGCTTCAAAAACCTTCATTTTCTTGTAGCCCAAACAAACCAGTAACGAGAAATTCAGCTGGTGGTTGATTTTTCGCCAGACTCCTCCGCCTGTTTGTATGTGTTGTGCCAGAAAAATTACCCTTACTGTTTTAACACATGCGGGTATTAATAACTGAAAGAAAATGTGTGACAGTGATTATTCACCGCGTTTATTAAGGGCCTTGTAATTAAAGGCTTTTATATGTTCCTCCAGACATGATAGTCAGTTTGAAAGCAATCACCAAACCCCCCTTCGGTCCTGAAATGGAGTATCCGACAGCCAAGCACGCTTTGCACATTGGCCAGATGCACATACAAGTATGGGCTAAGCTCCAGGCACTTCGCAAATTATTTGGCCGCATTTGTAGTTCTGTTCATACTGTCTGTGTTCTGGTGAATACCTTCAGTGGAAAGATTAGATCAGAGGCAGATTTTCTGTATGCTTTATGCCAAAAAAAATGTCTGTACGTGTGTGTATAGAAAAGCCAGACTGCTGTGGCTAAAGGTAAAGGTAAAATAGTCACAACGTATCCTTCACTAGGTCTAGGTACAAAAGAGTACACCTGCACAGCCAGTTCTGTAGCGCCACCCGCAGGTCAAAGTTCTTCTATGAAATATCTCAAAATCTTGGGGTTATTTTGTTTTGACATCCATGGATCTTGTGTGTGTGTGTGTGTGTATCAGATGGATTTTGGGTAATTAAGATGGTGAATGTATGTATCAGAAGTCTGAGGAAGAGCCTTGTGCTCAAAACGTCTCTAGCTGATAAAATCCCTTGATCTGTTTGTATTAACTCATAGCAGACATCCATGATTCCCAGACAGTGTATCCTACTGATGGTGGGGATCCTCTCACTTTTCCTCTAGTGGCGCCACAACGTCACATTTGTGGTTTTGAGTTAAATGTTTTGACAGCAATTGGATGCATTGCCATGAAATGTGGTTTAGATTAGGGATGTCACGATACCAGGATTTTAGTAGTCGATACCAGTACCAGTCAAATTCCATGATTCTTGATAATCGTTTTTTGCCCCCAATCCCCATTTAATATCTGCTGATACTCCCGATCCAATACTTGTATTTTCCTCAATAATACCGATGAGAAGCTCTGCATTGTACTTAATATATTAGTATTAGTATAACCCATTATAGATTGAATAACCAATAAACAAAGTCGGCTATAAAATAGCCTAACAAACTCTCTTTCCTGATGTTGTGGATCTGGTCTTGTTGCTGTCTAGAGATAATTTCTCTCTCCCTTTAAAAGTGTCCTGCAGTGTTTGTTGCTCCAGTGCAGGCTTTACCTGAGTTACCTGAATGAAATGTACTCTGCTCAGTGTTTATTTTCCTTTCTGAACATCTTCTGCACAGATTTCATTAAGAAATTACTCTTTTATGCTTTTTGTTTGCTGGGCTTTTGTTGCATGGTGAGTTTGGCCTCCACCGCTCTCTGACTCGCCTCAAAGCAGCCCCGCACACGGCGGTGTTTCACTGTGGGTGGGGCTGAGCTTCTGCGTGCACCACACACACACACCACACACACACACAAAAACACACAAAACATGACAGAGAGACGGGAGGAGAGAGTTTCCCGGAGTAACTTACTGTAAGCTCACGCCTCCCCGGCTTCAATGTCTTCTCCTGTTGTATTTACACAACATGTGGCATAGTGTCATCATGCGGTGTCTGGTCTTGGGAAGAAAAGATTAGTTATGCTTCTGTGCATTCTTGGTACTGACCTTGTATTTGGTATCTTGTCCGATTTCGGACCTATTTTGTAATCATAGTTATTGTTGTTGCGTTTGTTTTGTGCTTATAATCATTTATGTCATTACTGTTCACTTGGGAGTTTATGTAAGTAGTATTTGAGATAGCT
>NW_023340268.1:15574059-15576274 GCF_004916995.1 Morone saxatilis
TTTACCTCAAAGCAATGCTGTGCCTACATATCCTCACATAACCGCTAGCATTGCCGTGAACTCTCCGTTTTGTTTTCCATTCATGTTGTTAAAAAGAGGTGAAATTGTTTCTATAATTGAGCAAACAGTACAGAGTGGCTTGGAGTAGTGCATTGTTCTATTAAGATGTAGACGATCAAAGCACACACTGGTTTGTGATCTGGGCCAATTCTAAACTATGATTCATCCATACAATGATGTGGTGCTGATGAAACCAAGTCTGGCCTTTATCAAATATTTATCCAATGTGTTTGTGTTTATACACTGCGTTTGATCTTTGAAATACAGTTTTATACAGTACGCTGGCATGTAGTCTTACAGTACTGATGGAACAAGAGGGATCAAGCATTTGTGCTTACGTATTGACATTAATGTGATCATGTTGCCTGCATGCCTGCCGTCCACAGCACTAGCAGCATAGAAGCGAATATGTCACCATGATGGATGAAGCCCTCTCTCTCCTGGTGATTGAGAACTATAGAGCATAAGGGGTTATGATCTGGACCAAGATATGGAGCACCTTAGGGTGTCACCTCATCACTCCTGCCCCATTCACCAGCAGCTTTTTAACTAATCTTATCGAGCTAGTATCAGCTGTTAGAGGGTGTAAGACGTTTCATTTGGGCAAGGGATATCTTTATATAGAGTATGGAGTCAACACCGTTGTTCTCAATCATTATTCAATCTTTCATGGGAAAATTACACCATCTTCTATGTGTTGGCTCATCCATCATGCTGCCATAGCCACCATTGTTTTCCTTTAATTGAATTAGTTGGCCTGCACACATTAACCTGTGGCTGAAAGTGGAAGCTTTCCTGTAAAGTTTGTATGTTGCTATGTTCCCACTCTGCTAATCATGGTATGATTTGTTGTCTTTAGTATTAATACTGCAGAGTTTAACTTTTAAACCACCTTGAACTGACTTTGCTGTTTTACAGAAGATTAAAATATTTGAAATATAACAAACCAGGTTAAGTTACCTCAAGATTTGTGTTTAAACCCCCATCTGCTAGTGTATTCAACTGAGGGCTATAAAGTTGAATGTTACAGCTTTAGACAGAAAGGGACATGGGAAGCGAGAGAGGGAACGACATGCAGCAAAGGGCCATACGTTTGACTGGACCTCTGGGGTAAGGACTTCCACCTTAGTACATGTGGCGCAAGCTCTACCAGGTGATCTTCCCCCTAACCCTTTTTTACTGTAGAACTGTAGAAACACGGCGGTTCAACGTGACAGTAGAAGAGGACCAGCTCCTTCTGTATTTAAAAATGGCTCATTGCAAGGTAACAAAAACACAATGATTCTATAATATTTTGAGGTGATTATACACTAATGAAAACATACCTATAATTATTACATTCCATTTATGCCAGTAGATCCTCCTGAATATTCTATTGGACCTTTTTAAGTGGCTGAAATGTTCATTGCCTCCAATACATGTGCAGTCTGGCTTTGTGCTGTCACGACTCATTCAGGTCACGGCTGTAATACCCACCAGCAGTGTTTCAGATTCCGCATTCCGAGGGCAGCCAGACTTGTTCTCGTCTGCAGTGTTTTTCTTTCTGTTTTATTTTCTGTTTTTTTTACCGACTTACGGTAAATAAGAAGGGGCCATTCATCAGCTAGAGAGTTGAATTGTTTTAATTTTTCTAATAGCCCAATACCAGATTTTGTGAATAAATCTTAACTCCAATCTACATAATAAAACACTTTCCTGCTATAAAATGTGTAAAAAAAACCCAGCATCTATGCCTTTCTATTATATTGTGTGTGAACTGAGTATATGCTCAATTGCATCCCTGCCTGTATGTAATATTGCAGGTACAGATAATTCAGTTTAGGGCAAGTCTGCACATCATATTGCCATCTAAATCACTATGAATAAGATTTCCTCTTCCTGGTCCTGTCTTGATTCAGGTATATGGCCCATTATCAAGTTACCCCACAAGTAGGTCTTGTAGCAGGACACCTGCCTCAGTCTCTTGACAGTCACACCTCCCTGTGGCATGCTCCCTGCACGCACACCACACACACACACCTACACACACCTACACCACACACACACAGCGGTCATTGGGAATTCTCCTAAAGGCAAGATATATGGGTGGGGATTGTGGTTTTAAAGGAGAGCATAGAGTGTGACACAAGATAGAGGGGGGGGGGGGGGGGGGGTG
>NW_023340268.1:15576374-15580329 GCF_004916995.1 Morone saxatilis
GGGGACTGGGATTTGGTTGGGACTCTTGGGACCAGATCACCCTTGCATTGAGCAGGAGCCAGTGGTCCATCACTTACAAAAACTCTCTCTCACACACACATACACACACACACAGGCAGCTCATCCCTTCCTCATGGAATACTATCTGCTTCCTGGTAATTAGAGCAGAGAGAAGTGTGTGTTTGTGTGTGTGTGTGTCTTTAGCGGCATGGCTGAGAGAGGTGTTTATTTTCACACTGTGTTGGCATACAGCAGTACATACAGGTGTTTTAATAACCCTTAACTCAACACACACAACAAGTGCACACACAGTGAAAAATGCACACAAGCCACTGTTGATGACAAAGAGTAATTGCGTGCCGTGCGGTACAGTCACTGTGATTTTTCCCAAAATGAATGAAGCAAAACTGCATATGTGTGTGTGTTTGTGAAGGATTGCTCAGGGTGACTGTGGCAACAGGATTAGTATTCTGTGCTCATGAGCTATGGCTTTCTCCCTGAGAGCACTGAGCCCCTTTATGCTCCAGCAAAGGCCCCTGCGCGCACACACACACACACCACACACACACACACACAGCACAACACACACACACACACACAACCACACACACACACACAAATTCACATACATATACACCTTGTCATTTATATCCATTCCTGTTTTCTCAACAGATCTCTGCAGATCATTATGGATTGGTATACAGTTCACTGTCTAGCCTTGGCTGCATTTCAGAGAAGCACAACACGGGCCAACTTCCTGTTGATGCTATTAAAAATGTCATAAATCAAAAATATGGGAAAAATAATAGTGTGTACCTTGCAATAAACAGACCTCTTTGTCCTGTTTTATCGTGCACAGGCAACACCTCACTAGGAAAATAAAGTTTTTTTCTGGTAGATTGTGGATACATTTTCAGTTTAAGCATGCTTATTTGACACTTGCATGTTCTACTGTACCGCATACTACTATCTCCCACAACAATCATCTGCGCATAAAGTAAACAAATACAGAGATTCAGATTCAGTCAAATGTGGAATACTTTAGATCTTAGTTTCAACAGATAATAGCTTAAAACATGTATGTCATTTGCTCAAGTTTGAGTCAGGGCTGAATTTTCCAGTTAAAGTCTTCTGTTCTATAGAAAGACCTGTTTGTAAATGATCCACAAGTATCCAGTTCCACAGCTATTCTCCAGTTCATGTTTTCAATATCTTTTCTCTATATATATCTATCAGACAGGATTCTGGTGTTCTTTGTCATTACAGTGCATCAATATGGAATATGTGACTTCATATGAGAAGATATGCAACATTTCAACTTGTATTCCCTACTAAAGACAATATTTCATTTTAAAATCACAATTGCTGGACAAACGGTTTAATCTTCATTTTCTCATAACAAGTCTAACTCGGTCCACCCACAGCATACTCTAATATCTAACATTTCTCGATGCTCATGCCCCTAACTACCTGAATAAAACATACTTGATTGAATGAAAATTGTAATTATTCCCGACAAAATGAGGTCAGATGTCTGATTGATGTTTACAAAGACACTGGAACAACCTCAGATAGCAACCTGCAGAATGTGGAAATAACTACCTTTCTTTAGAGCAACCGCAAAATAGAAGGTGAATACATACAAGGTTACTGACGGTAGGAGAGAAATATTGAAGAACTATAGACCACACACGCATGCGTCAAACACACACAGCATATATACAGCATACACTACAGTACAGCAGTATATATTCCCCTGCTCCAAACCCTTTTAGATCCCAGGGGATTTAACTGGAAGAGGGTATGGGATGAGGGCCAAAGGTTGGCTCGGAATTAGGTCTATCAGTCTGTCTGCACCTAATGAAAGTTGTATGATATTAAGAGAAGAGCGGCAGAGTAGATTTGTGAGCAGGATATTTTAGAAGTAGAGTGGAAGTTTGGAGCGACATGTGAGCGGGAGGAGTGGAGTGAAGTGAAGTGAGGGGGATGTGGTTAAGGCACCAGTGGGCCAAATTAGCTAACCTCTAGAGACCCCCCGTTGCATACCCGCAGTGGAAGAATGTGCGCTTTGGCGTGTGTATGTGTGTGTGTGAGGGGAAAGAGCATGAGTGCATATAATGTGTGTGTGTGTGAATGAATAGATGACAAAAAGCCTTGGAGCTTCAGACTGTCTCAGAAGGCTCATGGAGCTCTAGAGTGGTCGTAGAGCAATTCGATGATAATGGAGTACAGAGATGTATTACCGCAGCGCATGCACACACACACACACACACACACACACACTCATACAGTCTATATCACTCTCTGGCCCACTGACTCCTAGTCAAGCTCCAGTGGCTTCATGTGATCGATTAACTGCAGAAAATAGACGGGCATCCCATAGTGCAGCTGTGCCCTCGGTCATGTGATACAATCCCTGCAGGCCTGCCTTTTCGTGTGTGTGTGTTTGTGTGTGCGCACAGCATTTCTCTGCTAAAGTTCCAGTGGCGTGATGATTTAAAAATATTGTAATTTCAAACTCCAACCATGCAAATCTCTGTGACAGCTTTGACATTTTCTGTGAATGTCAGTCATTGTGGTTTCTAAAAAAAATATGTTTGTGCGACACTGATTTTCAAACACAAACCGCTGCGTTGTTGTTTTATCAACAATGACATGTTGTGTGAGCACATCATGGGCATGCAGAGCAAAGCATTTGATTTGTGAGAACCGAGTGATAGTTCACCTGTATGAAAAGATCCTTTTATTTCACTGCTTTGCACAGGCAAGCAGCTGTGTACCGCAGCTCCAGTGTGTGGCTGGAAAACAGGCCACAATGTAGGAGTCAACAACAGGCTGAATTTGTGGACAATGAACTTGATGATAATTTAACTCACGAAAAACAGATGGCATTACATTTTATTCTCTCGAGGCAAAATGGCTCCAATGTGACTTTAAAAAAGAGACATCACCAGCTCATTCAGTGGTTCTTACCAAAATGTCTAGTGTGAGGCCTTAAGATGTAAAAGCTATTTTACAGGGAAGATGAAAAACATTCATCTTCCCTGACTTTTTTTGTGCAATGCTACGTTTGTCGGTGGTCATTTGTACAGTGTGAAATTGTCTGTAGGAGCTCGTATTATCTTGGTTCTCATGTGTGCTAGTAGGGGATGAGTTGCAAACAAAACGGGGACCCAGTAATAAAAACATTCCTCCATACCTCGACTAGTGGTCATAAAGTCCACAGACTTCCTTTAAATATCCAGTAGTTTATTTTCTGACTCCGACTTCATGTCACAAATTGTGCATCATATCAAACCTGATATAGTGCAACATAAACTAGCATGTAGATTTTCTACTTTTAACTCAGTTGTTACACAAACTTTTTCCAGTTATTTTTCATTTCTGACTTAGACTTTACTTATTATTTACAGTTAGCCAAAACTGTCAGACTGATGGAACGGAACTGAAGCAGGGAATAAACTATATAATATTTAATTATGCTAAGTTCCATTTTGTTTCACTGTAGTCACTTAGTTGAGCTCGTAATGCACTCAGCTTTTAATTCACCACTATATCTATTGATTGGTCTGTTACATCTTGTTGCAAACATCCACTGAGTCACTGAGAAATGTAAATGACTCCTCATGTGAATGGGTTTTGGCCTCCTTTAAAGAGCTGCTAATCTTAAAGACATTATAGAAGAGCTCTGGCGCACAGTGCTGGTCTAAATGATGTGGAAAAGACCGGTGTGTGAGCTCATCAACTTAATATACAGTAATAAATCGGTAGAGAAAATGTTGACATAAACATGACGACATATGGTGAATCGCAGGGCTTCTCTATAGGTGCAATTTGAGTGCATGTGCTCCACTTATGATGCAATCGCGCGTGGAAAGTTACAGCATCGCGACCCATGTGGTACACAACTGGCAACCTGAGCCCACAGCGGTTACTCTGCGGTGTGTGTACTCGC
>NW_023340268.1:15580361-15585570 GCF_004916995.1 Morone saxatilis
GCCCTCTGTGCGAGCATGCACACCATAAAGCATGTGTGCATCCCCGACCGTATGTGCGCACGCAGGCATGTGAGGAGATGATCTAACTCGCCGAGCCATCAAGAAGATTTACAGCAGCAGTATAATTACCTCTTGGTCCAGTACTGAGATTTAGTGTGCGTGGGACCTGCCACCTCTGAGGTGGAATGATACTGAAAGCGGCGTAGCAGTGGTTATCTAATGCTATTTTGAAGGTGCAGCTTCCATCCATTTTCCAAGAGTGAGCTGATGGTATTGTTACCAGGAGAGTCATACCGAGACAGACGGGGGGTTACTGATACCAAGCAGCGAGGGGTATGACAGATAGCCTGCCATTATGTAAATGCATATTTTACATCCCAGGTTTACATCACATTATCAAGACAAGATTCATTTTCCGTGCTGTTGCTGCCGCGTTCAGATTTCAGCGTATAGGCTTGTATGTTGATGTCGCCCCGAGCGCCCTCCGTGTTTGAAGACGAGGTTGATGCATGGTACAGCCATGCTTACTTTCTGGTTGTCACCCACACCTCCTCTCTTTACCCGTAAGATGTCCTTCACGATAAGTGTCACAGGGACACTCTTCCCCCCTGAAATGTCTCCTCTGGGGAACTCATTTGTGTTCATCTGGCTTGACGTGAGGGGAATCTGTTTGTCAGACGCAGCCTTACATGATAGACAAGGCTATTTATCCTAATACAGGAAGGGAAGCTTCCCAAACGCACACACATATTCCCCAACATTCAGAGATTTACTTACTCCTGCAAACCACCACAATAAGCTATAATATAGAAAGTTATAAAGAAATCACCCCCAGTCATGGAGATGTTTTGTTGTCTGCTGTTACTCTGCTGTTGGTTTGTTGGGAGCCGGTCACTGTGGCGCTCACACGTTTGTTTTAAAAGCAGCAAGTAGATAATACAAAGTCCCACGCACACACCCCACAGCAGAGCATGACCGTGTGTACATATGCCAGTGTGTGCCCACAGTATGTACGTACGTGTGTGTGTTTGAGAACAATGCATTATCCATTGTGTAAAGTGAAAGTAAGAGGGAGTAAAATAACTGTGGTTCTCCTCCTGAGGCTGAGTCTCGCTGGATAGTGATGACACCCAATGAAAGAGAGGATGGTGTGGGTGAGCGAGCAGACATGTGACACGGCCGCTTCCAGTAGCCACAATAAACCCCTCCCCTCTCCAAAAAAATGTCAGACAAACGGACGTGTAGCTCTGACCACTGAGGGACAGTCGCTCATGCCCTTGCTAAGTCAAAGTTACTTCAAACAAGTCTGACTAGCGTCTCTCTCTCTCTCTCTCTCTCTGTCTGTCTCTCTCCCTCTGCCTCTTGTTCTCTTTTTGTCAGCGCGCATTAGCATCACCAGCCGGTGTGTGGCAATTAAATATATCCCTGGGCAATGAGGCCCTATTTAGAAATCATTACAAGACAAGGAAATCTTGCCCCATGAGTTTAGCAAAAACACATGGGAAGCTTTGTACGTGTGTGTGTGTGTGTGTGTGTCTATCCGTGTATGTGTGGGTGCCTGTGTGTGTTCCTATACCTTCAACATCCGTCATTCTGCACTCATCCATGGCTCCTTGCTTCCAAGATAACTCTCCCCCTTAGACGGTCTCCAGCAGTGCTGTGAAAACTCCCGTCCCTCCATCCCTGCCTCCCTCTCTGCATGCCAAGATGATATCATCTGCATGGGAGTCTAATGGACCAGTGGGGGAGACCCATGGTCAACTACATATTTGATGTGTGTGTGTGTGTGTGTGTGTGTGACGGAGCTCAAAAATGGAAGTCAGGGTGTGGTGGTTTAAGAAGCGCTCAAATGTGTTTTCATATTCTCCTTACCGATGTCCTTGACTGGGCACTGTGTGTGTGTGTTTGTCTGTGTTTGTGGGGGGTATTGTTGTATATGCAGGTCTCTGCATTGTTTAGGATTAGTGGGATTAGTAACCTGTCACATGCAGACATGTTTATTGTCAAATCAGTGTCCTCCTCTTTCTACTGTCTACTCTTATTGACCTATTATTTCTTTTTAAAGCATGTTGCATAAAAGGCACTATATATGCAGTACATACAGTGTTTATTTCATTTGATAGAATATTCATCATTGGGTTACTTCGGTATAAAAATAAGAGAAAAAGAAAGAAAAGAACAAAAAGAAATAAAAAGGTCTCCACACTCACCAGTTTGCCTCCAATTACAGACTTTTGCATTAGAGAGGTTGTTGTGATTCAGAGGTTTTTCAGACTCTTTTTGCACTTCAGATAAACATGTTAGGCTTAATTGTCAGAGCGATGTTGAATAATGATCCCATTAGGTTTTTTTTGTAATTATTGTGAGTTGGCCATTAGTGTTGTATTGCTTTTTTTTCTCTCAACACTACGGTAATCTGCATATCTAATGTGATGTTTGGAGAAGTGAACTTAATCACTAACAATTCTGCCTAATGTTTCAGTGAGCCAGTGTGCACGCTATCATGCAAATGAAGAGAACTTTCATCTAATAAATGCACAACAAAGAGATATATATTCAGAAAGAGGATGGAAAGTTAAGGGGGCTACAAACAATCCATATATAATGTACATACTCAGGCAGGAATACTGTAAAAGTTTATGATGCATGTGAATTCATTAATATATAAAGAACGTGACAAATAAGTGGATAGGGGAAAAAAAAAATCACCTTGCCTTTTTCTTCTGTAGGGGACATAAAGCGAGGTATGTTTCCTTGGTCTTGCAGGAAATAAATGGGCTTGGGATTTATCGACACACTGGCTGTTATAAGCCTACTGTCACACTACAGCAGTTACCCATGGCGGATTTAAGACTCAGGGAAGAAGAAACACTCTTAGTCTCCATCTCAGTCTCGTTTTCCTTTTTTTTTTTTTTCGCACCCTGCTGCAAGTACTTTTATGCCACTGCAGCCAATTCTCACTCAAATGTGGTCAAGTGGAACTGGATGGGCATTTTGCAACGCAGATTTTGTTAAAATTCTTCAACGGGGGCATCTACATCTGTGCCAGACCCTCTAATCCCAACCTATAATTTCTGTTGATGGCAACCCACTTGGCATGGAGCCACAGCTTCTCTCTGCCCTGTCTGTCTGTCCCATGTGCACAGCTGCCTTGAAATTGTGTTTTGTTTATATGATGGTAAAATATTCATAGAGAAAAATAGCTGTGGAAGCTGTCCATATAATCCCCCATAAACTGATAGCTAAATCCATCATACACACACACACGCACACACAAATGCACCCACGTACCCGTGCAATGAGAGCTGACACCCTCAAGGGCACAATGAATTGAATGACAGCAGCATCCGCATGTGTCTACCCTGAGTGCCAAACATCTTGCTTATACACCACCAGATATGCACGTACAGATGCCCATACACATAACTTGCGCGCACACACACACACTCACTCACAGCTACCAGACGGATGCTGCGGTTTGGGAGTCTGTATCGATCGACACTCGTCAGCATGTCCTCTATAACAAGCACTGTCCCCGAAAGCGCTGCAGCAAGCCTGTCAGGGAGAGAGACACAGAAAAATAGTGTGAGAGAGAGAGGGATGTGATGTACCTGTGTAAACAGAATAACAGTCTGACAGCTGAGTGACCACTGATCAGCCAAAACAGACATTGATGTGTGGAGAATATCATCCAGAGATAGCCGCTAGCATCTTTACCCACACTGCATTGCCACAAGGCAAAGCATCCTAATTTGTTCAAGACGTTTACGTTTTTTTTTTTTTTCTCCTCCTCTGCAAAGCATGCTTGAAGATTATGAGCAAGGGCAGAGTGGCTGAAACTGAAGCACAAGCCTGATGATAATGATGAAGTATCTAGCCACCCAGCTAACGAGAGCCTAGATCTGCCCGGAGTCTGCCTGCTATGCAAATTTCTCTCACACCAGCAATGAATCAAAGGCGCAGCAAACCAATGTTTCTCTTCACAGCACTTTAGCAAAGCCATCATTCACAAAGGACACGCCAAAGGCACGCACACTCTGGCACGCACGCAAACATACACACACACAGAAACGGGGTCGGCTAACTTCTACACTTCAGCCGTGCAACACATCAAACCACTTTTTGAGCTGGGAAAAAGTATGTAGCTAATAATTATTTGAGTCAATTGAATCCATGCGCGCGAGTTTGTGTGTATGTTTGTGCGTGCGCGCCTTTCTGTTGGTGTGACACTTCAGAGCATATTGGCCCCTAACATTGAGTCGACAATAACAAGGCTCCGGAGACAAATTCCTCTAAGTTGATGTTCTTGGCAGAGAAACACAGCGACATAAGACAGATCATTTCTCTCCCTCGCCATCTCTGACCTCACAGTGCCCCTCTGTTCCCGCAGCATGGATCTTTAATGCTCAACAAATAAGTTGTTTCTTTGTTGCCAAGATGAAGAGTAAGGGATCTTAAGATTTAATTGATAGATGGAGGCAAAAGTGTAGGCACGTAAATACACAGCCGTATTCGAGCCGCTGTGCGTCCTTCGGTCTATCTTTCACTGCCTCTGCCTCTCTTTCTCTCTCTCAGTCCTCTCATTATCTTGTTGCTCTGCCAGGCCTGTAGGTTTGCCTCCGGGGTGTCGAACTGGCAGAAGTAACATTGTGACGGTAATTTGCTGGAATGGAAGGTTAGATGGGCTCCCCTAGCCTTTTAAAAGGTGTCACGAGGGCCAGACGGCAGACCTTTGACACCACCATTAATTATGTAACACATGTATGAGTGAGTATTTCTATTTCTTCTTACTTGATTTATGTCTTAAGTGGTTGTTTAGGAATATGACACTCATTTACTGATGAAAACGAAAGGAAATGCACACATTAAGGCACCTTTTAAGTGCAGGCAAGCATTACATCTGTAAATGCATAAAGTTGTACACAACATACACCTGCACGCATGTACTCACATGTCATACAAGCGCACACACAAACAGACGGTGACAGGCTTTTAAGCCTTTGTCAGATTAATAGCCACTTTCTCTCTGTGGTCAATAAATGCTTCGGGGAGTTCCCTAAAGGCTGCAGGATAGCTCCCTCTGTGTGTGTGTTTGTGTCTAACAGGCCTCATGGGTCAACCTGTCACCAAAAAGATGGCTAAGCAGTTGGTTGGCCAGCGGGAAATCAATGTAAGGTGATGAGGCTAGTGTGTGTGGGTGTGGGTGTGG
>NW_023340268.1:15585670-15594754 GCF_004916995.1 Morone saxatilis
GCTAGTGTGTGTGGGTGTGGGTGTGGGTGTGTGTGTGTGTGTGTGTGTGTGTGTGTGCGTGTGTGTGTGTGGCTATGGGTGTGTGTGTCCGTTTGTCAGTGTGTTGTTCAATGTGTACCTGTGCTCTTCTGCATAACGTTCATTTGGATTGAGAAAAATAGCCAAATGGGAAAAACTCTGTACTGAGATGAATTGATTCTATTAAACAGCCACAAATTAAGAAGGTATTGCTTTCTAATTTACCTTAAGCCACATTCTTTGCAACCTCTTATTCTACATACACAACCTGGGGACCATCTGGAGTCCCACAGGGATTCTTGAAGGGGTTCCAGGGGATCCCCAGGAAAAATGGGGAAATATTTGAAACACAAATAATTTGATTGACAGAAGTTTAGTCCAATGAGAGAATGTATAACAATAACTATATCTACAGTATAGTTATACAGTTAGAGAATAATCTTATCAGATGGCGATCCCTGAGAATACATCTTATCCATCAAATACGGGTCCACAGCGTCATGTGTATCAATTCAGGGGTCCTAGAAACGCTAAAAGTCCAGATCGCAATGTATGGAGTAATGGAGCAAAATTACTTTTCCGGCGATCACATCCATAGAACCCAGCATTTCTTGGGCTGCTGAGGGTGGTGGTGGTCCTGCGTGGAGGTTTCCGAGGCATGTGGCTAAATCCTGATGCAATGTGGCCTGGAGATTATAAGACCGGGAAGCACTGGAGCTGCACTGCTTTCCCTTCTGCTCCGGGGAGGGTTGGAGCTCTAGCTCGCTTCTCCGCTAGTGAACCCTGGTTGTTTAAACGAGCCCCAGCGGTCCTCATTACCCTTTCCCTGGGCACACTCACGCACACAGATGCAGGCGCACACATTCGTGAATGCGCTGCAGCACTCAGACATAGAGGAAAAAGAAGCGCACACCCGCACGCAGCTGTTGGCTTTGATCAAGTGCAACGGAGCTGGGTGTTTGTGATAGTTTGCTCGGACAGCTGTCCTGTCCCTTATCAACTGCTTGGCTTAAAGGGTCGTTACCACGGTAATGATGCTTGGACAGCCCAAGGGTTGACACCAACACTCCAGAAAAAGCTTGTTAAAGGTGATGTTGATTCTATAATATCACATTTACATTGATAAAAGCACAAACGAAAAACTCTCAAGTGCACTTAGTCAGCCATGTTAATTGCACATGATGATTTCAGACGCTGCTTGTGTGTTTTTATTATGCAAGCGTCATTACATTACATTCACTATTTCAAGTACTTAAGTGCAGCTATTTGAGCTCTCTGCACCCTCCACCCACAGCATATAATCACTGCTTCAGGTGAGCTCAGTTAAGAGTGCACCCCCCTTCATCCGGTCTCTTTTCCTCTCTGTTCTTCCAGTGTGGTCTTTCTCTCGATGTTTTCCATCATCTGCTCTTTGGAATCTATTGGTCCTCGTATAAGTCAAATTTGCCTTGCATACACACAGCCGCAACCTGTATAAGCAATTCCACTGTGAGAAAAAGGGAAGGCATTGGAAGTGTGACTTGTCTCGTTTTCAAGCTCATCTTCCTTTCCATTTGTCTCTGTGTTTTCATTTCACTTACGTTGTCCTGCTCCAGCAGATACCACATATGGAGATAGACCTGCCGTTATATTGCCTGTGTACACTTGTGTGTGTGTGTGTGTGTGTGTGTGGATTGTTAGTGTGTGTGATATTGAGCGCTGTTTGAAGCATTCAAGTGAAGTTGTGGTAGCCAGGGTTTTGTAAGACAATGATATAAGGCAGCAGTAGTCCTTGAATGTTTCTAGATGTGGCAGCACGCTGCAGCCCAAGAGAATTTTGATCTGCCCAAACACTAGTTTCATAGTATACATGTTGCATCATATTTTCTTTTTTCTTGTACTGATAACTTGAAACAGCTCAGGTTCAAAGAGGGCAACTAAAAAAAGTCACTTTCAAGATGTGTATGGCTTTAAAATGTTTCATTTCTCTATAACCTCTCTGCAACACCCCTGAAGGGATTTTGTAGCTGTCTCAACAGAAGGCCTTTTCTCTTTCTTCATGGCAAAGGGAGCTCAATGTTCTCTGTCGCTCAGTGGTTTGCGATCTCCCCAAGATGTCACAGACATCGACGACCTTCCACGGCAGAGCCCTGTGCAGATGTCCCCTGGTCATGACTTGCTTCCCATCAGAGGTCTGCAAAAAGAGAGTCCTTGCTCTCTGGGGAGTAAACCAGAAAGCCATCATGTGGCAAAGTTAATCAATGTGACTATTGGCTAGAAGTAATCAAGTGATTAATCAGCGCGACATTCAGCTGACGCAGGAAATTCTGGAGAAAGACTTATGGATACTGAAAGAGAGGGGAAAGGGGGGAGGGGAGGCATAGAGAGAAACGGGATGGTAGACTCACGAGAAAGCAACAACAAATAAACTTAACAAAAAGGTAATTGGTATGTAGGATGATTGGACGCTTGTTCTCAAGGAAGAAAATAATACCTGGGCTACAACCCACACAAAACAACAGAAAAAAAAATATGAACAAGAAGAAAACTAGGCGCTCTAATCAATATGACATTTCAAACCCCCCTCCCACCAATAGCAGTGATCCTGTTGCAGTTGCTTTCTATTGTTCCATGTAGAAATATGTTTTTTAGTTCTTGGCTAAGATGAGGAGCATAAGAACAGTCTACCAAACTTGACGGTGCACACACTCACCTTTCAGTCACAAGTAAAAGAAGGATGTTGAAGCAGGAGAAAGCTGCACAGTGCAATGTGATGAAGGCAGGCAGAGCCTTATTTTCTGCAGCTACTAGTGTGCTCACAACTCTGCTCGAAATGTTTTGATCCTGTATTTACACTAGAAATGATCTCCCATCTGTGGAATCTGTGGAATAAGGACGAGGCAATCATTTTGTGGCCGACTGTACTTTGCGGCTGGTTATTGTGTCAGAGTTGTCTGCTGTATGGTTTTCCTTCTCATTTATTGGCTATTATATTCCCTTATATTTTGTCCTCCAGAGAAAGGCAAGACTTTCTTCACACAAATTTCACTGAAACCACGAAGGTATTTCTGTTCAAACTTGAAAGGGTATGAAGTGGCTTGCTGTCTAAAAACTCTTGCTAAATTAGGTAGTTTTGCAATTCACTGTGATTTTATTCAGTGCAGTCTCTACTTTGATGTAGCCAAATAAAAAAGGCATGTAAGGCTCTGCCTTTAGTTGTGCCATGTACCAAACTAGTCTAATCTACAGACTGATGACAATCTTTTTGCAAGTTCATTGTTCCAGGTTTTATAAGTAGGACACAGACAGGAAAGTGGAGGCAGAGATGAAGGAGGTGAGAGGAGGAGGTGAGGGAAGGGCAGAAGAAGTGATAATTTCACTCAGTGGCACCTAACGTTTCCACTTTGATTCCAAGGTATGACTGCTGAGGGGGTGGCAGGAGAAGAAGAGAGTGATTGAGAAGGTGATGGGGTAAAGACAAAGAGGAGGCGAGTCCAGGGGCCAGGAGGCAGTGAGAGTCATGAAAGTGAGAAAGCCAACAGAAAGTACTGCATGTGTAGCAGGCAGGTGCAAGAGTGACTGATGGTGACAGAGAGATGCTGTGTCTCGGGTGGCACATTTATGCCTAGAAGGGACAGGAGTGTGATGGCTGAGGGTTTATTCTTGTTCTATATTTTTTAAGGGAAGCCGTGAAGGAGAAGGAAGGGGAAGGGGAAGGATAGACCGTTTGTTTATTATGTAATGATAAAAGTGTTCATAGAATAACAGATATAAGCAAAGTCTTACCCGGGGGACTTGGTAACATCATACCAAAGAAATAACTATGAATTTTATAAATTCGTAGTTATTTCCATAGAAAAACTGCAAAAACAATAGCAATATATTTTAAAGTACACGAAACAATAAGGCCCTATTGATTCATGACTGATTCAAGAATCCTTGACACATTTAATACTTATATACAACTTGATGATACAGATCCAAAAGAAACACAGACTCAAAGTAAGATAGCGGGAAAATAAAGGTAGCTTTTTTCTGTTACTTAAAACAGCAAGAAGGAACTTTCATTTGTTGTTGATTCTGGCGGCCCATGTGGACATAAGCGGTAGTGTTTCCACTGCCTTTTTTAAGGGGAATCTTACCGTATCTGACCCAGTGGCAGGCATTAGGGATAGCTAAAAAGAAACAGTCAATCTTCTCTCTGATGGTCTTGTTTGTTTATGTAGGTCACATAGAGGCATTAGTATAACATTTTGTCTGTTTCCTAACCAGTTAAAAACTCCTTGTAGTAGGTTTAATGTACAACATTAATTTATTTTGGTATGTAACAGTGAATGTACAGAAAAAAAAAGTTTTATTCCAGAAGAAAAAAGTAGCTCATGATCATGCAGCTCAGTGAGTTGTGGATGGCTCCCGCTCTGCAGGGGTTAGGGGTTTTCCTCCCACTGGGACATTCTGATGTCTTATAGTACCGCAAGGCATACTGAAGGGAAGGAAAAAAAACACTATAAATTTTGGAATCCTATAGCAATATGCTGGTGGTGTGCTACGAGTCCCATTCCCACTGGACCACTGAATCCTGAAATTGTATTTTTTGTTACTGTATATTGTAAAGCACTTTGCATCAAAGTGCCCACCAAAATGTATACTGTGGTCATAAATGTGTTCTCTACATTTTTTGTTAAATTATGTACTTTGAACGTTAAAGGGGCTATATCATGTTCCCTGTTCTTTTAGCAACATAAACAAAATGACTATCGGCAGGACTGGCATCTGTGACCAGCTTCTTTACCACATGCCAGGGTTAGATGTAGTAAAGAATTTTTGATATTGCTTTCTGGTAGACACAAATGGTAGAAATAAACACAAAGCAACAGAGACACAATATATTATCACATTGTAAAGCTCTGTCACTTCATTCAGCAAAAACAGGGCAACATGGGCATCCCAAATTATTATTTTTTCTTTAACCAGATAAATATAAGTTCCTTTTTATCCATTGTTTGTTCTTTCACCTCCTGGCTCTCATTGTTTTGCCAAGCAGGCACTAAGTTACCACATCTCTCTGCTTTTTCCAGTGTGCAGATAGAGTATAATTAACTCCGAGAAGATGCTGTGCTCTGTGAGCTTGTGCCTAAGCAGCTGCCCACAGTTTTATATGGATTAGAGCTATTGGCACTGAACCCTATAAAACCAGTTAACCTAATCCTGTTGCAGACGAGCAGATTGATTCTCAGTGGGATTGGCAGTATAGCAACCTTTTCACATTGGATATTGCGTTGATTTTATGTTAATATAAAAATGATTGCTTTAGGAAAGTAAATATAGTGAAGAAAGCACAGCTTTCATGATGGCAGATGGTGAAACATCTAAATATCTGATGGGACAAAAAAATGCGACCTAATAAGTTTGTTCTCTTAAGTAAAGTAAAAGTGAGAAGAAACACATAAACATGATGCCATGAAAGGCAAAGGAGGACACGGAGGAACAAAAGTTTTTAAGGAAATATTATTATAACATTTATTTTATTTCATTTTAATCATGTCTCGCTAACATTTCTCCAGAGAAAACGTGCTTTCTGTCATGTCTTGCCGAGTGATATTTTTCACACAGAAAAGCATTCGCACTCTCAGTGATACACACTCAAAACACATGCACATGCATACACGCGCACACCCACACAGACTTTGCTTCGGCTCGAGTAACCATAAAGAAATCTAGGACAGAGTCTTATTTTGATGATTCAAGGCAGGATCATTTAGCAATGCATGGTGTTCTCGACATTTAGAGTTATAAAATTCCTGCAGCAACCTAGTAGCTGGTATGTATTACATAGCATTTCTCCCTGGGAAAAATGCACAACTCATATTAGCTCTGCTGACCTCCATGGCCGAAATGAACTCTTAAGCATGTAGCCTCCTCAATGCTGCATGGCTGAACTGCTCTCTCGATTAGCCTTGTGGCGTGACTGCTCTTGGTTATTTATCCAGGCGCTCTTCCTGCACAATACCTTTTCTCTCCTTGGACTGAACTGCCTGGAACATTTTGTAGTGGGGAAGGAGTAGAAGAGAACGAGCTGAGAGGCCTCATCTAAAGAACTGATGAGGCCTCGGCAGTCCTTGAGCCCTGTAAAGGGAAAGATTGTTCTCACTGCAGGCCATATACGTGTGTGTGTGTGTGTGTGTGTGTGTGTGTGTGTATGCTTCATGTGGACTAGTAGGAGTGAAGAAGTATTTTGCTGTAGGTCAAGGCCATACTTCTGCCTATGCATTATTTTACTTTCCTGGGAGAGGGAGAGAGAGCGAGATAGGTTAACAATATGGGAGAATGGTGTGCTGGACATGAAGAGGAGAGAGGGATTATGGGGAGGATGGTTAATTGGCGATTATAGATTTCTGATTGTTGTATTGTTTCAATACAGTGTGTGAGTTTTAGTACTGATACTAAAACAACCACCAGTACTTTATTTTAAGAAATATATTTTTTTTTTCCTACTAAACCCTTTTTAGAAGTTCACTGTCTGCAGTATCGAGGGAAATCACTGCACTAACATGGGGATGTACCAAATTATCTTGCCTTAATAAATACTCTGCTTATATACTCTCAGTTGTCAGTTTAATATACCTATTGTAGGTAAAACTAATGCAGTCTAAAGTCTCACACACACATGCACTGCAAACATGAACTTAACTCTACATTACCCACAGGAGCTGTAAGTGAGAGCACAAATGTCTCAATCAGTTGGAACAGACATTAAACGTATTTTACCCTGCCAGCTTCCTAGTACAATGGAGTCTTTGATAATGCGGTTGATTTCTCGCGCAACTTCACCTGTGCATGATAGAGAAGGAAAAATGTCTGAAGAGGTCAATACTGCAGCAACACTTGAACAGGGTCTCTGAATCAACAGTAATAAATCGTACCTTCATGAAGGTTGTAAGTTCTTTTTTTCTCTAATGGTTTTAGAGAGTTTTCTGTTTCTATTATTTCTCTACAACAGTTCAAAGAAAAACTGAACATTATAACTTTCAGAAAGGTAGGATATTGCGGAACTGTTATTGTATTACATTGAATTAGATGGTTGTATCTACTACACTGGCAAGGCTTATAAAGTGTCTTGCTTGACAGTTCATGATCAGCAAAAGGATTTAATAGTAATTTGGCTTTTGAATTTATACTAAACATACACACCTAAACATATCTACTCAAATAAAATCCTGTGGTTGACCCATTTTTCTTTCACACAGAGCAAAGGAACCGCACTAAACAGGCAAATGCACCAAAATTAGTTTGAACTGTGCCAAAAAGGTTAGTTGTTGTAAAGGTCACAAATCTGATCTGTGACCTGACGTGTCAGCCTCTTTCGTTACTTGACAGCGTTCAATACTGTGATACAGACACATTTTGTTCAATAGTATTGAAAGTATTGATCTGTCTGTCTGCAGTATTTATCAGGTAGTTTTCTGTCCTTGTCCCTCTCTCCTGTCTTTCTCTATGTCACTTCCCTCTGGTTGTTGTGTCAGGGTTATCTCTACATTGCGTGTCATCCCTTCTTTTTTACCACCCATAAAGCTTATATGGGCTCAAAGTTACGATTGCAGTTTTACAGAAAGCAACCCTCTGCAGGTGCGGGTGTGAAATTCCTCTTTCTGTCACAGCAAGGAAAAGATCTGGCATACGACAGAGCCACAGAGTCACATTTGTTAATGTCAGATATTAATCATCTCTGCCAAAATATGAGTTATTGTGAATGAAGACCTTTGTGATTAATGCTTCACATCACAGTGCAACTTCGACCTTACCCAGCAGGCATATCACAAATGATAATGCGCAACAGGCCCAAAGTGCACCCCAAGCACAAAAAAGAGGATTTAGTGGACAGAATTACAGCAAGTCTTTGTGCCAATATTAGAATGATACTAGGCCTAGATTTAACAAACATTGTACCATAGTAGATAATCCTAATGAAAGGCACTTGATCACCCAAGACACGACATGTATACTTTATTTTATTACTTTGTTGCCTGAATCTTAGCTCATGCAAGACTCAAGATGCCAGTCCCAGTGTTTGGTGTCCACTTCCCCGAGTTTGTGTGTCCACCGTCTACCCGCTACAAATTCTACGTAGTATATAAATGTAGCATTTCATACATTAGAGAAAATAATGAAAGAGAACCGAAGCCAGGAAGCAATTACTTTAATGAATGGTTTTGAACTTTCCAGGAGACAGGGTTGGACTCTTTTGAGGGAGTAGAAGCAATGCAAAGAATCAATGCACCTCCCCCAGGGCCGACCTGCGGGCCCTGTCATCCCCTCTGTCTCCCCCCTTTACTGTCCACCTTGAAATGTCTTGTCAATAAAGATAAAAAAAATATATATATATATATATTTAAAAACTCTTTCCAGAATAACTGGATAAACGTTAAACCTGATATGAATCAACAATACTAAAAACTACAGGAGTGCTGGGGGAAGCTGCAGCAGTAGTGAGAAGTGTCAAGTTATAATGGCCGCACTGTACATCAGCATGAATATGACTGGATGCTGAATGAGCCAGTTATTGTGAAGGATGAAAGAAGCAACATGATCTCAGTGCTTTACCTCAACTGATACTGAGCTTTATTGTTTTCAAACACCATACAAAATGTCTTTATAGATGCACCTCAGACGCTGTCAGAGCTTGCGATATTTCACTGAGCAGTTTATTTACATGGATATTTGCCTTGGCTTTGTAGAGTCTTTGTGCCCGTATGAGGAGATGAACTAAGATAAGATAAGATATACTTTATAGTCCCCGAGAGAAAATTAAGCTTGGGCAAGATTGCTACACACAGCTGTGATCAACTGAAATACAATGCATAGCCAACAAAGCCATACAGTAATAATCAATAACAGTACAACAAAATAAATATAAATATTACACATTCCTTGTAAGATATAAATGCATGAAAACCATAATTTATAATGCATGGTGATGCTACATAAATAAGCAAGATTGAGCTGGTTGTTTGTTGAGTAGTGTATTGTGGGTAGTTTGGAAGGAAAGATAACTTAAGATAAGATAAGAAGATAAGATATTCCTTTATT
>NW_023340268.1:15594779-15598664 GCF_004916995.1 Morone saxatilis
TTTTGTTCTCTGTTTTTGCACTAACTTTGCCCTATTGCTGCGGTGTTCAACCTGAATTCTCTAAGGGGGGTTACTAATATTATTAATATTAGAACGTATAAAACTATAAATGAAAGTATATAGCTACACTATGCATTGTTCAAGTAAGACATGGAGTTGAACAATCCTGTTGGATAATTAAGTCTCCATCTACACAATACCCACTAGGTTTGATTCTTCTGCACAAGCCGTCAAGGTCACTCTCCGGGAAGGAGTCAATAACATGTGGGTGGAATTGAGCCCGTTTGTACGAGTGAATACATCCCTGTTTACGTGAGCATGAAGTCATGGTTGTGTATTTGTATGAATGGGCACACAAAACGCATTGATGTGTTTTGGTTTGTAGAAGAAACTGTTCTAAGGGCACATCCTTGCCTTGGAAATTACAGACATTGAGGGAAAGAACACAGTTGCAGTAATAGAAGCCAATATTGCTTAAGTGCTAGTATATCTAAAGAATAGTCTAAAATCACCTGGCTCACCTGGAACAAAACAGAACATACTGTAATTTTCTAAAATAAACCTGAGCAGATGTGAAAACTAAACAGAACACAGTTTATTAGGAGCTGTATTATATTGTACCAAAGCATAATAGTTAGAAGAAATGCATACCATGCCGAAATAAATTACATCCATTCATGAAAACGATACCAGTAATGTATATGTTGTATTTTTCAGTTTTCAACTCACAACTCAATCTCGCAGTACCCATGCAGCTGAAAGGAGAGGGTAACCATGTAGAAATCTAGGACATCGTCTTATTTTGATGGAGAGATATGAGCGCCTGGCTGTGTCTCTGACTCGTAGAGCTGCTCGATTTTTTTTTTTTTTTTTCGTCTGGGTTTCACCTCTATTTTCTGCTATCTTATCATTGTTTCTCACATGGGTTCATCCTTCCATCTCACCTCAAAAAAAAAGGAAAACCGCACACTAGGACTGATTCAGCTCCTCGTCTTCCTGTAGACTTGAGCAGCCACCACACTACTGCCAAACCAAACTAAGCATGGCTGTGAATGGCTCTGTGCGTGTGTGTGTGTGTGTGTGGAGCACAAGCGTCGGGGTGCGTGTCCGTGTGCAATGAGCGTGCCTGGCCCCTAAGATTGCCCCCTCCTGTCCTGCTGTGCTGACCCTTCCCTCTGATTAGAGGTAGTCAACAGAGCAGAGGTAAGTGGCGTGTGAGTGTTTGTATACTCAAGAGAGAGGTTGAGTCAGCCTCTGAGTATCGTTTTCTGCCCCTTTTACCTAGAGAACTAAAGTCTGGCTATCCTAGACTCTTCTCATGCTACTCTGTTCTGATTCATGGAAAACACCTGCCAGAGTGAGCTCTGGGTTGCTTTGGCCTGCGAGCTAAGTGCCCTACAACTGCAAATGCAGTTTGCGTGTGGGCGCGTGTGTGTTTATGAAGCAACGTTTGCACGAATGCATTTCAGTGAGTCGGCAGATGTGGCTAATTTTCTGCGGCTGTCATGAATAGCACACGGTTCTCTTATTAGCAGGATGCACAGACTGCTTTCATTGTTGATTACCAGGAAGAGGAATCAATGCCGCACATGAATGAACATACCCGGCCGGCGTTAACATGTGTGCTTATACACCAGATGCAGATACTGTCGACACTCACACAAAGGCAGGATAGACAAATCTGAAAACATTTGAAGGACATGAGAAATGTTGTAATGGGATATAGGAATAAACCAATATAGTAATAGAAGAACAAAACAAAAGGAAGGAAAAACAGATAAACAAAGCATAAAAGAAACAGTCAAGACGTCAGACGCAGGACCGGCAACCGAGTGTGGACACTGATTTATAATCCACCTCCCTCCCTCCATCCCTCCACAAGACCCCCCCAACCCGCTTTCCTTCCATTCTTTTACGGCGTCAGAATGACAGTGTTGCTATGGCAACTATGGCCACTGCAGAGGCAAATGTGAGCAGTAATCGATATTTTCGTGTGGCTGCGTCATGTATATACATATCACTGTTGTCATGCGAAAAGCCTCATGCTAAGTTGGTAGATGCATGCTGGTGATAGTTCTGGCAGGTCTGTACAGTATCGGAGGGAAAGAAGCAGGAAAGAGGTGAAAGCAGAAAGAGGGAGATGACATGTGACAGAGATAAGCCGCACTGTCAGATGAATTCATGATTTAGCTCTCTTGTCTTCATGTTAAAAATTATAAGTCTCTATGGGTGGCAACATTCTTCCACCCTTGGGCTTCATGAGCCTTTCAGAAGCCACTGATAAACCATGAAAACTCGACTCAGAAGTTAAGGACCAAAGTTAGTTTAAATAACATCACTGACCACTGAAATGGATAATTGGGACATAAAAATAATGAAAAACACTAACCCTGAACCTTAGCACTATTAGCTTGTTTTTAGCCACGCCAGCAGCATGGCTCTAGGGATGGCAGTGTTGATTAGATGGTCAGTCGGTTGGTCTGTTTGTTGGTCCAATGGGATGACATTTGCATCTTAACAACTGTTATTGGATGGATTGCCATAAAATTTGGTGCAAGTCTGCAGTGATCCCCTGACTTTTGACCTTTCCACCGCCATGAAATGTCTCGGACAGACTTTCATGTTTTCCTCAAATAAACTGTAATATTGTCCATCATTTGTACTTGTGTTTGGTACTAATTAGACAAATTCTGGCATGATAACAGACTAAACTAAGATGGTGGACATGGTGAACATACCTGCTAAACAACAGCTGGTTATTATTGTCATTGCCATTTCTTGTCTGCTGGAGTTTAATTATTGAATTAGTGGATGTTGAAGACAATTCCCTTTCAGATTGACAGACAATCAAATGTCTAAATCTGGACACATGTTTTTCTGCCAGGAAACTGTGCTATCGTTGAACAATGCGTATCACACTGAGTCAGACATACAAAGTGCACCAACATTGGCTTTGCACCAAGTTCACCAGGGGGTCGAGCTCATCTCACATCGATCCATTTAACATGCTTCTAGCCATGATTGTAAACACTGCTACACTGGTCTATTGTAAAAGCGCTATACAGAGGTTCCTACATAAATATGCTAAACCATGGGTGTAATTGTAATTGATCAGGCAAGAGCTGTGCAGGAATCTTGGTTGCCCTGCTTTAAATGAATTGTTCTGGCCATCCCTGCATTGATTGCTATTTGATTGTAGCTCCGTAGCTTTGCTACTGGACTGTAAATCCATCTATATTTTCATCTTGTTATGGAACTGAGACAAAGAAAGGCTGAGGTATAAGACAGAGTGTGAGGGGGTGGAGGGCAGAACGGTAGACCAAATGACTGCGCGGTGTCGTGTGGGAGTTGGAAGGTTTGAAAATATCTAATAAGAGAAAGAAAAAGGGGAGAAAAAAGGGCAATTTGAGATTGAGAATGAAAGTGAAATGAAACAAAGCCAATTTGGCAGTTTGGAAGTATAGCAGTGGTTGTGTTGATCTGTGTGTTTATATGAGTGTGTGTATGTGTGTAGATTTGAGACAAAAACACCAGTCACCCTGTGGGGTGGAGAAAAATAGATTCTGAATCCATTTTGAAGGCACACAAATGACCTTGGGGCCACCGTATACAGGCAGACACTGTCCTGCACCAACCTGATTCAACTTCTCTCTTCATATCTGCTGCTGAGAGAAAGAGTTAGGAGAGGAGAGAGAGAGAGAGAGAGAGAGAGAGAGATGGAGTGGGACTGTCTGTCCAGTAGCTTATAAAAAGTCCATTATAGTGTGCTTCTATCAGTTTGGGCTCTCCCAGATGGACCCTAGAGTAAATGGACATCACCAGAGAGCTATAAGCTCAGATTTGATATACAGCTGAGAAATAGCTTTGAGTGTGTTTGTGTGTGTG
>NW_023340268.1:15598677-15613755 GCF_004916995.1 Morone saxatilis
TGTGTGTGTGTGTGTGATTGTGCGTGTTTAGGAGAGTGTGCATTCAATCATATACACTGCACTGAAAGAGCTGACAGTAGTTAGTGGCAAACATTTCCGTGCCACTGTTTTTGTGCGTGCCATTTACTTAACACAGCTGTTTCACCATATTACCATATGTGCTCCCCTGCAACACACACACACACACACATACACACATACATACATACAGTCTTCCCAGCAGGCTTAAATCCCGGCTCAGCCTGACAAAGGAGCCTGTGGCTCTAACTGGCTCTGCCCCAATCCCCTTCCCCAGCCTCCTGCTTTGTACGGGCTCAAAACCGCTTTACTGCATGACGTTTATTTATCAGCCATATTTACTTTCTATTGTGTAGGTGTGTTTGTCTCAGCGCGTGTGTGTGTGCCACATCAAGGTATATTTGAGCTTTGGTGTCATCGCTAATGTGTGTTTTCGGATGCTTGTGTGTGTTTACTGCTCATTGCGCTGAGTTGAGGAAGCTGACAAAAGCCTCTGCCTGCTGAGTGATGGCGCTCAGCAGGCTATGAATGGGACTTTGTCCTTCTACATGCTACTTTATCAACTTTTTTTGTTGGAAAAGAAAGAGAGAAAATAGCCTCGAGCGAAGGGTGGATGAGACTGGTTGAGAACTGTGGCTTTATTTTTAGCAGTTGGGTTCCAACTAGGCAAACAAAGTGTTATTAACAAGCGGTTATCTTCAAATGACGAGCAATCCTTAAACCTTCGTGGAACCGGTGTGATGTTTTTGCGGAGCACAAAAAATAACCAGTCGAAGAGTGGGACCAGCATTGACTTGTCATTTGGTGAACTTGTGTCAGTAGGCTGCACTTGTTTAATGTCATTCAGCCACATGGAATAGGATAAAAAAACAAAGGTGTGTGAAAATGTCACAGATTGTCACTGTATGATGATGCTGAAAATGTATTAGCAAACAGTTGGTTGTTGGTTGAACTAATTTTTATAATTTTATTATAATTTCAAAAATCATGTTATTTTTAATAAATTCTAATTCAATACCAAGCAAATGTGCATGGTATGACGATCTTAAATAGGTATCATAGGTATCATAGGTATTGGTATACCATCTGCACTTAACATTCGGTTTCATCCTTTCCTCTCTACCTGAACAAACATCTCTAAAAAGCTAGCAGTATCTCATATTACCCAGTCCATTACAATGTTTGTGTTGAAATTGCCTTGATAAGTTTTTATAGCTGTCGGTGTGAAATTCCTCACCAATTATTGTACACCCATACGTAAAGTAAATTGCCCTTGACCAATCACAAGATTTCTGACCTTAACTTGTTCTCCGGGAGTGGAAGAAACAGCTGAAATGGGGTGACAAGAACAGGGATGAGTTTCTGCTTTCCAGCTTTTTATTTATGTTCTTTCAACATCAGTTCTATAAAGGCAGGTTCAGGGTAGTCGCTTTGACTCAAATGCCCTCACATTCCGATAATAGATTTATGATAACCCATCACTTTATATTCTAATGGACTATATTACAACTGTGACACAGGTGATCTCTTCATTTGTCAAGGGAAGATTCTCAAACACGTTTTCC
Organism: Morone saxatilis; assembly: GCF_004916995.1. NCBI lineage: Eukaryota > Metazoa > Chordata > Actinopteri > Moronidae > Morone > Morone saxatilis. Next base: position 15,600,261 of record NW_023340268.1, read on the forward strand.
CTTCACTGACACTGCATCAGCGGTTCTACAAGTAAAATATCACATATACACCTCTGCTCCCGACCAATCATAGGATTATCGACCCTGCTCGCGATTGGAAGGGATACTGCCAGCTCTAGATAGAAAATAGATTCCCCTGGAGATGAAGAAAAGAGCTGAAATGGGTGGAAAAAAGTAGGGATGAGAGAGGACGAGACGATTTGATGAAGTGTGTGATGATGTATCCATTAAATTGCAGTCTAGAACATTAAACAATATAGTGGGGTTTGTAAAGGTCAGTACTCTCCAAGGGGTTTATCCATATTGATCTTTCCTTTCGATTGTGCCGGACTCCGCACCGGTGTCCATCTAAATCCTCTTCTGTGCCATAGACCTAACAGAGAGAGAGAGACAAACAAAGGGCAGAGAAAGAGATACACATAAAGAGATAGAGAGAAAGGTAGAACTCACTGGTCATTTTATGTGAGACATTACTCCTCTGTCCTGCTTCGCTGACCTCTGGCTTCTCAGAAGCACAGAAGCGTAGAATATACACCCGCGCAGAGGGCTTTATTTGTGCCGAATTCTGTTAGAAAATGGTTTGGAAACTCCCAGATTGGGACTGGCACTCCCACTGTCGCTCTCTTAATAAATCAATACATTGTCTGAAATGTTGCAAGTGAAATTTAGAAACTTGTTGCAGTGGTATCTTGTCGTTTCATTTTATTATTTCTGTTCCTTATGTACCCTCTTCAGTAGGCAGTTGGATCTCAAACCTGCCAAACTTCACTTGGATCAGTGGATTAGCGGCACTTTTTGCTTGGATCATGGGCAAGCTTTGTGCCACCTAGCAGACATGAACAGCAGGAGGAATTTGAAAAGGATAAGGAGAACTTGGAATTGACCTTTCGCTAAGCCCCACCTTTAGTCACTCATGAAAAGAGGAACGTACCATCTCAAAATGTGTTGGGACTTTTGAAGCAATGGGATTTCACGCAGAAATAATCAAAAGCAGGCTTCTAAACTTCAACCCAACATGACTTCTGTTAGCTGATGATGACGGTGATTCTGGTGACTGTCACAAGCAGATTTTATCATCTGTAGCTACAGCGTTTGTTAATGACAATGCATTTTTGCAATTTTGTTTGCAAAATAAGTCTGTATAGGGTTCCTAAAAATGCACACGATGGTTAGATGCATCAAAATCAGTTGGGGATCTATGTGAAAGACAAGAAAATAAAGCGGCAGAATTGTTCTTGTATTGCAGGGTACCTTGTGAACTCTATAGACATTAAAATGGTAGATCTGTTCATTCTAAGGTAAGTATGTTACTCTGAAAAAGAGAAATCCTAATGCTATCTAATGCTTTGCTAAATTACTAAAATGTAAGTTCCCCCAAACTATATACAGAGCAGGAAAGAGCCGCTTTTGTTAGTCTTTACTCCTATATCATTTTGGTTCCCAGGCAGTGTATCTTCCAGTTTTGGTAGGTAGGTTTCTTTTCATAACCTGTAAGAACACAAACTTATGTAGCTAGCTTTATATACCTAATTAACCACAATCTAACCCATTGGAATTAATGCTATAGGTTGCGGTCTGTATGCCATTGTTGGTAGCTTATAGTGGTGCAGAAAAGAAGACACCTTTTAATGCACTCATTACAGTTTTCTCCAGGCCAAACTCTTGAGATACCAAGTTTTGTTCTTACTACAGGCCCATGCTCAAAGCTTCAGCATGTGGAGGAATTTCAAAGCTTGACAGGCCCTCTGCGCCTAGTTACTGTTGCTAGAGCTATGATTGGACAACTGCTGTTTGGGGAAGGGGTTGAGCATACAGTGAATTTGGAGGATTATTAAGGAGCTGGAGAGGAAGAGTAGCAGGGTAGGGGAAAGTTCACTTTTCGCATAAGTTAAACGCAAGTTTTGTTTGTAACATAGTCAGCTGTGTTTTTAGCTGTCGAATAATGATTGTTTAGGAGGGTCAGCAGTGTTACAAAATCTGGGAGCACTATATCCTGGAACAAGGTTTAATGTTTTTCATGTAAAATATTACTGTAAGCTAAGCAAGTGGGTGTTTGTACTCTTTGCTGACCTGAGTGTGGTTAATGGAAACTTATAACTTGTATCCATGGGCAGTTGGCATGTACCTCTCTATTCGGTCTGATTGCACATGAGATGCAACAATGTTTTTTTTTCACGATGAGGCACAATTGAAATCTGTTTATTTTCTCCTGAAATACTTCCAGAGTGCTGTTACACCATTTAGTAATTTCAGTTTGTTTTTGAAACAAAGTGAAACTAACAGCCCACACACATGCACACAGTAGTTATTTCTTTTACCCAGGGCTGTAGTCAGCTGCATATATGATCTAACCAACACAAAAACAAAATTATTACATTGTTCCTGTGGTAAATTATTATACGTTAGCCTTAAAGCACAAGTGTTCCTGCTGAGAACACTGCACAAAAAGAAGGAGATAGGAAGAGGAGTTAGAATGAAAGAGCGAGAGCAAAATGATTTAAAAAAAAAAAAAAAAACATCTCTTTTTCTCCTGACAAAGAGTTGTTTCTGTAAACGGCCAAATTAGAGGGCTGGTGGCAACGGGCATTTGAGCAATCATGACAGAAAATCAGCACACTTCCCAGGCATTCATCCTTTTATATATGTGTGTGTGTGTATTGTAAGGTAGGGGAGAATGTGCTGCACATCCTGAGGGCAATTGATGGGAGCTAATGTGAGAAAATTTCAGTGTCAATCAATGTTGTAATCACTCTGTAATCTAGTAAACGCACACACACAATCACGTCCCATGTGGATAATGTACCTTAGATACGCTGTATGTCTCAGCTTCTTTGCGCAAATGCAACCGCTGCAAAAAAATCCCATGGGCAAGAAGTATCCAAGTGAAAAAAATCAGCTAAATCAAAGATTGTTTCTCCTGCAGAGGGAGTTGATTAAGTCTTGTGTTGCTGAAACTAAGCCTACAAATCCATTTGCACAGATCAGAACAGTCTGCGCTCATGCCTCCGTATGTTTGTACCAATTGAGATAAAACCGACTTAGATATATTGCATGATTTCACTTTCTCCATACTTTCTCTCTAGGCAATCCTTCTGTTTTCACAAATGCTCTTGATATATTTAGATGGAGGCTTTTTTAACTTACTTAGTTTACTCTGCTGAATTGCGAATACTGTCACATTGCATTTCAATATGTATATTTTTATTGACGTTTCATGCTTTCCCTCTAAGCCAATGAGCCGGCAGAATTTACTTCCTCCTGATTTTCTGAGATTATATTGCCGATTTGACATTCTGTTATCTGTTTCTGCACGATGCATGCTGAAATGTATCAGCATGTTCTTTAAATATTCTGCTACACGGAGCAAGCCAAGTAAATGTAGGCGTTTGTATTTTTATTTTGCCAGAGTCGTGTTTTGGATGTACTACAAAACTTGCCTTTTTTGACTTCTTTGAATGTACAAAATAGCAGTGGGTGCTGATGAGCACTAATTTACTATAGCTATAAAACCAGCTATATGTATGCTATATGTAGTAAACAAACTGGGCTTACATTGCCAGTATTTGCATAATCTTCACACTCACACTCACACTCCAGCATCTCGCTGGATCTCATATGTCGGGCTATACAATGCAATCTATATGAGAATTAAAAACAATTAAGAAGATTCTATTTGTCTTTTCCAGATCCATATGACGATGACCTGAAGGTGAAGACCCAAAGACCACGATCAGCTGACCAGCCAGGTGTGTTTCAGGCACAAACAGGTGAGTTGTGTGTGAGTGTGTGTGTGCTCGATCGAGAGAGAGAGAGAAAGCATGTATGTGACTGCAGTGGAACAAAAGTAGCCAACTTGACCTTTATGTGTAACTGAAAGAGTTCCATATAAATAATTATTGTACATTTACCTTTTGAAGTGTTGCAAGTCCCCGAGGCAGCTGCCGTAGTTGACCATTCACATGTGTGAAAATGTGAAAAAGTAGCCTCATGAGAGTGTGCGACGTTAAAATCTTACATAATTAATAGGGTTGGAAAGGAAAGATTGAATTATTCATGACATGATGCATTAAACATATTAAGAATGTCTATATGAGAAATCTGCCTTTTACATACATGACATTACATGTTGGCTGCTTTCCCTGCACCCGAATAGGTCATATACTAATTTGAGCTAGCGCACACATGCATCCCCACACACACGTTTCCATATTCACAGCTACCAACGCATGGAGGAGGGAGTCCCTATACCGCAAGGGAAACCCCTGGCTCTGTCTTGTCCTTCTCCTCTTTTCTCCCCCTCCTTGCTTCTCCCCATTCTTCCATTCCTCCAGGCATGTGTGATGAGCTTAAGCCCTGACTCACGGCATGTTAATGAAGATGTAATGCGATTAACGGACATGCAATTAATTTGATTTCCTTCTTTGCCATGTGATGACGCCTCCATCAAAGGACACGGAGCTCATAAACAATTTAGGGAGAGAGAAGCGGTATGACTTAACTTCTAGTTTTCGCTCACAAGGGCGTAACTCAAAGGGAACAATGGGACTCACTCCACAGCTGCCCAGAGAACTCAAAATCACCCTCAGATGGATTCTAACAACCAATCTATGGCTACTTACAGACTGAGAACACACACACACACATATGATTGCCTACTTACTGTATGTACCACTTTATTAACATCTACAGCCACCCTTTTTGGCTTAAAGCTGTGCGATCACATGTGTTAACATATTTCAATTCATATTTATATTGCCTAAAAACACATTTCCTTAGCAGGGTCCTCATCCTTATGAATATTCAGTCAAGGTTAATTCGCATTAAGGAGCTTGAACCAATTGACGTATGACATATACAAAAATATACAAATCGCATATTACCCATACATGTATACTGTGCAGGAATATCATAGATAACAATAAGCAATAAGCAAAGCTCATTTTGTTCATTGTTATACATATCCCCTTATAGTTCCTGCAACTCTGACTTCTTTGTTGTGACTCTTTAGTGTAGGCCTGCTAGGATACAGATATATTGCTTATGAGTCAATAGGCACATCAACCATGTGGTTTTTGTATGTATTTAGTGGACAGAAACTAAAAAAAACACTTTTCCCTGCAGCACTTAATAAGACCAAGCTAGCTACTTGATGTGTGTCACCTGTCACATCCCCCATTGTTTTTGAGGATGTAGTTGGTTTTACTTGCTTTAAACTGGGGAACCAGAAAGCTGTATTCATGTTACAACTAATCATGCCCCTCCTCTTCACCATTTGTCTTTTATCCGACTTAAAATAAACTGGAGTCATTGAGAGTTAACTTTCCTCTGTCCATCTCTGTCTCTGGCTTTCCAGGTGACCCTGCAGCAGAGGAGTGGTCGCAGTGGAGTGTGTGCTCTCTCACATGTGGGCAAGGCTGGCAAGTGAGGACGCGATCATGTGTTTCCTCTCCCTATGGGACACTGTGCAGCGGCGCCCTGCGAGAAACACGCATGTGCAACAACACTGCTTCCTGTCCAGGTGAACCTGGTATAACAGGCTCAGGTACGTTTACAGCAATAATGACGAGGGGTTCAATCTTTATCTATGTGCAGTTTTTTTTGATGCACAGGAGACGTGCAAGGGGAGGCAGGACATGCTATGACTTTTCATTTTTGATAGACTGCTGACCTCTCCAGGGTGCCTGCCTCCACACAGTGCATGCTGGGATAAGCTCCTGGCCTTTGTGACCCAAAGTAGGGATTAAAAGGTCAAGAAAATAAATGAACAAGCTTTAGCAGTGTTGCAAAATTATGACCAAATGCACTTTCCACGGCAATACATACATATACACAATAATGCCTACAGTATGTAGCTTTGTTATTCTAAAGGTAAATCTAGTCAAAATGCAGCTTTAAACCATAGGCTCTCTACTTAACACTTCAGTCATCCTTGCAGCATTTTTTTTTGTCTTTCAATGTGTTAAGAAAGCTGGAGAAAATAATGACAGTGTGAAACTCACTGTCACTTTTGAAGAAGGTAGGCGGTATGCACACTCACACACAATCACCCACATCACATTGGATCTCCTCAGCCAAAACATAATCTAACCATGGTGTAGCAGGAAGAAAAAAAAACCCCTATGAATGAGAATGTCATTTTGTCACTTCAATTCACACTACTGACCAGCTGAGAGTGAGAGAGAGAGGGAAAGACACGGAGAGACAGATATGACACCTGAGCTCGATGTCAGCAAGTCTATTAGACTTTCCACAGCTCAGAGGTCTACACTTCCTGGCTTCTCTATCTTTAGCTCTCCTCTGCTCTTTCTCTTTGCTTCCAGCACTGTTCTCATTTCCCTTGTCTTGTTTATATCTATAGGAATGTCTACCTATACAGATACTGTAGTATAGAAAAACCTAATCTAATAAAGCATAATTAGCAGACAAACTTCTGAAGATATTTTAATTTACAATAAAAACTAAGATTACCGCATATCCACAGATAGAAACTGTTGAAGGTAAATTGAATCTGTGTTCACATATAAAACAGTTAGTGATAAACATAGAAAACCTTCAAAATGATAACTACAGCTACAGCTGCTTTTACTTCGGCTTCAGGGGAATTACCGTTTCATTTTAGATCCATTTGCACCTTCAAAGTATATTTAACCAATTAAATACAGTTTTTCATAAAGGCAGGAGCAAAATGAGGAGTCCATTTTTTCTTAGCAACACACAACACAATCAAGCCAGACCAAGTCAGTGAGGCAACTTGTGTACCAGCTCACCCTGAATAATGTGAGTTCTGCTCTAGTTTGATTGCTGGTGTGGGTCTTTACTAGATGAAATTGTGAAGCAATGCCTGTCCTGCTCTGGTTTGATTGCCCTGATTGCAGTTGGAGTGAAATCCTGGATGGCATTGGCTCCCTCCTGTCTGGCCTGTCCCTCTCCTAATCCGCTACTGATGCTCAGTAGAGGATGACAAAAAATTCAGTGCCGCTCTGTAAAACTGCAGTGGATGTGTCGTCCAGTGGTGTAACCAACTGCTGCCTTGTCCCCATTGTCCATAACTATCTGCTGCCTCCTTGACCCTCCTGCAATATTTTGCTAGTTTGTCTTTAGGGAATATCCCTATGCAGCAACAACATGGTATTTGTGGAAAATCTTGCCTCACATATTTTAGTGTGAACCTGGTGCAATCCTTTCAAAGTTTGGGTCAGGGAAGACTGCTTTCTAAAGCAGATGAACAACCCCTTCACAGGGCCAACATGGGCCACACCAAAGCTACCTGCAGTTCACATGTTTAGTTTTATAACCAGACATCCAGACACAAAGGACACAATTTTTCCACTGTAACAAAAGGAAATCCTGCTGCCTACTCAGTAGAATCAAATCTATGCCAGACATGATATTAGACTATCTACTTCACCAGCTGTCTGCACCAGAATATGACAAAGGGAGTGATCACTGATGTCCTGGCCCCCTGATGATACAGCAATGGGGGACTGACCGTGGGCCTGTGTAAGAAACATATTAAAAAAAGGCTGCATTGTCTGCATCACTGCCCGAGAGGAAGAAAACATTGGCCTTCTATTCTGGTTGGCAGACAGTGGCGTGGTCTCTAGGCTTACCTCTCTGAACCCAATGATACCTAAGCAAGTGCATCACAGGAATACGGCACCAATGTCCTCCACACACAGCCATTCTAATAATGACAATGATGCGTTTGTGGGCAGACTGTGAAATGAAAAATCAGGGCCCATAACTTCTCTGGGGACAGATAACTCAAAGCAAAAGTGGGGCCACTACTGTTTAAATGTCAGTGTCACATCATGGGGTGCAGTCATTGGGCTTTAGAGCCCCATTATTGGACATGGCCTTTCTACTAGCAGCTTAAAAGTAAGTGGGAGAAGAACTTTATATAGGAAGCAGCAACCATCGGGGTCATTGTATCCGCGTGCACAAGATGTGTTTGAAATGTTAATGTGTAGTTTTTATTGTTTGTTTTGTGTGCTGGCATAAGGGGGAGCTGTTGTTTTAGCTCTGTACTTTGTTGTTTGAGTGTCATTAGTTACTTAAGTGCAATTCAGTGTGCACCGCAAGTGTGTTACACAATTGGGATGTTCTGTTTGCATTTCCGTACGTCTGGGTGAGAGTTTTGTGAATTTCTGTGAGTTTTCTATGAAGTAAATGTCATTGTGCACATTTTTAGCGCACATACACTTTCACATGTGATGTAGGAGTCAGACGGTGTTTACTGATGCGTCTCAAACCCCCTAAAAAAAAAAAAAGAGGGAAGCGAGAGGAACATTTTCCTTCCCTGTCGGTGCATATGCTAATCTTGTTTTTATGCAAATGTGCCAACGCGATTTGTATGTCTAAGTGCCTCATTTTCCATTCAGTGTCGATATTAATATCCTCAGCCGTTCCTTTGATGGAATATTGGTTGCTGTGTTATGTTCCGTTTATTATTTTATATTTATCATTTTTTCCCTCACTCCTCTGATGTTTTCTGACGTGGTTCTGGAGGGATGTAGGGGTACTCCAGGGACTGCCTGAATGGGATCACACCAAATTCAAGTAGACTGGGAATGTGGGGGCGGTAGCAAAGAGACATAAAAGTGTTTAATAAACTTGATGTGATTGACTTTTTTTAAATAATCTTTTTTTCTTAATTTGGGTTAGAATCCACATGCTTGTTTGATTTGTTAATCTCTTTGCTGTTGGATCAAGCCCTGCCTACCCATGGGTCCAATGGGGGAAGTCATAAACAAACATGTGGTACAGTACTTAGAGGCAGACACACAAGCACATACTAATCAGGACTGCAGTAATTTGGACTTTCACTCACTAATATCAAAATTTTTCCTGATTTAACTTCCTGATTTATTTATTTAAATCTGCAAATGAAATGTTTTATCCAACATCTTATGTTCTGTTTCACATGCCAACCCAGTCTCACCTGCCAATTCACTAGAGGATACAGTGTTAGTGTCACGTTTTGCCTCGCCTAGACGTGAAAAGTACACACATGTATGAAGGTGCAGTACCAGCAGGGGCCAACGTGTTATAAAGAGCGACAAAGTCTGCATACAGAGAAGATTGGGGTGGGTAAATGGGTCATACACAGAACTTTCACACAGGCACACTCAGGTTAATTTCCAGTTATTTTATTTTAACCTGCATAAATAAATTAAGTTAACTTAACTTATATAACATAATTAATTTTAAATCCATGATCATAATCAAGATCTTTTCCTAAATCCAACAAAGTAGTCATGGTGCCTCAACCTAACCAAATCACCTGAAAAGTTTCTCAAAAGGCTTTATTTTGAAAGTCAAACCAAACATTGCATACATATTAGTGCTAACTTGACTGCATAATTAGAAACTTTGTACTTTTGATGCGTAGGCGAGGCAAAATGTGACAATGACACGGTGGACCAACGGTGGGCCGACCAAGTTGCTCATGCATTTACTCACAACCACAAATACGCACAGGCATAAGTAAACACACACTTTCACACTTTCTCCCTGAGGTGGGGAGAGTGCAGCCTGCATACTTAATTGGGTAGATGGGTTTGCCAGAATTTTCTATTCTGCTTTTACCATTTATTTGTTTGTGCACAAGTTAGGCCTTAGAAGTATGGGTGTGTTATGAGTGTGAGTGTGGGTGGATATGTCTCTGGGCACATCTCCGTGCATGCTTGTATATGTGTCTTCACAAGTTAGGGAACATCAAAGAAAAGTAGCTTGGACAGAAAGCCAATGAAGAGAAAACGGACATTTTTTTCTCTAGGTTTATTCATGGGTAAAACTCCTAAATTAAGGTGATACAGATAATCAATTTTAAGTAATGGTCTGGCTCTTGACAAAGCAAACTAGGCAGTAATTGGTCCGGCAAATTAACTTTTTTTTTCTTTTTCTTTTTTTTAATATATATTATGCACTGAAGTATAAGGCTTTCATGCCCCAAAGCGTGCAAAATGAAGTAGTACCCTTACTGCTCTTCTATTTAGCTACTGCTCATTTGCCATAGATTCAGTGACATTTATAACATGGAGTGGAACAATGGTGCATTATGAATACAGTATGTCTGGGTCAGTGCGTAGTCAAACACAGCAACACCACACTTCCAGTAACCATTCAAGCAAGAAGACTGCATGCGAGAATGTGGTCCATGAGTCTGGGCAACCTCATGCAGATGGTTCAACACACAAAAAACAAATAAACACACAGCACCCACACATCTTCACACACAGTTATAAATACTGCAGCCGGGCTGTGCAATGACCCAAGATACAATTGCTGGTAATGATGCTAATCCTTAGGATCAATATGATGCATGTCTCCTATTATAGACTAGGCGTTTCAAAAGATGGAGATAAATGAATAGTTGATGTCTTCATACAGCGTGCATCATTAAATGTAAATATATTTAATAGTTGCTTAAATTTAAAAGGCATATATAGAAGCCATGCATCCTCATTACACAGAACCTTATTCTCTGTGGTTTTGTGAATGCGTGCTCTGCCAGTGTTAGTGAGTCTGTGCGCTTCCTATTTTGCGCATTTTTAAGCTACATATTTTTCATCTGCCTCTTACAAAGCTGAATTTCAGGAGTTCATGAACTTGATTTTGTGGTCGGGTGTTACACAGATCTGTCACTTTGTGGTTTGATCAGCACTGATCAGTTTGTTATTACATTTTTTTTTCCCCTGTGTGCTTGTAAACATGCTCTTTTCCACCTCCCTCTGTGACTGCAACCCTGATGGCAATAAACTCTCTTTTAATGTGCTCAGCTGAACTCAGAGACGTGCTGTATTATGTTAATGCAGTTGGTGGTGTCAAGATAGACAGCATATTTGATATAATTGCCCTGTGCTGCTTGGTTTATGACTGGAAAAATCACTTGTATTTACCTTGTCACCAATAGGTGGTGTAATACAATCTTAATCCCAGTGTCTGAGGAGATCCTTGTCACGTTTTATACTCTCATTAGCTTATCTGCTTCAGTATTTTTCCTACCATTGTCCCCATCTCCAATTGATATTTTCTCCTTTTAACAGGACTTAGTCCCAAAGCTGCTTCAAGCTTGATGTTATAGGCAAATTGATTGGCTTTGCGCAGTCTGACTTCTGATACACTCGTACTGGGTTTGAGAGATGGAAATTCGATTCGGATGAATAAGTAATGTCTTACAAGCAATCCTGTAGTGTTGTAAAAAAAAGATGCTAAACAGAACTCTGGCTGAATTGTATTTGTTTAGCTTTCCCCCTGCTTGTTATTGCATCAAGTTCTGGAGTCTCCTGAGAAGGTTTGAAATTTGGAATGAGCTATACCCCCAAGAAATCTGCTTACACTTTGAGGATGCCAGTTATATTTTATTATTATCGTGATTTATTTAATTTAATATTTTTTTGGGGAAAAAAACCTTGTTTCATGCTTGATACCAAAATATGTTGGCTGACATACTTACAGACATACACTACATCAGTCATCCGCTGCATTAAAGTACCCTTCAAATCCATAACAACTGCAACAAGCTTGTGTGTCAAGTTCTTGTTAAGGGTTAGAAACTACTTTATAGTTCCACATGTGGTTGCACCAGTAAAAGCTAAAAGACTTAAGTAATGTGTAAAAACACAGGCAGTATTTGTATGGCTTTCATTTTTGTGGGAAAACAGTTGGGTTGTGTTGAGTTAGTAGCATTCAAGCAGTTTAGTGCAACATATCTGAGTATGCTAACCTGGCCGATGCTATTCGGTCATTTTGTCTATGTTATTGGTATAACTTTTGTAACTTGAGTGGTATTGCGTTTTTATTCTGTTTTACAAACACAAGGAATTTGACTATATCCTCCCCAATATGCCGACCATATTGGGAACGTTACAGCTCTGTCAGCTGGTTAGGTTAAAGCTACGCAGCGGTCACACCTGCCATTTTTAACAACTGACCTCTACACGAGCACTTGGTTGTGTGGTGGATCCCTGTTTAAGTTTAGTTTGTGCCTATATCTCTTCTTACTAAACACTTATGTTATAACTGGACTCCTTTAAGAACAACTGGTGCAAGCGAATCCAGTTCAGCGAGGCCCACAAACAAGCTTACTTGAAAAAGCATTTCATTAATAGGACCCGTACAGTAACAAGAAGCGGCACAAATGCTTACAGTATCAGTGGAAAGAGTCCTAAAGCCTTTTTTCTTTCTCTGCTTCTCTTGCAACATATAGCCACTTTGTACAGCAGCTCAAAGACACATTGGGGTAGGGTATGTCCCTATTTACCAGCTCTCCATATCTCTGTACTTTTTAATGCCACCGTCTTTCCCTCTGTCTCAGCCTTCTACTCATGCTCCTCTGAGCCTTCCTTCACAGAGTATTCTTAATTATTTATCGCCATGATTTATTTAGCTTTGCTCAACACAGGACCAGCAATCTCCATCCTGCTGTCTCCAACTTTCTCTCCCTCCCTCTCTGCCCCCCCATATATTGCTTTCTTGCTTTCTTCCAACACATCTTTAAATCTGCTCCTCTCTCTTTCTTCCTCCTCTTTCAATATAGTTTAACCTCCTCTCTTTCTTGACATCTGTTTTGCATTCCAAAGTCTTTTCAAACTTTGTGTGTTCTTTCAAATTTGCTTATAATCTCCTCTTTTTGTCACGTTGTCATTTTATACTCTTTCTCTCTCTCTTCTTGACACTCATTAACTGGTCCTGTCATTCATCTTTTCTGTCTTTGGAGTCTCCCGTTTCTTGGGCATTCTTTTTCCTGTGTCTACTATCATTATTCCCTCTAATCACAGGTCAGACATCTCCAAATGATTTCAGCAATTATTTTTGTGCATGTGTGTGCATATTCGTGTGTCTCTTACATGACACACAACCTGCCACTGTCACATAGCTGAAATACAGATCAAGTAGGCACATTCTTGCAGGAACCAGCGTTCTGTAGAGCTGCATCACAAGAGCAGTCTTGAAGTCGCGTTCATTATCTGCAAAGTTTTCGTGCAGCTCCACTGCTCATTTATTCTGTTTTGATTTATTTCAACTTCATCTGTTGCTAAAATGGGATGAGATGTGCAATAAAAAGGGGGGGAGGGGGAAGCATTTCTAATGTTTTAATTGGTGTTTGAAGTGTTTGAAGTCATTAGAGTCTTTGGATCATTTGGTTCACTGTATATAACAACTGAAAGCTCAAATCATTTCAGAAGCAAACTTACCACATTCATTTCCTTGTCATGACTCGAGCTGCATAACTGCATGATTTCAAATGCCAGAGTGTTCATTCCTAACCTCCATTTTCTTTCATGAAGTAACATGTTAGTACAGCTTCATTCTCAGTCTTTCTTTCCTTTTGTAACTGGAATGTTCTTGTGGAGGTCAGAAGGTCACCTCCTTCATGTTTTTTTTTTATGGAATGTGCTCCAACTCATTTAATATCTCTCATGTTTCTCTCATTCTCTAACCCTCTTGCCTGCGATGAGATGCTCCCCCCCCTCCCCTCCCTTCCTCCCCT
>NW_023340268.1:15613855-15657966 GCF_004916995.1 Morone saxatilis
CTGGTTATGGTTTTTGCTTTAACTTCTGTATCCTCCCTAGACTATCCTTACTTCCAGTTCCATGTTCATCTGTGGTCAGCTATGCCCACTTTTCAAACTCACCCAGCCATCCTGAAGGATCGTACCCTAGCAAAGCCTTTTAGACTGGACTTCTGTGCTTCTTCCATGGTTGGCTTGGTTTATACTACTGAGCAGTTCTGCAGTGGCCAGCGGGGCTCTTCCGCCATTGTCTCTAAGATAACCTGTTAGGCCTATACCTTGTCAAGGACAGCTATAAGTCACCCGTGCAGCCCCATCTAATTCTGGTGTTGAGGGTACCTCAGGACTTTATTCCAATCTGGCTGAGACTGTCCAGCTGAAACGTCTTTATCAGGTTCCCATTGGAGTGGAAGGATCGGCCTGTGATTGAAATAACGTCTCAGTAGAGCAGACTCTGAAGAAAAAGTGGGGGCCGGTTTTGACAACTAACTTATCACAGAGCAGCTTTCAGATGTAGACCTCAACTTATCTTCTGAGATGTAAATAGTACCATACTTATTATATATGGTTTATGTCTGGCATAAAAGAATGAAAAGCCTTTGATGTTTGTTTTAAGACTTAAAGTATACTTATGACCTCTGCATTGTCTCTGCAATTTTAATTTTGTATTTCTAAGTGTCCCTTTAGAAAACCACTAACTTTGAAAGCATTGACATTAGAAAGGATTATTCATTTCAGTCATTTAATTTATTCCATGCTTTCTAACTTGGCAGGGTATAAATAGTTTCTGCATGACGTTGGAACATTGGTAATAATTGATGCAGAGACTAAAACATAAGACAGTTTAAAACAAAATTGGTGGCTGTTTTCTGAATAATAACCTTTTTATTCTGGAATTGATTTCAGTCCAAGTGAGAGTGTGTGTGCTTATATCGTATGTAATCACTCACAGGCTGAGCAATTATCACAGGGTAAGTGCTCTTTATTTATTATTGCTAAGGCAAAGAATCCTGAATTATTTTCCCCCTGCTAAATGATACGTGAATGTTGCTGTTGCCAGTCTGGGCTGTAGCCTTTTGTTGTGTTCTCGCCCTCCCTTCTGACTGCCATTTTTTATTTTTGTTTTTTGTATTATTTATTTTTGCCTTGTTTTTATGCTTTTCAAAGCAGGGGTTTTCATAAGGTTAATATTTAAATTAAATAAAACTGTCCCCATTGCCAGACAAAGAGGCTGCAAAGATATGTCTCAAAGAGGGAGGAATAGGGAGACGTTGTAATCTAAAGCATGGCCTCTGGGATGTTTTGCCATGCTGTTTTGGGAACAGTGATGGAAAGAGAGGGTTTGGGGAAAAAGGGTAGACTCGTCCTTCAAGGGGCCTTAAGGAAATCTGTGTACGCGTGTCTTCATATGGTTTATGTATTTGTGTGTGTGTGTGTGTGTGTGTACGTATATGTGTGTGTGACCCTATCACAACAGATTCAGCGTGCTTTTGGGAGTTCAAAGGCAATGGTCCTTTGAAATGATGAATACCAGCATAGGCCTTTTGGCACAAAGTCCATGCATAGAGAATAGACCTTTGATGGATCTTGTCTGTATGTGTGTGTGTGTGTATGCACGTTTCTTTCTATGTATCGTACTGCAAACCATATGTTCAGAGCATATACTGCGCTATACAGCATGCTCTACACTGTCTATGCTACAGTATGTTAAACCAATGTCAACTTGAATTTATTTGGCTTGACAGTGGCTTATCTCTTATGAGGACACGTGCTTTGCTAACACATCAAACAAATGCATGACTTTTTGGGCAGAGCTGCAAATGTTAATGTGACAGCTGCTGCATCAACTAAAGACAATCAACAGTCATACCGGAATAATTGATTTGATCATATCAGACCTTTCAGAGCGAACATCAAGAACTAAAAGGCACTCGTGTGTAGGCAGAGAGCTGGCGGGAAATTGCCTTTACGTTCCTTGACACCTACTTTTCTTTTTCCCCATGATATAAACAGTCAGTTCATAGCCAACCATACACAGGGATAAATCGCCATGTCTTAATTACATGCAAATTAATAGTTTTCAGCTTTGGCAAGAAAACTGCTTCCTACAAGAGAGCTGCCATGCTGGGTTCCTACATAAATATGCTTTTTGTGTGTATGTGTGGGTTTGGTGACATTTTATCTGCTAGGGAATGTCTTTGCATATACGGTATGTCGAACATGATACAGTAGTTTCTGCTGACTATCAGAACTATTTTAATGTAATTTTGTTCCTCTTGTACAAATTTGGCTGTAAATGTGTTGTTTTGTTCATTTTCCACAAGCTCCTTAGCACCCATTCTATTTTTTTCCCACTAATTTTAAGCAATTGTGTGTGTGCCCTGTGCTTTCACAACGATATAAAAATGAGGAGAGTCTATAAATCAAGTTTTTTTTTTTTTTAAGTTTGTTCTTTTGGAAGCTGTTTTTTTCCACTTGTCACTTTAATTACTCGGTTCTAGTAGTTCTAGTACACAGCTCATATTGTGTACATCATCCCCAACGCAGTGTTGGCCCCAGCTAGTTGGAACGCTGTCCGAGTTTCACACAGCGTGATTGACCACATTACCAAGGAGAGTTGGCAATGCTTTCCCACTTGGGAGAAGCAGACAAATACATTTACTGCACTGTACTTCACTTTCTCTGTTACTTAAAGCCCATGTGTACAGAATGTGTGCCTCAATATATCATTCTGAGCCAAAACAAGAACAGTTCTCACTTTGAATTGCTATTCTTGTTAATATAGAGACAAATTGACAGGCTACTGTAAAGTCCTACAGCACATACACACAATAGCTATGCAGCCTCAACTGACAGTTGAACGGCTGTTAAGACACGGCTGTTTCCTTTTACGTATCATAGCCTCTTAAAATTTATGTGATTAAATGTTAGCATTGCCCTTACTTACAGTAATTAATCAAATTCAAAAATACTTTGTCGCTGTAACTATAAGAGCATACATAATGTATTTCTTTTTAGCCCAGATTAATCACTAGACAGGAAAATATGACTCCTACATCAGCTTAGCTTGTCTGAAGGTTACATTAAAGTGATTGAATAATAGTTAAACTTTAAACTCTATTAGTTGTAATCAAAATTTAAAGCTGCACTACACAATATTTTTATATTAACAATTTATCTAATATGAAAGGTGTCACTTGTGGTGATAAACCCACAAAGAATTCTCAACCATCTCTGCTCCACTCAGCTCTATGGAGTGTTGTAGCTCAGTTTTGGTTTTACAGCTTGCAACTTTAATGTTTCGGTTCATTAGTCCCGTTTTAATCAATCTCTTCACCTGCAGCAGCTGGCAGGTGTTTTTGCCCACCACTAAATAGCAGACAAAGTAGCAACTTGGTGGTCAACGCAGTTGAGCATTTAGCGGCTGAAGAGCCAGATATGACCGTCAAGAGTCGGTAAAAACCAAATCAAGGCTAAAATAAAAGTCAATGTTAGAGACACGACTCCAAATCAATGCTAATGTTGCTCTCACTCTGCTGGATGTGTTCATAATCCATAGCTTGCTGTCCAACATGTTCAGCATATCAACTTGATAAGATTTCAGTACATTTTGGAGGACCAGTGTAGCTTAATTCTACAGCAGTAATCCAACTGAAGGAACATTTAAGACGTAAGTGACACTGCTGCCAAGAGCAGGAGGAATTGTATCAGTGCTTCGTTCAGATTATTACCTCTCTGAATGTGTGTTTGTGTGACAGTAGTATGGAGAAAGCACAAATCCTTTATTTGAGAATAACAGTTTACATTTCAGTTATTACAATAATACAAAAGGCTCTTCAACTACTGCTACAAGTAAAATGTTTAATATTATCCCCTCAAGACAACAGGAGCAATAATACAGTCAAACCATATACAGATGCATTATTAAGCTTTTGTTTACCATTCGGGGTCAAAGTGTGCTTTCATTCCATGCTAAAAAACAGTGGGTTAAAAGTAAAAATATACCCAGTGCGGGGTCAGTATTCACTGATGAAATACTGGGTTTATTTCACCCAGTGCAAAAAGGTAGAAAACCACTCAACAGAAGGGTTGTTTTGATCCTGGGTCAAAACACCCTATTGGTACTGGGTCAAGTTAACCGAGTAACCAAGTTGACCCCGCACACACATTTGTGTCTTTAAGTAAAAGCATGTATCCAGAAGTATTCACTGACACACATCTGCTTATTCCACAGTTGAACATTGTGTTCTTTTCTGCGACACGGATCCTCAAAATTATTACTAGCTTTGAAGTTGATGACATAACAAAAATCTTTGACTACACACACTATAAATGATTAATCTGCCTGTTTTGGATTATCATAATTTTTTGAATTTTGGATATTTTATTTAACAATTCAATTACCCCAGCAACACTCCCTTATTAAAGGGGACAGTGGGGGCTTTGATTAGACCTGTGCATATCATCAGGCTTTGTTAAGCTATTTGGTATTCATGCGTCATCTGACAGGTAATACCAGATTGCACTGAAATGTTTATTTTTTATTGATCTGTTTCTGCACAAATACCAGTCAAGAGTTGAAATGTGGTGCCTTTCTAATAACACTTTGAATGAAAATTCAACTGACTGTATGTACTCTGCATGAACTCTTAAAAACAAAGCATGAAAAGAATTGTAATCAGCTATTTCATAACAGATTGAAATATTTAAAATGTCCATAGAAACCATGAAGTGTGTTATTTTGTTTGTTGCTATTTATGGAAAACCAAATAGCCGTCTGTAATTTATTTGTCCTCCGTCCAAACTCATTCTATGTTCTGTTTACTTGTAGCCTACTCACTTTCTCTGCTCGGTGTCTTCTTTTTCTCCCCCTTTTCCTCTTACATCCCCTTTCCTATGCTTCAAAAATCTGGATCAATTTATCCTGATTTTCCTGTCTCTCAAACTCTTCTTCCCATCCGCCTTCATCCATGTCCCTGTCTCCCCATATCTAACTTCCATCACTCCAGTGGAGGGCCAGTGGTTGGAGTGGGGGCCGTGGTCGGGATGCAGTGTGACTTGTAACACGGGGACCGAGGAGAGGCAGAGGCGCTGCAGTGCGTCGGTGCACGGCTGGGCCGAATGTAAGGGCCTCCATCAGGAGAGCAGAGAATGCACCAACCCTTCCTGCAGTGGTAAGGCGTACAAATGAACGCTTAGTATGCACGCTCACTTGCTCTCAAACGCCATTATGCAAACATGGAGCAGGCAATATCCGAACGCATCTGTATGGGTCTTCTCTCATTCTTCTCTCGCTGGGACCCAGTTTGGCTTACAAGGCTGTTCAGACTGGCGCCCCAGAGGACAAAAATACTAGTGTTTTAATGAACTCGCGCCTCAGAATTGGCCCGTATTGACTTAATTACTGTACCACGCTTATAAGAAGGGGAAAAGTTTAGAAACTGCTGCCTGGAAGTTGTAACCTAAATGTAATACTCATCAACAACTGCCGTTCCTTTTTTCACCTTACATGCCGCTCTTGTTCCCTCCCACACTCACCTCCCCACTCCCTAATCTTCACCGCCGGCGCTTTGTTCCCGTTGTAGGTGGAGGTAACTGGGGCAGCTGGAACCACTGGAGTCTCTGCAGCAAGACGTGTGACTCCGGTTGGCAGCGCCGCTTCAGGATGTGTGAGGGCACTGGAATACAGGGCTACCCCTGCGATGGCTCAGGGGAGGAGGTCCGGTCCTGTAACGAGAAAAAATGCCCTGGTCAGTGACTTTGTGAATGTATGTGTGTGTGTGTGTGTGTGTGTGTGTGTGTGTGTGAGCTTAGAAAATGAGGGAGAAGTACAGTATGTATGTATATATTATTCATGCTTGAAAAGCCTGTATAAACACTTTTTTGCCTTAGACATTTTATTTTTTTGTGTGGCTGCATTTCTCTCCATCCCTCTCTTAGTGCATTCCTGTCACAGACAAAAGAGTGTGTGTATCTGTGTGTTTGTGTGTATCTGTGTGTGTGTGTGTGTGTGTGTGTGTCCAATCTGCATATGCACAGTATTTGTCAGGCAGATTGGAAGTGATTCCCGGTGGTTCGCACCACAGCCGAAGGCTTCTATCGCAATTTCAGAACCGCACTCTTCTCATCTTTATCTGTCTCGTCTGTCTTCCTGTCAATTCGAATACCCATCCATCTTTACCTCTTCATTGATTTCGCATGTCCTTGCCTTGTGGTGCTTTTCTTTTATCCTCTGTTTACCTGAGAGATACTCAATTTCTTCTCACATCTCTCCCCTTTAACATTGTTTTTATCGCGCTAATCTCGCTCGCTTTCTCTTGCCTGCTTTCTGTGTTTCCCTGCCTGACAGAGGGCGAGATGTTCAATGTCAGAGTGTCAGCCACCGATGGGAACAGTGTTGTTTAATAAGAAAGCCCCTTGACTGAAGCTGTGTGTGCGTGTGAATATCCAGGCGAATTTTCCGTACGAGCCTGAATGCCACGTGTTTGTGCTCGCGCTGAGCTCTGACAGGCTACAAATGATAAACTTTAGAGTGCAGCCTTCACCAGTACCCCTTTGTTTTGAAGAGCTCTCAGGCCTCTTTTACACAAGGCGAGGGTCTTGTCTGTTGGCATTGCAGGGGAACATCATATCATATTCTCTCTCTTTCTGCGTCTCTCTTTCTCTCTCCTCGCTCTCCATCCCTCTTCATCTCTCTGCATCGCCTCTGCCAACACTCGTCTGCCCCCTCGGAATATCTTCAGAGCACTCTCCCCCATTTTTTCATCAGGGTTATGAAAGAGGAGGAGGGGGGAAAACAGATGAATAAAGAGAGGGAGTAAGATGAAGAGCGAATGAGATACTGTACTGAGGCAGTGACACTGACAGAGAGCACTGAGCAATGTACAAGGGAATAAGATTGGGAGCTGCTGCAGGAGAACATTGATTTGTATCTTGTTTTTTGTGCTTTTCTGCTCCTTTTTTTTCTTTTTTCGCTGGCTATGTGTCTGTGGGAGTGTGTGCGTGGTGATTTTTCCTTTTCTGTGTGCCTACAAGACTGTGCTTCGTTTCACTCTTTCTGTCTATTTCTCATCTACTTCTGCAGCTCCTCATGAGATATGTAAAGACGAGCACCTTCTCTCTATGTCATGGAAGAGAGCCTCAGCCGGGGAAACGGTCTACAACAAGTGTCCAACTAACGCCACTGGTCAGTCGCATACTTTGCTTTGGCCAGTATCTGTTAGCTGTCGTGATATTTCCGACACAGCTTGCGTGAGTGAATTTGTGATTCTGTTTGGCCTGGACTTTTCATCGTTACACAATACTACAGTGGCTCAAACTGTAGCCAGTTCATAAAAGAAACTTGGATTGGATATCAAGCAGTCGTAAACTGGCGTCAGAAAATGTTAACTAAAGTCAGAAATAAGAAGCCACAGAAACTTAAACTTAATCAACAGAAAATCCAAGAAAGAAGAAATATCAGAAAATGTCCAACAGGACTAAAAAACCATCAACCTAAATGTCCAACATAAGAGACTTATGGTAAGTCTTTTAGGCTCAGAAGTACATTAGCACCCTGTAGCATAACCAGTGCTAGCTAAGTGAGACAAGGAAAAAATAAAACTCATACTTGGCGTTAATTAACTTAATTAAGAAAATACAAGTTACGAAAACTTAGAAAATATCCAACAGGACTGAAATATGTCCAACAGGACTGAAATATGTCCAACAGAGCAACATAAGTCTGTTACGAATGTACATTAGTGGCCAGTGGTTAGCATTAGCAGTGCAGGCTAAAGTGAGAAAAGAAAGAATCTACAGAAACTGACATTTGAGGGGAGGACAAACTTAAACTTAAAAATATCCTATACGCAAAAAAGGTCTAGCAGAACCAACAGTTTGTTTAGTTAGTTAAACCCATGAATTATCATCAAGTAGTTAGCATGAGTAGAGCTTACTGCAGTTTTTACAGGAAAAAAATGAGAAATTATAAAAGGGCTAACGAGACCAACAAGCTAACAACAAGTTTGTTAGCTCCATGAACCCGGTAGTTAGCATAAGCAGCGAGAACCCCTACTGAAGCCCTAGCCGCAAAGGACTAGTATTACAAGGGACCAAACAACAACTTCCACAAATATTATAAATTACTAGAGGCCCCCACTGCCCAGGTAATACTAGTCCCATGCAAATAAAGCTGTAGTCAACAAAAAATCCAGGGGAAGAAAACAATAGAAAATGTCCAGCAGGAGCAACCCGAGTTTATCAGTCCCATGAACATACGTAACATAAGCACCCAATAGTTAGCATGCTTAGCATAGCATAGGAAACCTATAGAAAAAGGAACCTATAGAAAAATACTTACCAAATAATGTACCACTTCTAATGTTTGACAGTCAAGTGACTTCTGAGAAATACAGTAGAAAAACAGCAATGGTCTAATTAGTGCTAAAGAAAACATTGTATAATAGATTAAATTATAATGATAATGTCAGTAATTACTGTACTGTTTTAAATTCTGATGTGCTCCTATGTCTGGAACAAATAGGTGCTCAGGTTGATTTAAATGCTTAAATTCATGTCTACGGCTCATCATGCTGTCCCTAAATTGTATTACTATTTGGAGCCTCGGTATGCAGAAGCAATCATTATTGCATTTCCAACTTGTGCATTATCCAACATATACCTTTAATTAGTACAGCAGACTTGCCCTGCTTGAATGCATTCAAACCTTATTTGTTTTTTACTTATCGTTCTGATGTTAATCTAAACTGCAGAGTTTCTCAAATAGCTGGCTGTCAGAGCTTTTTCTTTTTACTTCCAAAAGCAGAAACAAGAACAGAATTGGATTTTTATTTCTCAGACAGAAAGAATTTAAGCCAAGAGCAGATGTGGTTCAGGATGACTGTAATACAAACTTGTTTCTACATCTTTCAAACTATGGCACTGGCTCCAACATCAAAACATGCCTGCATGAATCAGATTGCCTGCCAGTAAAATGTTATAGCTTAAAGAACATTACACTGAATGTATTAAATTAATTAAAAAATTAATTATTATTAAAAATTAAAAAAGCTTTACACTTCATTGATGTTGATCTATTACTCATAAAAAGGCAGAGCGAGAGTTCAGAAAGCGTATATTTATTTGGCTAGGAACAATGTTTTGTCTTAATAAAGTATTTTGGCAGCCTCCACCAGTTTATGTGCTGGCTGCCAGGTTAGACCAGCCAACAGGTATGAGCTGCCAAACAATGTAGAACTGCCTCACATGAAATATTTGGTAGTTGTAACAATTCATCTTAAATTATATTTTACTCCAAGAAAAGGCCGATAAATTCATTTTTTCATAAGTGCAAATATTGTAAATGTGCTGTGATTTTCCCCTATGTATTAAAATTCAGACACCCTGTGTATTACCTTAATGTGATAAATGGTAGATGTTTTACAATAGAAGCAAGTTATTTATGTACTTCTGGCAGTAATATGTTTAATGAAATATGAAATCTCTCCAGCAGCAGGTTCTATGACCGTTAATTGACCCTGTATTAACACGACAGTAATTCTTATGTGTTCTTGTGCAGGTAAAGTATTTGTCTCTCTTTCTGTTTCTTTAGGATCTGCTAGTCGTCGTTGCATGCTGGACAATAATGGAGTTGCTTTCTGGGGTCCTCCGAGCTTCGCCAGATGCGTCTCACTTGAATATAGATATTTACATTTATCTGTAAGTCTCCTTTTAAAGAACTACTCCCACACTCAGAAACTCTTTCTGCATTTTTTTTCCATCATCTTCAGCAAGAATGAAAAAATATTGTTGTATTCTTCCAGATTTCATCATTTGAGCTAGTTAGTTGCAGTATCGCTCTCTATCATAACTCACCTTCATCAAACTTCTTCTGTCTCATTAGTGAGTTTATGAGGAAGTGGAGGCTCCATCTGTTTTTAAAAGTTAGTCTCTGCCTCGCTGTCCCCTTTCTCACCTAGCATGTGCCTCTGTTCAACTTTTTTGTTTTTTTTATAAAAGTTTACTCAAAATACAGGAGTGTCTTTGCTCTAGCCTTGTCGGTATCTCTAATTAGCTTTTCCAGAGCTTTGCGCTCACACTTATCAATTAATGAACATAGCTAATGAATGTGTTCATCAGCCAGACTGTTTTCCTACTCTGTGAACTTCAACCTTTTCCATCTCCTCGATGATGGTGGAAGGAGATGGGGGTCAGGGATTGTGCGTGAAAGAGCTGATTGCACTCTTAGCTTCTGTTCCAACCTTTCATTAACACCAGGAGTCAATAATTAATTTTCTGTGATTGCTGTTATCTTCTGTTCTTCCAGGCTCTTTCTCCCTCTCTGTCTGTCTTTTTTTGCATTTCACACACACACACATACACACACACACACACACAGTTTTGCTTTGTGTATCTCTGTCTCTGAAGTGATGAGATCCAATTCCTGCCTGAGAGTGCTGCTAGGCCTCTTTTTGCTTTCCTATTTTAAGCACAAGCACTGAGATCCAACCATGTACATATATACTCCTGTCTTGAAACATCCCCCTCGGCTCACATCCAAAACATTTCTGTGATTTCTTTGGGAAAAAAACACGATCTTTGGTTTGTTTGGTCTCGCTGTTTCTGACATTTTTACCAGCTTCACATTCTGAATAATGTATTACAGTAAGCACCAATGGGCATGCATTAAATCGTGAACTTTTCTAAATTTCTGCCACTTTCTGCACATTGTAGTTACGAGAGCATCTCGCGAAGGGTCAGAGGACCCTGGCTGGGGAGGGCATGTCTCAGATCGTAAGGAGTCTCCTGGAGCTCTTGCAGAGGAGGAGCTACTACAGTGGCGACCTTCTCTTTTCCACGGAGATTCTGCGAAATGTGACGGACACCTTCAAAAGAGCAACCTACATCCCAGCTCCCGACGACGTGCAGGTAAGCAGAGCCTTCTCTCGAAGCCCCCTCAAGTCACAAACCATACAAGACGAGCAGTTGCAGACACACTTGCGTTGCCTGCAAATGTGTTCAACGTAGAAGCTCCAATTTATACTACACGGGGTGTGCATAACAATGAACTACAGCGACACAGTTGCTGCGGCCTCAAAGGGGATTTTTTTAGCAGAGTTTTTCTCTTTTCACCGCCGGTAAAAGAGCTAAATGCTCCCATTTCTGTCAGTCATTTGACAGATTTTATGTTTTACATTATGCCTATGTACAGATGACTACTGTTCTAGATTTAAATGTTAGCAACATAATAAGGGACAATGGCAAACACACAAGATACCAGACTTTAAAGGTCCTGCTGCATTAACAACTGAGTATGTCTTCATCTTGTGTCTAGAAATTCTTCCAGATAGTCAGCCACATGTTGGACATGGAAAATGTAGAAAAATGGGAGGACGCACACCAGGTAAAGCCTTTTTATATATGTGTGTGTACGTGTGTTACTGTGCGTCTACACATCTCTTCTTCATAACAAGTTTCTTAACTTAATTGCGTGTGCATAGGTGAATTTGGGTGGAAAGGTGGGTGTGACCACATCCCACATTAACTATTCATTACAGCCATAAAAACACACCTGTTTACTAAACACACTGGCTACCTATTAATTATACTCTGTGTGTGTGTGTGTGTGTGTGTATTTGTGCACTTCTTGCGTGTGACCCAGCTTGATGCCCTTGAGCTGAGGTGTGTTTACTTTCCCATCTGGACCCCAATAAACAAGCCGCCGAATATGATATCAAAACCCACGTGGTTGCATTCAGTGGTCTAGATAATGCAGGGAATAAAAATGTGTCAATGGCTTTCACGTCTCATTGAGCGTCGGCCACGGATTATAATTATGATGACATCGTGATTGAAGCTCGCCTCTCCTTTTCATCCCTCCGTCCACAGGTCGCTCCCGGTGCTGCTTTGCTGATGAGGATATTAGAAGACTTCATTCACCTCATCGGAGAAGCCCAGAAGCCTTTCCAGAGTTTCTTAGTGGTTACCAACAACCTCAGTAGGTGTCACACAATGCTGCTACGTGACAAATGCAGATTTATTTTATTTATTTTTTATAAAATGCTATTTCACACAAATTTATAATATTTAAATAAACTCATTTATTATATGATATTTTATAGATGGTAAGCTCAGCCAAGGTCTTGAATTTTTATCTGAATTATGTCTTTCAATTTCCACTTTCAAAAAACCCTTGTTGCCTTGCCTGATCTATGAATTTTAACGGTAAACATGACTCAGTGGCTTTTGAATGTGGGCATTTTTTGCACTGTTGCTTTCATCGTTTTCTGCTTACCTTATCTTTACCCCCAACCTCAATTTTGCACTGCAGTGAGTTTTAAGTGTTTTTGGTATCTCTTGTTTGTCCAGTGATAACCATCCAGCGAGAGCCGGTGTCAGCAGTTTCTAGCGATATCAACTTCCCCATGAAGGGCCGGAGAGGGATGAAGGACTGGGCCAGAACAGCGGAGGACAAGCTCTACATCCCGAAAGAGGTCTTCACCAACCCGACCGAAGGTAGGAGAACTAAGACAGATAAGGATAAAGATCTGACCGGGTGACGAGATCTGGAGTTTCTTTTATAGAAACAATCATTTGGATAGAAGAATCAGGGCACAACAAACTCACCATTCAGATCTCACCATTAGTATCAAAATTAGGCTGATGATGTTATTTTTAAAGCAAACAGCAGTTCCAGACGTCTGTCTTAAGTCAGGTTTGAGCTCTAGTTTTCACAACCATGATGTGGATCTCTTTTAGTTGTCATCCTCACTCTCAGTCTTGACTCTTAGACATAGGAGGACCCTTTATCACCCCCCCTCCCCCTCTCAACCCTCTCTTCAGCCAAGGTCAGTTTAAGAAGTTATCCCAGTGTGAATTCACACACTCAGAAATGTGTCTCATGGAAGGCAGACAGAAGACTTTTCAAGGACGTCGGAGGGTAATGCTGAGAAGGATTTGGAATATAAGGAGACCCTGGAGGGCTTCTATAGAAGATGCAGGTCTTTCATCTGTAAAGAGGTGTACTCCATCCCCTTGAGAGCATCAGTTCCTCACAACACAAGAAGTTTTAACTGCTGTTTGTCTTAACGGCTGTAATTTTTAAAGTAAAGTCAAGAAACAAGCAAAGTGATTGTCCAAACACGCACTAAGAAATAAACGTGGAAGATAAAGAGAAAGAAGACACCAGGAAGTGTGGGATCTAAAGTTGTGAAGGGGAAGAGTGGGAAGAAAGTGGTTCATATCAGATAAGAGAATTACTGTGGCAGATGCGATTCACTACCAACAAAGACAAAGGTCACATCCCACAGGAAATTACACTGGCAGACTTCCTGTCTGGCACTCCGTCCTCCTGCCCAAATTAAAGTTCAGAGAGGCTGCAGGCCGAGAGCAGAGCCGTCTCTGACCTCTGATTCACGCTGATGACACAAACTCTCTTTGATTGGCGTTCAAGACATCCTGTATGCTAACCTCAGGGCACCTCACCTCAACTCACCCCTTTACCAAGCACAATGTAATGTGCTTATTCTAAACTACCCACCTTGTTTTTATGTAACAGAACCCCTTTATGAGTTGCCTGTAAGTTGTTTTGTTCAAGTTGTTTTTCCACATTTTATGGAACAGAAAATTCTGATATCTCAAAGGATGAGTGTTACGCTGTAGCTTGAGACAGAAGGGTGTTAGCACAATGCCTCTGCATTGTGATGTTTTCTTCCTTCTTATTCTTCATTCATCCTGCCTTTCTGTTTTACTTTTCTACATTCATGATTTATTTCTCTATTATCTTCATAGCTTATGATGGTGAATGTTTTGTCCCTTGTGGTGCAATAAAAGTGACCGGCAGCCTCACATTTACTCTGCCATTTTCTCATATGATACTCACATGCCATTGCCATTTTAGCATATGCTATTTGGTAAATTGTTCCACCCAAATGGCATATAGCCTTATGAGTTAGGACATTGTTAGTACTCTTTGCCCCTGTGGGAGCTCTGCCTCTTCCCATTGGCAGTCCATGAGTTGAGTTCTTCAGTTGATTGCTATCAGTTTGATTGGTTCATTTACCCCATAATAAAAGCCTATCTCTAGTGGACAGCTTAAACATGCTCATAAAGGCCCATTGGCACCTTTGTGTGTGCACGTGCGCACACAGTTGCACATAGACGCTGCCAATTGATAGGTTCATGAATCGCTTCACTGGGCAGAGGCTGGGACTGTTCTTCACTGATTTTCGAGGTGACAAACTCCCTCTCTCCCTACACTGTCTCTCTCTTTTCTCTCACAAACACCAATGGAGGCCCCCGCTTTGTCATGCAACCATGCACACACATACATCCAGACATACAAGCCAGAAATGACTTCATATTTCAAATACACCATTGCTGGTACATGCATATGGTTATGCACCATTAGCTTTGAGGTATTACTCAAGCAAGAACACAAATCAAATAAGCTCTGCTCTCTAATAATGTGTTAAAGCAACTTCCTTATGTGCAATTTTAACTGTAGTTATGTTGAGGTTCAAAATGTCACCAGTTTGATTTGGGATTGAAAATTGGTGCTCAAATAAAAGTGTATATTTTATGTAACTAGGAATGGTCTGACCTGACAATGAATAGTCACTGTTTTTGTTTACAAATAAATAGTTATAATAAAACAACCACAACTTGGAATTTTTACATTTCTCTTTCTACAGTAGATACAGTGTGTTAATTGGTTAGCTTTGGAGGCTGTTGGTAGGATGTTTTTGAACTTAGGACAGAGTCAGGTGAGCCATTTGGTCCTGCTTCCCATCAAGCTAAGCTAAGCTTATAACCTCCTGGCTCCAGCTCCACACATAAACCATAGACATGTGAGAGCTATTGCTTTTCTAATTTACCTCTTAACAAAAAAATTGTTAAAATTGAATGAAAAGACATTTAGTATGGAGTCATATGTTATATAGGACATTTTTGTGCAAATAATAAAACCACTGACTCTAAAAAGGAAGCACTACAGTCAGTTTTTCTTAGCTTGAGCAGTCTTTTCAACTGGGCGAAAGTAATGCTATTCTAAAGTACCTTCATTTGTTAAATATTTCTGTGCTGTGTACAAAAGTTGTGGGAAAAGCAAATGTGCAGAAGAAAGAAACCAGGAAGGAAAGAAAAGAGTAACTCACATGGAACTGGAGCTTTCAATCTTTGATTAAAACCATAAATTATGGCTTAGCATCAACTCCAAGCATATCTTATCCTGACAAATGGCATATTAAAGTTCACAGCTGGTGACTGGTGGTTTCCCATTTTGCTGGATTGCAGCTGACCACCAATCACTTAGATGTTCAGCAAGCGAAGAGTGACGAAAAGTCTGTTCGTGGGAAATTAGAGTTTTGTGATTGAGTGCTTTTGTGGTATTAATCATCCTTGAGCGTAGGAGTGCTACCGCCTCACACACTGATTTACCATTTACCCACAATACACTGACTTTCGCATTTGCATGCCTTTGCAGACACTGTCCAATTAGGATCCATCACACTCACAGGCTTCCTCATGCCGACTTTGATCTGTTTTTTGCCTCCTCACAGTCTCACAATTGCTTTTTTCTCCCCCCACTGTTGAGATCTTTTTGTCTCTTCCTCTTTCTCTCTCCTGGTCTGTCTTGCATAGCTATCTCTCTTCCTGAGTATTACCTCTAAGGCAGCAGGCAGACAGATTTTAGATGAGTCACCCAGTACGTCTGATACCATCAGGCCCCTCTGCCTCTTCCTCTTCCCCTCACTGTGCCGTTGCTCCTCCATTGTTTCTCTCAGCCTAAAAGGGCAAAGGAGGGAGTGGCATCTCTTAACATGAACTCTTCCCCTCTTACTTTTCCTCTCTGCGTCCTTCCGCCTCCCTCACTTGAGACAAAGTGACATTTACAGAGGGACACTATGTCTCCTCGGGAGTCCCTGCTCTTTTTGGTGAAAGAACACTGGAGGGAGTGGTGGAAAGGCAAGGGGTTGTAAAAAAGGACTGTTGAAAAGGGAGGAAAAGTTGAAAAGTGGTTTAGAGAATGGCAAGAACAACAAAGGAGGACGAGAGGGGCAAGCTGAGAAGTTAAAAACAAGGGAGAAGGAGAGAACATTGAAGAGAAGGACATTGTCTAAAGAGGATGTAGACGCTTTGACTTTATTAAAATCATTTTAATAAAAAACGAATTGCATGTTGGTTGGCTCAGGTTTTAGAATTTAGGTTTCTGTATTAGGTGTAGCTGAGCAATAGCTGTGCTACTATCTGCTAAAGGTCAAACAAACTAACACAAATAGCATAGTATTATCAATATTGTTAAATTTAAATTTCCTTTATCTTCCCAATCAACATACAACCGGATTTGCAGCATTCTTGTTGATGTTTTAAATACAAATTCTTCTGCAAGTGTCACATTTTATTTCTTTTAATAGAAATAGATTAATTAATGAACAGATATGATATTTGATTTTGAAGGTGTTTTAGGCAAACCATGGCATCTGTTTAGGCTGATCAGTTGCATAATTGTGTGTTTCAGAGATGGAGGCGGACTCCGAGTCTACATTGTACTATGTCATCGGAGCCATCTTGTACAGGACATTGGGCATCATCTTACCTGCACCAAAGTGAGTACTTCTCATGTGACCCACTGTCTAAGTATTCTTATTTTTTCAAGCATTTCAAACTATATCTCACCTTCCCCTCCTTTCCCCGTCCTTTCCTTGACCTTTCTGCTTTCCTTTTTTTTTTTGCCCAGCACTTTCTTTCTCATACGACTTTTCATCTCCCTTGTATTCACTTTTGTTTTGTTTTTTTGTTTTTTTTATTCCAGTCTCACTACCTCCCTATTTCTGTGCCCTTTATTCTTTGGCTTCTTCTCTCCATCTAATTCCAACCTCCAATTCTCCATCTGTCTTCTCTCTTATAGTGTCTCTTATTACTTCCCTCCTCTCCCTGTGTCTGCCTAGTTATCAGACAAATGTCTTGGATCTCCAAAAAAGTACATTTCCCTAGATGTTTTTTCCTTTCTATTTCATTGTCGATGTATTTTTGGAATTGTACAGTGGGCTTGGAATGGGTGCGGGCCTAATGGGTCTTGAAACTTGCATAGAACTTGCAAAAGTGGAAGTTAGGAGAAATCAGGAGTTTGTCAAAAGGCCACTATGATGTGGTGTTTGTGCTGGCCCTGGGCCCATTTATTCAGGTCAGTGCTCTTGGTTGTGGATGAGCTGGATCTGTTGAAACCCTTTTCTCCCTGTAGCTCTGCTGAATGCTAATAGGTGCTGTGTGCTCTTCTAACTTATGCGCTGGCTCTGGATTTCTCCCTTTCTCATTAGGATTTTTATTTATATGTTTATTTATTTATGTGTGTATTTATTTTTTGCAAACACATTCAAAAACCATCAAAAGCATGGCAGGGCATTGGCTGTGTGTGTCTGTTTCTGAGTGTTTTTGGATGTATGTGTCTGTGTGTTTGACAAACAGCAAAAGAAAGCGACTCACCATCATATTCCACTTTTTTCAAACTCAGAAAGACAATTTGAACTTGAATGTGCAGTGCTGTTCATACACAATAACACTCTTTTATGTTTGATTGCTTGTTTCTCTGCAGGCCCCCTGCGGTAATCAACTCCAAGATCCTGACAGTGACGGTACGGCCTGAACCGCAACCCAGTGAGCCCATGGTGGTGGTGGAGCTGTCACCGCTTATTAATGTAAGATTTTATTATTTTTTTAATCTGAAATTTTCTTCACACTGGAGAACATTACTCTTTTATTTTCATCATCTAAAGTTTCCCAACCGCTCTATGGTTTTGTACGTGTGTAACCTCCAACCACCAGAAAACCACTTATTTTTAGAGTATATCAAAGTGTGTTACATGCAACAAAAATGTAAATTATTCCATATGAGGCATTTTCCAATGCAAGGGTATGCATTTTTCATTATGTAGCCTACTTGTATATTGAGCAAGCTTTGGCCAAGAAAATA
Source organism: Morone saxatilis (assembly GCF_004916995.1). Classification (NCBI taxonomy): domain Eukaryota; kingdom Metazoa; phylum Chordata; class Actinopteri; family Moronidae; genus Morone; species Morone saxatilis. Next base: position 15,631,785 of record NW_023340268.1, read on the forward strand.
AATTTTTTTTTTGCTTTAAAGGATTTCTTTTCTCCCAGCTGACCCATGTTTCCTGAGTTCAGATGAAAGAGAAAGTGCTGCATGCTATAAAGCGCCATAGTGCTCTGTGAATTGCCTGAATAAATGCAGACCTTTTTGACTTCCTTATAACGCAGCGTCTCTTGGTACCTATTCAGTTTATATTACAGTGGAGTGTGTTATTATAAACGACTGGTGGGGTGTCTTCAGTGGAAAGGACTAAGTGCAAGTTTAATGAGAGGCACTCTTCACGACCTCAATAAGATGTGGGTTTCATTAGCCATTCTTCTGTATAAAGGTGGGCACAGTTTTGAAAATAATGTTGAATATTTAATGGTTCTCTCCAGACAACACAAACACACACACACACACACACACACACATAAATATACACATATTAAAATCTTCCAATGAAATCAGTCCCTTGCTGTCTCAACCAGGACCTGAGGGTCTAAATTATTGCACAGTGTTTCATTATAAAGACTTTGTATTCATTCTTCATCCACCACCACTCCATCTCCCTGCTTTAAACCACTGATTCATTACTTAATTATAGCATTTCCTTTATATGCCTCTATCTTTTATCTACCTATTATTCTGCTTTTTAACACTTTTGGCACAGCAGAGGTACTGCAGGTTGCACACACTGTCTCAAGGATAATGTCTTAATGCTGATCCTAGCATGCTGCTCTGGACTAACCGGAGGCTCCTGCTGAGGACAGAAATTTCTCCAGCGCCGAGTACAGTACTGGGCTCGAACAGCAATGTGAAGGGCGCATGCATATATGCATACCTTTCGACTAGTGTTTGTGAGCCATTATCATCCTGCTTAGAGGGGTACTCCTGCTATTTACGATTACGCTTCACAAGAGTTGGATTTAAAAATGCATGGTGAAAATCAGTGCAGCACATACTGAGAGATCCTGACTTTCTGTTCCTTTGTATGGGCCAAGCAGCAGAAAAGCACATAATCCTACATTTCCCAAAAAGCAACTGAATCGTGTCTTTCATTAGACCTTTCCTGCCTGTTAAATGCCAACATCTTTGAAACTCCATGCCCCCAGTCCAGGTCTTAAGTGCAGGGAAGAAGTTCACCCACAGCTAAAGAAGAAAAATATTTGATTTAATAAAGTGATGAATACAATTAATTAAAACTACATTAATTAATATATCTTTGCCATATAAAAAATAATACATGATATTACAGAAGATACAGAATGAGTGATTAGCATAATATTAATTTGGTTTCATTTGAAATGCAACCAGTGTTCATGGTCTTAATCATGGCCACACATATTTATAATTGCTACTTGAAATTAATTTAGGTTTTTAGCAAATGCTAAAAGCAAAATAAAAGACAAAAGAATAATGTATTTTTTATCATGAAAATAATTGCTGTGAAATACCAGTAAGATTAAAGCTGTTTTTCAACATTTTTAGAAATACACTTACCTGCTGCTGGCTGTACTTTCTTATTTAATGTACAGATATGAGTGATATCAATCTTTTCTTCTTACTCTAGGCAAAAAAGCAAATAAGCTTATTACCCAAGAAGGTGGAGCTTTTTTCTACACTATTGAGGTGTAGAATACAACCAAACTGCACTGCAAAAAGAAAGCTAAACAAGTTTGATCAGATTAGGTGGAACTACTTCCCAATAATGCCCTACAACTATCTAGATGCACACAGAATTATTTTTACTTCGAAGGCGGTGTTAACCTTTGTTCATCATTCCTACGCTTGCCATGAACTACATTGGGCAGCATATGCTGAGCTACAGTATGGGAACCAGAGAAGACAAGGAAGTGCAAGGGAGAGCAAGGTCTCTTGTCATGGTCTTCAACTGCAGTAGGTGTCGACCTTGGCCTGCTGAAGCAGTGCCGTGCCAACAGCTGCCTCAGGCTTCACTCTCAAAGGGGGGGCATAGGGGTGTCTGTGCACGGTCATGTCTTCACTGAGCAGACATCTGCTCCAGTCAGACTCCCTACATATGTCCCCGGTGTCAAAGTGTGCGCATGTCTTTAATGGTGAGTAAGAAGCACAAGGCCAGAAAGCTCTGTGTCCTTACAGTAGAACAGATGCCAAGTTACCCCGCACCTCCCCCGCCCCCACCTCCATCTATCCTTCAGCTAGCCTTTCCAATTATAAAAGGCAGCTCTGGTTAGCTTTACGAAAATCAGCCATGAGCCTTTCTGGTAATTTCACTGTAATCTAGTTTACTTTCATCAGTCAAAAAGCAACATCCAGGTTGCTCCATTTCATTTTCTGAATCTATAATCTTTGATATGATGTGGAAGGCTTTTAAGACTCCCTGAGCCTGGGTGGTCTTGTTCTGTTACAGTAGCTCATTTCATCTGATTAGCTTAAGCATTTTACCACCAAATGGTTACCACCTGGTTGTGAATGCCTTCAAGTTAATGGCTGTTCTTTTTGAGAGAAAAATGAACACAGAGCTATTAAGGTAGACACCATTATTACCGTCAATAAATGCGGCTGTTAGAATCAGACACGCGGTGCTCCCTTTGAGAGGCATCAGTCGAGCAGACGTTGTCATTATGCGACGTATCGGCACTAAAGAGGAGGCAGACATCGTGGGAGTACACGGATGTCACTCCCGCTGTAGCGCACAGTCAGGCACGATGCCCGCTGATTGATAGTTGAATGCTAAGAGAGCCCGCTGTGCTAATGCACGCCCTGGGACATCTAGTGTCGGTGATGGCAGCGGCCCACGTGTGAGGCAGAACAAAGCGCTGTCATCCATCAATCTGTGTCACCTAGCCTCTGATCTCGTGGTTAAAAATGTTGCATCATCCCGTCCTCTCAAATCCAGCCATGCAGAGACCCCCGGATTAATTCGCTGATTCTTTGTAGATCAGTAGTTCACAGAAGGAGGGGTGACCTTGCCTTTAGAGGAACTAATCCTCATAGTGCGGAGTGCATAGTGCTTGAATGTGCATCACCTCCTTCTCTCCCTTTTCTGCTCAGTGAAAAGTGTTGATATTTAAAAGGCCGTCAGTTTGCTCTTCACTCAAGAAGATGCAATTTCTTCATTTTTTCTCAGGCAGTAGTGCCTCTACTTAGTGGACATCATCCCTTTTTTAGGGGCCAGAACAGTGTGGCTGTGGTATTACTGCTATAATCCCCTTAACCATAAGGGGGAGCTCAAAGGCAAAGTGCTTAATGCAGGACTCAGGAAGGGCCAACAGACTGTTACAGAGAGGGATCCATTTTCCTCTGCATCCGCCCAGTGGAAGAATGGCATCTCTTTTGTGGGTACCCGATGTAGTTACACAAGAGGCCCGATCAGTCTTATTCTAAAAGGAACCAGAAAGTGTATCAGCCAGTTGTTTCTCTCAGGCTGGGGTTGTACTTTAAGCTCCACCAGTTTGAGACTTTAACACTTTATGATTTAGGAGTGAATGTGAAAACAGAATCTTTGATCCAGACCAGACAGCCCCAAAGTTCACCTAAAACCAATCTCAATCCAATCCTTAGCAAATGAGCCATGCAGGTTGAAAGGGCACAGACAATTCTTTAAAAGCAATCAATGCAGAAATCGCTGAAGATCACCGGTGGAACAAGTTGTGATGAGTCAGTTAAAGCTATTGATCCTGTGATTGATTCACTGATTGAGCCATAGCGAGTCTTCCCTCGCCACCACGCGTGACTGAGCTTTGATTACCAGATGATTCACCTGCCTTTCGAACCCCAGTGATCGGCTTTTGGCTCCAGCGAGTCGATGGATTAAGAGTGAGCTGAAAGTAAATCAGCAGCATTTAGACTGTCATGAGAGGCTGTGTGACTAATTTAGGTTTTTAACATGTTTTTAGTAAATTCCTAGAATACACATGAGGATGTTTAGAGGTCAGGGTCAGACTTTATGAAGTACTTGACTTGACTTTGGTGAGCTTTTACCCACTCTGAAAGGGCCAGTCCTTCACAATAAGTACTTGTTATACCTAAGTACATTTTACTGCTGCATAGTTATTTACTTTTACTTTAGTACTTCCCACTGTGGTTGTACTTAAGTAAAGAATTTGAATGCCTTTCCACTACTGGATGTTTATGAGCCCAACTTGCTGTGTATTATTGTCCATGAAATGGCTTTTCTTTCTCTGTCTCTCTCTCTCTCTCTTTTTGCAGCAGCAGCAGGTATTTGCTGCTCTGTCCTCTGACAATGACTCTTTCTCCATCCCTCCCTCCCGCCGTTTGTCTCAATCCTTCTCTTTCATTGTCTGTTTACCTCTCTCAATCGCCCATGCAGCATCACTCTTTCTCCTCTGGCAACGAGCTCTTCTGTCTTCTCCCTGCCTCCCTCTCTCACTCATCCTCTCGACTGGCAATAACAGCTTATCTTCTCTCCCCCACCCATCCCTCCCTTTTCTCCCCCTCCCTATATCTTGCAGGGTACATCGGATCCTCAGTGCGTTGTCTGGGACTATGGCAACCCGTAAGTTACTCTAAATGATTTTGACACTCATGTGTGCATGTCAGTGTACAGTGCAGTAATGCCCATGTCTGTCAGTGTGTGTGTTGATGTTTATCTTGCGTGTGGTCGTGCCCAGTGAGATTAATTTTATTAATGAACTGAAAACAGTCTAATGAAGTTCTCTGTGTTCTTGTTAATTAAATTAGTCAATGAGAACAAACACCATTCACTGCGTGTTGCTGACAATTCAAAAGTAGAATCACTCAGTGGAGCAAGGTTACCTCTCTCTCTACCTGCAGTCCTATTTTTCAGTGTTTACCTTCACTCACACCATGTTAAAGGTTTCATTTGCAATTCAGAATCCCATTGTGGACATTTGGTTCAGCTTGAACGATCCAGCTTTATGCCATCAGTGACCTGAAGCCTTAGTTTCTACCTAATGGGTTCTCTCTTTTTTTTTCTATATAGGCCACTGACTCTTGTTGGCTGTGTATAGTGGACCAGATAAACCACATAACTGAACTACCTAATGTAAACCAGCACAATTGATCATGCTTTTTTAACCATTAACCCACATAGTGATTACTCTTTTTGTCAATAACAAAGTCAGACGTGTCCAGAACCATTAAACCATGGTTTGGTTCCAGGCCATGGTCTCATTGCACTTTCACTATCACAAGCTACTATCTTTAAATGGCCCATATCTGCTACCCATGCCAGTATAACTACACAGATGCAAACCTTTCTCCAAATAAATACAGTAATACACTACTCATTTTAGAGTGAATGTAATGTCTACCTTTTATTGGCAAGTTCTTTATTGAAGAAGTCTTGGGTAGGTGAAGTAGGCATTAAAGGTAGCGCAGCATATGTTGTTAGGTTTAGGGCCTAGGGTAGGCAAACTGCAGAAATTGATCTGTTTAGCATTTAATTAATTAAAAATGCTGTCCAGGTGGCATTGCTTTTCCTACAATATATCTGCTACTACAGATGTGTTGTATATGAACATCATTTTTAGGCGACAGAGTTGACTTTGACGGATCAAATGGCTTTCATAAGAATCTAATTTGTCCTGGGACCATCGCAGTAGGACCTCCCTGTCTGCTGCGACAAGAAGATGAATGACAGAAAAGTTCTGGTCAGCTCATCTTACCCCTTGAGATCACATTAGTTCATCCAGTTCTAGAGGAGTACTCTCCAGTGACCACAGCACACAATGTGGCCGCGAGTTCGCACAAAGAGGATAAGACATTGTAACTTATCAAACTACCCCTCTCCATCAAGGTAGAGGAGAGGAACAAAGCTCGGCAAAGTCAATTAACTAGCCGGCAGATTACAGCTGCAATCAAATTAAATTCACAGACATTACGAGGGCAGAGAGCCAAACAGAATATAAAGTGGCATGGTGGCGATGATATCTACCAACCAAACATACTCAAACTGGGAGGAATGTGGAAATCATCCAAATGTGTTTACCAGGGATTAGGTAATATGTTTGCCGACACACACAGTAGGGAGCAGACACAGGCGCTTAGAAGCATTCACACACAAACGCACGCTCGCTGACCAGGACTTAAGTTAATGTGACACACACTGAAATGCAAGGATTGCGTGTTAAATTATACATCTTTTAATATCATGCAGCAAGCACCAGCAACAAAACATCATAATTACTGAGGCTGTTATAAGCAGCCAGGAGCGTCAATGAGTGAAAGATTTAGTCTATTTTTGACGCTCGTGTCAGCTATTCCTGCTCTCTTAAATTTACAAGAATTGGTTATTCGTGATCTCCATGGGTTGTTTACATCTTGAGCTAATGCACAGACTTGACCGTCTCAGTGTAAACAGCCTGGAGTCATCACAACATGCTATTTGGAAGCACAGATGCTGTTAGGAGACGGTGTGAGGCTGGGAAGCCCAGCCAACTGGTGCGCTTAAATTAAAAAAGCCAAGAATTAGTTGCAAAAATCCGATGGTGGCATATGGAATTTATCATCTATACATTATGTATAGTGTATGCAGGACAGAAAGGGACTGCACAGGGACCAAAGTAGCATGTACTGTATATTTACACTGACTGTACAATTTTGGTTTTTCAGTCCTCCTCCATTTGCTTGTCTGTGCTGGGCAGCAAATCTTGACTGGAGCTGGGCAGGCGGCGTGCTGTTGATATGGGCAGAGAACATGCTGTACAAAGCAGCCGTTTGTTTGCTAGAGGATATCACCTCTCTCAACCTGGCTGTCTCTCTAACTGAGCCACAGGCTTTGAGGTTGAGCAGGAGGCAGACAAGAGGTGGAGGATTTATAGATAGCAATGTGGAGGGAAAGCAAACACAGCAGCAGCTGAACCAGACAGCGGCAGGAAAGAAGTGCAGCTCAGAGACAGAAAATAACTTTGCCATTACCTACATATGGAGACTAAATTTAGTGCACACAGATGCAACCACATTAAAAAAACAAATGATGAGCTGTATGTGTATCTTTCTCCCTTAACTGTTACAATGCACACATGGGTACACATACTTACTTGGAGATTAGAGATCACACCGAGGCTCAAGTCTCTAAAGCCTGCTGTCATCCCAATCACAACTGTCTGCGCGTGTTTTTCAGCAGTGGTGGTCTACTTAGAAATCTGCAGGCAATTTCAGCGGTAGCTCTCCGCCATTTGCGTTGTCTCTCAGCTGGCTAAGTTGGCCAACAGTTTGTGGCACTCACAGTTCATCTCAGTATTTATGTGTGAGTGTTTATTTATTTATTTTGCCCCTAACAGGCCCATATGTCGGCACCATCTGCCCACCCAAATCGCCGCACTCGCCGTCCCTCTCTGTCTTCCCCCATGTGCCTGTCTCCTCAACCTGCTCTCATTCATTTGCCTTGCCGTCTCGAAGAGATACTGTTATCTTTAGCTCTCATAAAAGTTTTACACGATTCAAAACTGAGACCTCAGGTCAGCGGAAGCAAATCTATTAAGAGTAAACATTTTCACATTTTCTTGAAATGTTTGCTGTGGAGCTGAAAGTCTTTTTTGTTGTCACTTCTGTCTGCCTTGAATCTTCACTGAGTTATTTCTTTAAGTCTTTAATTTCTGTGCTCTCTCTCTCTCTTTTCTGTGAGAAATGATGATGAATGATGGTGTTCAGCTTCTCTTTGCTATGTGGTTGCTGACCTTGCCTCTGGCTTCTCCGTGCTTTGACCCTCACTCTGCCTCAATATAGGATATCTGCCTGAACCCACACCGACATAAGCGGACTCGTACAGAGGAGCACTTATCTTATGTCTGGTGCATTATAGATTACTGTGGCCCTTTTAGATTGTAAATGTGCCACTCCCAGATGTACTATACTGATTCTTAAATCAGAACAAACTGCATTTTTACATCTATAGAATGTACATTGCATACTCAAAAATGTATTTATGCATCACTCATACATTTCATATTTCATTTCCAGGAATCATAAAAGCAACATACTGTTATATAACTGAAAAAGCTCAAATGTTATGCATTATGAGCAGGCAACTGAGCAATCTCATTTTAAAGCATGCTTTACTAAATATGACCCAGAAATTAGAGATAAATGTAATAGACTCTTTAGATGGATGGATGGCACTAAGCTTGTGAATGGTTGAGGGTCACTTAATCCCATTTCTAATCCCCAGTGGTCTTCTGCCTGATCAGGGATCAGTGGTTAAAGACCTAGGCACCCATTCCAACCCCCACCGCCATAGAGTAATCATTTCCTGGTGTGCGGCACAAGTTGCTCTAACATCCTCAATCTGACACGGTAGATTGAGGCTTGCTTTGGACTGATCTGGCACCGCTATCAGCTTTTGGCACTGGCAGGTCTCAACCTTAAATGAAGTAAAAAGTCAAAGGCATATTCTTCACTCTGCCAAAAACTAGCTGGACACAAATCTGGCCAAAGTGTAATCACATTTATTTTACAAAAAGGCATAGCAGCAAGTTCTGATCTTAACCAAGCGTGTGGCACTTTTCATCGTTTTATGGTCCTTTATATACCATCTATTAATCTCTTGTGCACCAAACAAGCAAGTAAATGAATGGAAAGAATAAAATACATCCCTCTGGGATAGCATTACACTTCTATAACACTGTTAGACTCATGTTGGACAGTTTTCTAAAAACTGATCAAAGTTGATGCCGCTAAAGAAGAAATATCTTTTTTTATTCCACACACTTTTACATTGTCCAAAACCTGGCACCTACATTACCTACAATGCAACTTGACTACCAACAGTTGGGGGTAAGATTTGCATATGTTCAGAAAGAAGTGAAAGAAAGCCCTAAGAAAGCTCTAATTTACCCATTTTAAATATTTTTGTCTGCACATATATTAGCTCTGTGATAGATCCTGTCCATGGTGTACCCCACCTCTTGCAGGCTCAATGCATTTTGGTATATACTTCAGCTCACTTAGTACCTAAAGTGGGTACAGAAAATGGATGGACAATGAATTTGATGCTATACAGACAATGTTATCCCAGAGGAGACATAAAGTTCAGTCTTAAAGTAGCCCTCCATATGTTCATCTATATAAGGTAATAGCCAGTATTACAGCCTGCAGCAGATACCTATCACAGGTACATTATACAAGTGATCTAAGTGAGCTTGTTTCAAGGCAGCTTCTGAACTTCAGTGGAAGTTTATTAAAGAATTATGAGGTAGGCCAACAGATATGGTTGTACAATTGTAAAAAAAAAATAAAAAATAAAAATAAAAAATTATGCTGGTTGATTATTTTTCGGTTTGTCTTTTGAGATTGAAATGTCTTGCTTTCATTTACCACTTTACAAAATTTGCGCTTGTGCATATTTCCCCATCTCTCCTCATCGTCACGGACATACACTTAAACCAGAAACACACACACACTAACACACTTAACAGTGTCGCCACCAGGAGGAGGAGGGGGGTGGAAGGCTGATAGGGCTTGCTCCACTTTTCCATCTGACAGAGCAGAAGGGATCAAGACTGTGTCAAACAGCGAGTCAGTGCGGCAACAGGGAGTCGGCCAGTAGGGCTTATATGGGCTCTGCCTACATTGGGAGATACAGACGAGGATAGGCTCTTAGCTCATTTCCCCCCGCTATCACAGCTGTCCTTAGAGAGCACGTTAACATGGTAGCCTTTATTCTCAAGGCATACGCCTCAGGTTTTTTTTTTGTTGAGGGCAGTCATTGTCAAGGCGCTTTTAATGGCTTTAAGTAGCTGTTCTATGTTGAGATCAGTTCCAAGTAGCCGGATATATTGTTTCCTCCTGCTACTGGACCTCGTGGATAACTGTGGGCTTGTCACACTTCTCCTTTTTAGTTTGGGTGATGAGGTTATGTAAAGCGGTTTAGGATTTTTTATTCTGAGGTTAGTCTTTTTTTACTTCATCTATTATTGTTATTGATTGTGTCATCATGTGATCAGTGGGTGTGGAATGGAGCACTGTATCTCACTGTACGGCCAGGGTGTAGCCTTTAGAACTGATGCTGTTTCCGTTGGGCAATGCCGAAGATGGTGTTAAGCATTTGTCGTGATTAGTGTTTGAAGTTTAGATTAGAAGCAAAGGAAAAGAAGACTTGCTCTCTTCTGGCAGTTGGAATACATTGCCTCCTCACTGCTGGACCTGTAGGGTTTGAGACCCACTGGGTAAGTAACATTTATACCCCCTAAAATCTATTCTAGGTCATTTTGTGGCTGTTGTGTTAATTTCGTTGCGCTGCAAATACACCCTTACAAGATCTTATATGTAACCAAAACTCGAGTGCAGTATTTGCCTTATCTTGTTGACTCGCACATTATCCTCTTTACTGTTGTGCTGCTGGAAGTATGCTGAGAGGGCACGGTGTTAGTTCTTTATGAGACTCTCTATGAGCAGTCCCTTGGGCCTTAATAGTCTTCTTTTAGTCCCTGGTATAAGATGCTCAGAAATCGTGTCGTTTTCAGAGAAACCCTTTTCTATGAGATGTAATGTCCAGTTGCAAAAATACCCTAAAAAAAAAACCCTTTCATACTTTTTTTAGAATGAGGATTAATAATCCATTTTCTGAAGGAGCCACATTCTTCAGAGCCATATTAACACAGAAGGCAGGCAGTCAGGGCGGCAGGCCATTTGTGACTGTAGCCGAAACCTGTATCTCTGCTTTTCCTGCTCGCTGACTAGCCTGCACACCAGGAAGAAAGATAATCCTGTGAAAGAAGCTTATAAATTAGCCCATGGCCATGCCAGAGAGCAGATTGGGGCAGTGGAGGTCAATGACGAAGCATCCTCCTCACACGAGAATCAGGGAAGAAGCAGGAATTAGGGGTTTGTTTGACAACGTCACGTGACATGAGCCAAAGGAAAGACAAATATTAAGAAAGGACAGGACATTTGTCGTTATTAAATTAAAAGTTGCAAAGTAAGTGAACTAGAAGTCATATGTACTGGAGAAATAATACATATTTATTTGTACACAAATATATATATAGATGTTTTTCCCTGAATCACTCCGTAAAGCATGAGACTCGCATCAATAAATATTTCATGTTTAAGTCGCTACAACAGGGATAACATTTAGAAACGCAATCTGTACAGTGTACATGAACATCGCAGCAAGCTTCAGATAATCTCAGCATGTTTTTGTGGTTATAAGACCCATCTTTACATCCGTCAGTGGAAGAGCAGAAAGCTTAGTTTCTACAGAGTTAATATCTGGGTCAAATACATTTAAAGCATACAGACACACATGCACACACATGCAGTGAAATGCACACATGGGGGGCCTACACTGTGGCAAAGACTCTGATGTACTGCAAATGTGTGCTGGTCAGTCCTGCATAATAGGTGGTGTGAAGGGTTGAGTAAGTACAGATGATTTGTGTCATGTGAAGATTTGCTTCAGTGCTTTCTAGCTGTATTGAGGGTAAAAGGCCAATATGCGCTGCCTCTGGTGAATGTGTATTGTGGCTCCCTGGCGGTCGGGGATGTAATGTCTACCGGAATAGATTCCATCAGCCTGAATAGATGTTCTCTTCCATACTTTTTTCCCCATTTCTTTCTGTATTTCTTTCTGTGGTTTGAATCATGAAACTAAACTTGTGGCATCACAAAGAGGTTCCTATATATATTGGACATATCATTGTTGGGCATTTAGTTATAGACACTTAATCCATTCAGAATAACATTTTAAATGTAAAAATGTAGATATAAATATAAAACAAGGAATCATTTTTGAAAAGATTTACCTCATTTATTGCACATTGAACAGTGTGGAGACTCATGTTATATATAGAGAAACAGATAGAGATGACACGTGGGGATTAAAACGTATGATGTTGCACTCGCATGTATGGGAAAATAATTACAGAATTATATAAAATGTTCAATTCAAGACATTTCAGAACAGATATTTTTGTGGCTGTAAATCTATCAGTGGAAATCTTGTTCATTCTACTGTACAATATGTCAAGAACCTGGTGGCAGGAACTCAGGCATAACTTATAAGAAGTCTTGCCATATGCTTACTGTCCAATATGTCAACCCTTTCAGAGTTTTCAGTTATTTTGGCTGATTAGACCTCTGCTCAGGTTGAAGGTAAGCAGAGATACGATGTCAACAGGACTTGTTTCACAGCAGATATTTTGACTTGTCCTACAGTGATGGGAAAATCACAGGTGTGTTAACAGGGGGTATGGCCCAGTGGGAGGGGTAGGGTTAGGGTTAACCAACCCCCATGGATTTGGGGGTGTATTTTCAGCAGCACAGATGCTACTGAATTATCATAGAAATATAACAGGAACACTTCAGGCAGCAGTGTGTCTCTATGATCCCTCTAACTATAACTTGTTACTTGTCACTTTGATCATGAAGGTGACACTTCTTTATAGTATATAGGCTACAGTATAGTATAGAATTCAGTATTTATAGAATATCATAGATCTTAGAATATTATAGATGCAAGATGAAACTTACAGAAGCCTGGGAATTAAAGAAGAAGGCACAGTTACTACTTTTTCATCACAGACAGGGCTATGGATTTATCAGTACACAGCAAAGTCAGACTACTGATATTTCAAAGCCATGGTCGGGGCCATATATTCCAACATGCACAAGCCTCAGACAGAAAAAGGATCAATGAGTAAGGCAAACTACATTAACATATCCAACCAAACAACCCATCTGTTCCTGCACTCTCTCTGCTACTAGGGGATGGATAAGGTTAGCAACTGAGATGCTTTTTGGTCATTTTGCTAGCAAGTGGGATGGCATCAAGTGTCTCAGTAAGTCACAACAGTGTGACAGTGAGTCTGAAGAAGCTAAATGGGAATTCAGGCATTATTGATTTTACTGTGATGTGTCAAAATGTCCATAAGGCCTATTGCATGAAGTCACCAGACGCCATGTACCAATGAGAGAAAACTGGCACGGTTAGTACATAAACAGCGAGGCTCCAGCTATGACCGTAAGCATCCCTTAGAGATGATACACTGCACTCTGAATTAAAAAAAAAAGGAGAAAAGAAACTGTGTATAAAAACATAGCAATAAATGTGAACGTAGTTGAAGTTTTAACCCGTTGCCATCTGTGCAGCTGTGTCCACTTGAGGCCACTCACCTCCATGAGCCTTAAAATCCCTCCCTACTACAACAAGCCTTCTCGTTCTTACTAGTCCTTCTGTCTGTGACTTATTAACTCTCTGTTTTAGACAATGACTATACTAGTCTTCTCCAAAAAGCACATTAAAACATCAGGTTGTACAGTATCTGTAGCGTGACTTCACAGTGTCATTAAACCTGTTCCTATACGGTCTTCTAAAGACTTTATAGCAATTTGACTTGAAAGTATCCTCTGTGTAATGAGGATACAACTTTCTGTCATTTACATGCTTTCGATTTCCATCTATCTGTGAAATTCTTCTGTCATCCCTCAACGCTTTCTTCATCTCTCCGCTCTTATCGCTGTTTGCCTTATCCCTCGCACATTTCTATTTTTTTCTCCTGTGTAATTGCCTTGCTTGTCTGACCACTGATGACACAAATTTGAATGCACATTTTGCCAGAAACTGAGCAATGAGAAACTGAGCAATGGACACTGAGCATGCAATTTCACTACTAAACTATATTTTTTGGCTACAGTCATCTCATAAATCAGTTTTGACAGTGTTTTGCCAGCAGCTAAAATTAGCTGATAATGTTAATCCTCATTACATCGGTGACAGCTATGTAGGACAACATTTCCCCATGTAAAACTGGTTTAAATGCTTAGCAGTGACTAGATATTGAATGTTGCCTGCATACAGTATGTTAGCTCCTCTGTTGTGAGGCTTAATGTGGACACCTCTCTCTCCATTCTCTGCCACTTTATTTTACCCACATTATGTCATCTTTGCCTGCTGAGGATAAAAGATTGCTTTGGATGGGAGACGTTGGCAACATGTCACCATTCATGTGTATGTGCTAGGCAGATGTAGTTGTTGCTTTTCAGGGACTTTACTTCCATACAGCTGCATCAAATCCTTGCATCAAGCCCTTCAGTTTTAAGAATTCAAAGCATGTTGAACCTTTTTTTTTTTTTTTCTTAACAGGGTACAATTGGCTTTCATAGCGCTGCCCTTTCAGTCAAGAGTTGGTGCCAATTTATTCTCAGTAGACATAAAAGGTCAATTTATGCTGTTGTTCAGGAAGTATTTTTTTCTATTTTTCTTAACAGCTGCAAGATCATTCTACTTTCAATTAGGGAACAAATTGGAAAGCATTGTAACATGTTGCAGTGGTCACTCAGTGTTGAGAAATAATACTTAAGCGCTGTAGATTTCATCACAAGCACAGCATTCTTTTTAGTGTGACACAGTTTGGACCAGACTAAAATTTGGATTGCCCGCAATTTTTTTTCTTTCATGACCCCCTGACTTTTCATCTAGGTCAGAGTTTTAATTTTTTATTGTTTTCAAAATTTACAATGTAGACTGACAGAAACATTTGTACAGACATTTATGTTCCCAACAGGATGAATTGTAATATTTTTGGTGAAACCTTACCTTTTCATCTAGTTTGTATCATCAGGTCAGAAGTTGGATAATACTTTGTTTTATCACCAAATACCTGCAAAACTATTGACATTCTAGAGTCTGCAGTACTTGTGTTTGGTGCTAATTAGAAAATGCTAGCCTATCAACACATTTTAAACTAATATGATGGAAATGGTAAATATTACACCCACTAAACATCAGCATGTTAGCATTGTCCTTGTGAGCAAGTACAGCCTCACAGAGCTGCTAGTGTTGCTGTAGACTCTTAGTCAGGTTGAGTATATATGATATATATGGTTTTGGCTGAGGTTGATCAAAGCAAACTTTGTAATCCCCTTATGCACTCAGGGATAACTACCTGTCAAAAAGAAGCCAACTCTAACATCCATTAAATAGAACTTTATTCTTTGTCAAAGTCAAGACCAAACAACAGATGTATCGATTATCGCAAGGCTAGCAATCTGGATGGTGTTATGCATATTTACACATCTTAACATTTGTTTACATAGTGCCAGGTTGATATCTTTGCAGTATACATTTGGGATCCATAGCCTATAAACCAGCTATACTGATACGTACACCTATTTGTACATCTGGTACCTGTTTTCTACGATAACAGAAGTCGCCGGCGGCTCCAGGCACATTCAAATGCTATAACAAAAGTAAAACAAAAGCCATGTCCTTTTAATCTTTCCTCGCCAGCTAAGCCCAACTGGTAATCTAATACTTCTATGAGCACAGCGGGGCCCGCAGCAGTAGTGTGTATCAGTAGCTGTAGTGGATCTACAATAACAAAGTCAGGGTTTGTTGCAAGTTTGTGGGTGAATCAAAGCCGGCGTTTTGTGCTGAAAGACATCAATACCAGCAATCCAATCCAGCTAAACCAGATGAGGGTCAGCAGTCAATTAAGCTTAAAATTCAGCAGCTAAAACAAAGAGGTCACAGATAATGTGCATTTGCACGTGTGTGTTGATGTTATCTTCAGCGCCCCCCCGTTGTGAGCTGTCAGACAGTTTCTCATTACATCAACATCCTCTTTGCTACCAGACTGGCATAGAATACTTGATATGTGTGTGTCTGTGCTACATGTAGTTAGACCGTTGGTGTCAGTAAATGAACGGCATCAGCCATACTATAAGTCATGTGTAATTAGGTACGCAACATTTTCTCCTATCTATCCATTTAACACACAATCATTAATGCATGTGTAGTCAGCGTCCATATGGCTGTGTTTTACTTGTGTGAACGAAGCCATTTGTAAATCCTTTACTTGACATCTCTTGGCAGTTCACACAGAAAACTTGCATGTTTTCTATTCATGGATATGTGTAGCGTCAGATGAATCTTTTGTAAGCACAGTCGATTCCACATGTTTTGTAAAATAGGAAATTTATATGTAACCCAAAAGTGTACACACTTTGGGGGATTTCTTCATACAAAGTAACAAGTGCACATAGACTCTATTCTCGTCATTCTCTCATGTCTCTCTGACGCACACACAGAAACACACAGAGCCGCTTGCCATGTTGCTACCTGTCAAGCTGTCTCCAGGCTTCTCTGCTGTGACTCGTTTTTTCCGATCTTCCGTCTTTGAAGTGTGTGCAGATAATGATCATCGGGGAATTGTACTCACATCTCATTACTGACATTATGGATTGAGTGTCGCTGTGCGTGTTTATGAGTGTGTGTGTGTGCTTATATTCCTTCAGATATACATTTGTTGATACCTTCTTGTCATTTTAGTCCACACTGATCATGTTTGAGTGGCCTGTCATAGCAGAAGCATATGAAGTTTTGAGTGATGTACAACATGTTAACGATGGCACTGTACAGCAGTGCCATCGTTAACATGTTGTCATTGGTGTGTGGTTCGTGTATGTTTTTACCGCTCGTCTGCTTAATTTGATTGACAGCAGAAGAATTCATTCGCAATATGAATATGTTTTTTTTCCGTTGTTATTTTAAGTCAAGTTATTTGTTCATTCAGTCTATGCTCACCCACTACTTGATTTCTGATGAGTAGACGTGTGCGTGTAGCATTAAAACAAGACTTCTGGTTGCGCTTGTGATTTTCAGAATAAAAGCACAAAAGGTACAAGAGTTAAAAATAGATTTTCAGTGGTTTGAAGTTCACTGTTACATCAAAAAAAGTGTTCATTGTTACATTAAAGAAAAAGTGTTTAGTGAAATAAGGAGGGACATATGTGCACAGCATACAACATAGAGCAGGAGGTGCTGGTAAATGTTTGCAAGGAAAGACCCTCAGTTTGATGCTTTTATGTCTCCAGTGTGTGGTTTGTGGCAGATTTGGTGCAATGATGATGATGAAAAAGACCATAATATGTGATATTTTTACTTGTGGCGTCTCCCCATATTACAGGTACATGTAGTATGTACTGTATCTCAGTTAGGGAAGTAGCCCAGGAGTATTTATTATATTTAGGTTATATGTAGAGGGAGGGTATCTTGGAAATTCTTTTTTGGTAGATTCTAATCTGTCTGTTATTTCCCTAGAGGCAGGGTAAAAATCCAAACTGTTCCATAGGATACCATAAATACACCAAGCAACAAGCCAGCTTATCATTTCTCATGAAGTCAAACTGTCACCAAAGCCTTCCCTCGAGATGTAAACGATGCTCAGATATACAATGTTGCCAGTCAAAGATCATATATTTTCAGTTTATTGAGCGATATGAAGATTGCAAATCTTATGTAAATCCTGATATGGTGAAGCCCTTATATGGGAAACACTTTATTACATTTTCTCTCCATCCGCTGTTGAGGGTGCTCATTGCTATTAGCTTGAGAGGAGGTAATTACGTTCTCCAGTACAGCATTAGCGGTGAAAGAACAGTCTACACCGTGCTGTCTGCAATATGATTACATTTCATCTTTTGTGCTCTACAAATCTTTATACAGGAAAGAACAAAATTAACAAATATAATGTGTCTTCTGTGTATGAAAACAGCAACAAAATACTTCTGTGTTTCTCAGCTGCAAAATTTCCAGTCCAACATAAATGAGCTTCGTAATTACTGCCAAAAGTTGGTTGACATAAGGAGTCAGCATGTGCCTCCTCTGACAAACACCAGTCACCGAATGCGTTTTTAATACCTTAAAGCAAAGACTTTCTCAAATATTCAACGAGAAATGTTACATAAACAAACAAGGTGTTATTTGTAAGAAAAATACAGCAATTCTTCATATAAAATACTCCAAACTGTTACAATAGTGTGTTCGTGTAGGATTTCATTACTCATTGTGAAAAGTAGATTGTCTTGCTACCTATTTACACATCAGTCATGAAGTCTGAAGAACATCTCTGTATTTGCTTTTACAACTCCAGTAATGTCTTCACCTGTCTCTGGTGGCTAGAATAGAAGTATATCCGGGGTTAAACATGAGGGTAATTAATTCAGTCAGAATCAGTTAAAACTGATCGACCTCTGCACTCAACCTTCTATTGAGGGCATTTAGAGGGAAATGGAGGGGGGTAAAGGGGTACGGGGTGAAGGAAGATGTAGGGTAATGAAGTGTACAAGGTCCTATTGTATGAGATTCTGGGCACTCTCTTCCCCACTAACTTGTTGCGTGTCGAAGAAATTTAGTGCTGAATAATCACCATCCACCATTTAAGGCCGCACTAGTCTTTGTTAACTGTTACCTGATGCAACCCTTTTCATTTGTCCACAAGGCCTCAAGTCTCATAGGGTCTTTTTCCAAAGAAAAGAGGAGATGGAATACAAAGAAGAAAAGACATAACAAAATGAGAAAGAAAGCGCTTAGGGTGCTAAACACGGACTCGAGAACAAGTGAGGTGACATTGGCTTCTAATGCCAGCGGAGTAAAAGAGCCTGTCAGTGTGCGTGAGTGGTGATCACTGCATATTAAACCTATAGCATGAATGGGGGAACTTGGTGAACTTGATGGTGAAAAAAAAGTCTACCCTCTGAAACTTTCTGTCTCTCTTTCAACCCCTACCCCCTCAGAGCTGGAACTCCCTATAGCCTAAACGTGTTTAGTCATGTGACAGTTTATTTTGTGTGTATTTGTCTCACAGTCACTGTTTATATCCCATGTGCTTCTCCCCACCTCCAGGGAAGCTGGCGCAGAAAACTGGGGCACAGAAGGCTGCCAAACGCTCGCGTCAACCACTGTCCACACCAAATGCCTGTGCAGCAGGATATCCACCTACGCAGTGTTAGCGCAGCAAGCTAAAGACCCGGTGAGTCACTAATGCATAGCCTGATGTGCTCTGTGGGACTTGGGGGGGCTAACAAGGCAACTACTACCAGGGGCCAGGTCAGTAAGCTGATGAGTAACCGTAGTATGGATTTAGATGACGTCCCTGTCAGTTGGATTTTACTGTAAGCTACAACAGGCTGTTGCGGTTGTGATTTATTGTTCTTTATGGAGAGATAATGGTTGTGGTAATGGTAATGGGTGCAGACTGAGCAGTGCCGTCAGTGTTCAACATTGTATAAAAAGCTGTTGTGATCAGTTCGTCTTTGCTTGTTTAATCGTATGTTGTTTGGCTGTCACTTTCCATGTTATTTCAGTTTTAAACCTAGCAATGGTCAAGTTGTTCGGCGAGCTGCTTCCATGTGATGGGAGAGAGAAGAGGCATCGGGAGAAAGAAAGAGATTTTATTGAGTCTGCATGTGTGTGATTCCGCCTGCAGCACACAACCTGCGTTTCTATGAATAGTTCACATGGCTTCCAGTGTGTGTTTGACATGATTAAAGAAGGCTTTTTAGCAGTTCGGGATAATGCCTGTTCTAATTCATTGACCAGTGCTCCTGTGTTGCACTAATGGACATCCAAAGACCAGACAGCTCTTAGTTCACCTTCCACTCACAGCCACTCTCTCTATCCAACAGATCCGAATTCATTAATTGTAACACCCCACATCGTCACCCCATGGATTTCATACTTTCCTTCAACGCACATCTAACCCAATTTAATATTTATACCCACTTTCTTGAACCCTTTTTTCTTCTTAGCCATATTTTCAGTTGATTTGTCTTCTTCTCAGCTTTCCTTCTCCTCCTCCTTAGCACCCTGCTTTTATCACTTTCTTCACCGTTCTTTTCACCTTGTTAACACTTTCAGTTGTTGTTCTCACTTCATGCAACAGCTCCTTGGCTGTTGTGGTCACAAAATGTTCCCTGCAGCCTTGGCTTTTCGTTCGTCTCCATGTTTGCTTGCACCTAATGCCCATGAGGAGAGTGATTACAGTGAATCAACAGGGAGTAAGAATAAATAGTTGTTGCTAGAATCTATAGGAGTTTTCTTGTGATTTTCTCCCTCTTAATGGTTTGCTTAGAAAATGGAGCCAGCAAAGCAGATCCTAAGTAAGCACTGCAGGGTAACTCCAGGTGTCACAGAAATGGAAAGTGATTGTGAGGAATGGAGGATTTTGGGAAGGAAATGTTCAACCAAACAGAAAAGGCAGTCTGGTCTCAGCTGGCAGGCAGAACTAAGAGAGAGAGAGAGAAAGAGAGTAAGAGAGAAAGGGAGATAGGGAGATGGAAAGGAGCTGTTGTCTGTGCTAAGTAATAATGCATTAACAACCATTGTCGCTGAGATAAAGAGCTGTGGGCTTATGTGGGCATCTACGACTGTAACCGCTTAAGGTAAAACTCTGCTCCCATATAGCACTCGCTGTACATTACTGTTTTTCAAAACGCATCAATGTTAAGAATGTCCTTGGCCTTATATACACTATGCATTATAAATGAAAAAAGGCAGCATATAGCATATAGGTACTGCTGCTTGGTTAGCACCGTTACCATACACTGTTACAGCTTGTTGTGTTAAGTTCTCTAAGTATCTGTCTTTTTTTCCCTTCTTTGGTTTCCTACGACAAAGCCAGGTGGACCAGAGTCTAAGCTGCACATACGGTATATCTTAGTGATGTAGGTTGTTGAGAGGTGTGAAGTGAAAGGGAGCTGCTGGTTTCACAAGTAGTTTTTCCCTGATGTCCTCAGTGTTCAACAACAGAGAAACACAAGTCTCACCCAGATAATGAACGATCCTATAGGTTTACATTATGGGCATCAGTTTAAATTTATTTAAACTTGATGGATGGCACTAAATACTAGAAGAGGATGAGCCTTATGTTGTCATTGCTATGGAGAAGTAGCCATTCTGTCATCACTAATGTTGGAGCTGGAGCAAATTTAAAACGCGTCTTTCTTGCAGTTAGCAACAGAACATGACATTGTTAATCCAGAATGCTGCAGATGGTTATTATCAGTTTCATAAACAGCATTACCCTTTGCTTCTGCACACTGTGAATGGTGCACATAACAGAATTTGGAGCTTGGAAATTGAATGTTTCTCACCAAAATGCACCATTTTTTAATCTATATTAGTTTGTACCTTTTAACAAAAAAACAGACAAAATTGTTGCATGCACATTAAGCCATGGAAGTGCCTCAACGGTGAGTCACTTAACATTGTCTAAAGAAAATTAATTGGACTGTCACTTCCAGAACCAAATGCACCAGAGAAAGCTCCTCCAATGTCATAGCCTCGCGATACCACACAATCGGACATCTCCGGCCTAGTAATCGTCTGGAGATTTCTAAATGCAAAGTAGTTGCGAGAGTGGCCGCTAACAAACGTACACCCTTACTTCAAGGACACACTTCCCTTCCCCCCCATTCACCTTGGTAGTGAAGTAAACTGGAGCTATAGTGCGTCACCGCCCTAAAGACTTTGGATTGGTTCTGCAATGCGAAACCAAAAGAAACGACAAAAGCCAGGAAAAAGTTCTCATCTCTGTGGTAATTATTTGTAAAGATATGCTTAGTTTCTTTCAGCATCCTGTCTCTTCAAGTTAATTTTGATTGGAGTACTTGAACAGTCGGTGTGCAAAACACATGCACATCTTTCAATTAATTGGGACAGCAGTAGCTCAGTCTGTAGGGACACTGTTTGGGAACTGGACGGTTGCTGGATCCAGCATGGACCACAGTGTGGAGTGTGGACGGGTAGCTGGTTTTGTTTTTGTTTTTTGTTTTTTAATTTGATTTGAGGTGCCAGTTCACCTCCTGGGCGCCGCTATGTGGCAGCCCATCAGTCCACCATCTCTCAATATTTTCATATCTATGAGCCCTGTGTGTGTGAGATTGTATTTCAGGCCAATGTGTGTGTGAAAAATTAATTTCCCCATCGGGGATTAATAAAGTTAATCTTCTTCTACTTCTTCTTCATCGCCAGGTGCTAAGTGCAAAAACTAATAGATACTTTGTACTCCTAACGCAATAAAGATTCATATTTTTAAAGGGGATCATTGTACACTCACTTGAACGGTGTGTAAAATAGATAACAAACGCATATTACTCGGATGTTAATGTTAGGTTAGGAAAAAAAGGGATCATACTGGATGGAGTCATCCAAGTGACAGCAGCCTTGAACTTTCACTTTGCATGGATCAAGTCATTTAATCCATCCAAACTTGGTTGCAGCTCACTTGTGTCACCAGTGACACATCTGACAGGGTGACACTGATTTAAATTTTAGATGCTCTGCCTAAAGGTGCTGAACATACTGGACAGCTAGATGATATAAATCTTCAATATTCAGTTGGCTTGTAAGTCTAAGCCTCTTTGTACCATATTGTAGAAATTATTATTTTATTCCCTTCTTCTCCTCCCCTGGATGTCGCCCTCCTCTTCTTTTGTGTAAAGAGGGTCAAAATAAGCTGATGGCCTTCAGGTGAGGAACTGCAGTGATTCATTATTTTGTCCCTCAAAGCTTGAATTACTTCACAGGGGTCTAGAACCTATTACAGAACTCGGGGAAACATTAATTCCCATTATTTGAAAACACACACTGGCTGCGACCTATAAGCTGAATGGGTCATTCCAGGCGCTATTTCTGGTTCCTGTGACTCCTCTTCCAACTGCACAGTATTGACTTTTCCCTCTCCACAGCAAGCAGGTCGGCCGCGTTGAGTGAAAGAGGACTAGGAGGGACACACATTGACTTTTTTGACATCTGTGAAGAGTTTGTTGATTATCATTCAGTCCCCTACCACCATTATACCCAGTGCTGATGACCGGAAGGTATAGGTCAGTGTGTTTGTGTCTGTGGCTCTCAGTCAGGCGCTGTTGTGGCCAGTGCTGAGTGCACTTTGTTGCTTTAGGGTCCTCCAGAGCTTGCTTTTTATTCCAGCAGAGATTGGATTGTATAAAAAAGGAGGGGAGAGACAGATTGAATTTGGCAGCACATAAAAAGAACTCCAGTCACATCCGGACATGCAAGCACAGACAAGTAGGTATGGATGTTTGCACTTACACACACAGACATGCATGCCCAAAATTGCACATGTAGACACCCAAACAGCACATTCATGTAACTGTGTCCAGACTGTGTGGCTGTTGGAGCAGAGCTGAGTATCAGCAGCCCAGCTCTGACAGCTTATCCTGGGCCACGGCGCTGGGGACAAGGGGGGTTGAGGATTAACCTCCATGTTTAATAGAAAAAGGAGGGAGAGAGGGGGAGAGAAAGAGATGGAGGGATTTAGAAGCAGTGCTGCCATTACAGGCCGTTTACAGTGGAGCGAGGGATAGCCAGTTAATCCTGTTTACTTTCTATAGCCTCTGAGATTTCCGTGTGGTGTATGTGTGAGCATCCTGCTGTGTGTGTGTGTCTACAGAGAGACCTTCACTATCAGACACAAGACAGAGGTTGTTACTTTAGAGGAACAGAGGCGAGAGAGGGAGAAAGAGGAGTTGATTGAGTGAGGTCATGAAGCCATACAATAAACCAAGCCACTTAATTCCCAAAATGACTGCGGTGGGAATACAAAAAACCCTACAGATATGTCTGGACTCATTGCCTCCACAGTCCTCATAGGGATCATGGGATTTGCAGTTGAAGGAGGTATTGGCTTTATAAAATTCAGTTTAACATTTTGTGCCTCAAGTTAATCAAGTGAGTTCTACCTCCTCGCTTCAGTTTTGTCAGCGGACGAGGCTGCTGTCGTAGTCGCGTTGAACTGGAAATTGATTACAGTTCTCAAGTGCCCCTCTCAAACTTGAACTTGTGTTCATAGCTACAGTTGGATTCATGTGACCAAGCAGGTGACCAGTAATGCAAGTGAAAAGGTGAGTGGTTCAAACGGCACCTGTGACCTTGATCCAGTCAGTGTGGATGATTACACAGACTAACACACACATTGGCTAGCAGGCATGGAGAAGATGTCGGGTGCCTTCTGCGCTTCTGTGACTCATTTATAAGCCAATTACTGTATCAAAGCAATTCTCTCAAAAGGACGATGTGTGAGGTGATCTCTGCTTCTGCTTTAAAGGATTTCTCAAAGCTTATTTTACCTGCTTTTGGCCTAGTCATTCTCTTGAAACGATTGGGCCTACTTGAGATAAATTGAATCTGTTTCCTTCGCTGTCATTAGTGCTTACAGGCGCCTTATCAGAATGGAGAAATCTCACAGCTGAGTCTATTATTTAGAGTATTAATAGCCAGAGTGCTTAATTTGATGGTGAAAGGACGATATGGATGACTGAGGTGCGTTAAGATGGCAGCTCATATTTTAACTTATTATAACTTAACTGGAGACAGTGTGGAGAAGGAAAACAAGGCCTGCCCCAAATGAAGCAAGGTTACAAGGTTACAGTATGCAAATATCTTGCACTTGTCAACTGTAATTAAAAGATGAGGGTTGCTAAAATTTATGAGGGACTCTGTGTGGAATTGCATTAGAATCTTTGGATCCCTTGTCGCATTAATTGAAGGTGAGTTAGTGACAAGGGAGATGATAAGAGAGTAAACAGGGGGAGTGATTTAGCTGTGTTTCTCTGGCTGAAGATGCATAATAACTGCATGTGAGTGCACTGAGGACAGATTTACTTGGTAATTATTAAACTGTATAGTATATATAGATATAGTGTAGTTGTAGCTGCTGGCTTTAATATAGAACCTTGTGTTGGATTAGACTTTTATTTTGTGGCAGATACTCAACATTTTTCTTTAACAAGCAGTACAATCCTCAAATACTATGTAAAATTTTTTTTTAAAAAAAATACCTGAGGTTAAGGCCAGCACTTGATATGATGACTTTACATTTTAAGTCGCTATGTCAGCCCTCCAGGTTGTCACACACTGACAGGAGACTTATGGTTTGTCTTGAGGCCACTGAAGCCAGAGCCTGTCAAGTTGAAACCCTCAAGGGTTCTGCTGAATTGATTCAGTTGAAGCATATCGCAGGCAACATTTACCTAGTGCCATGACAGCAAAATAGGCAACTGAGTAGCAGGAACGCTACATTAGCAACATATATAAAATCTCTGCATGGGCACAGCCTGTGCAGCCGGCCTACTGTGTATGCTTGTACCTGTGTGGGGACCAAAGGAGCGTATGAGGGCCAAAGGTAAATAGCTTGCATTTTGAAAATGCCATCTTTTCAAGAATTATTCAGCATTTCACAGGGGGCATAGCATTTCCACAGCCTACAGGGACTATGCAATACACTGCAAGAAATGCTATACTACAAGAGCCATTATGAATATCCACAATGGTAAACTAAATTCAAACAGCTGTCTCTTGTACAAATGCCTGAAACAACCTAAAGTATGTTTACCTTTTCATGTCAGGACTCGAAAGCAAAGACGGAAGGAACGTAATGTTGTTACACCTCCGTAAAGCCTCGTAGGGAAGAGGTTGCTGGGGTGTGTGATTATTTACACATCTAGCCAATATGTAGCTACATTAGCAATAATTTATAGTTGTATTTCTGTACACTTGTGTGGATAATGAATTCAGGTTTCATATTCACCACATTCATATTTAGCTGTTTTTGGTCTTTACCAACTCCTGAGGGAAATATCTGGCTCTTTAACTGCTTAATGCTCCACTAGCTTCTTCCCTGTCTGCCAGGAACAGCTGCTTGCTGCATCTATGAACAACGCTCCAGGTGATAATTACCTGTGGTGTCGAGGAAGTCCTTTCACATATACATGGTCCGTTGTTAATAGAAAAATATTGATTGTAGCAGCCTATTTTTTTAATTTGTTCAGTACTTTGGTACAAAACTAATTCGCTTCCCATCAGCTCCAGCTCTACTTTGTCTATAGTGCTAATTAGCAAAAGTTAGCATGCTAGCACCCTAAACTAAGACGCTGAACGTGGTCAACTGCTGCTATACGTCAGAGTGTTAGCGTTGTCATTGTGACCGCGCTAGCATGCCGACACTGGCATTTAGCTCCAAAGCAGCCTCATAGAACTGCTAGCGTGGTGGTAGACTCTTCTAATCCATTTCCTGTTGACCAATCGAGTTGACTTATCTAACCTTTGTATGAATCAGTTCCACAAAATTAATATAAACAGTTTTCTGAGGCCATAAAGTATCCAAAATGCCCTCTTTTGCTACAACTAGTGTGCAATGGGCAAAGCATTTTCATGGCCTACGGTATATGGGGCTATTGTATAAGGCATACTACACAAAGACACTCACTCGTACAAACAAACGCAACCAATGTAATGCTTTCCTTACAATAGAGAAGGGGGTGGGAGAGTTAATAAAAAAAAAGTAGTAAGGTACAAATGGACATGGAGTGAAAGAAGATAATGAGAGTGACCCACTGCTGCGAGTGAGTAAGAGGTAAAGGTAGGGAGGAAGCGGGGGAAAAGAATGGGAGACACAGAGAGGGGAGGGAGGAGGGTGGTAGCAGGATAGGTGGGAGTGGAGGGGGG
>NW_023340268.1:15658066-15681432 GCF_004916995.1 Morone saxatilis
CACACATACTACAGACATACTACAGACATACTACAGACATACACACCCAACACAAGCACACATCCCCTCCAACTGCAACATAATATCACTCTATCTATTTAGAGCAGGGCATTTGTACACCGTAGCCTCAGGCCTGATGTGTTGCACTTGTGTGTCTGATGGTGTGGGTGTTTCCTTTTTTCTTTTTCCATTTCCTCTTTTGCAGCATCCTTCCACGTTATGAAATTAGACGCTTAATCTCATCACGCACATATAACCCAAACGTAGTAATTAAGCAAATTGACGCAATGAAGAGCTGAGGGGACAATTTGTGGATGTATATTAAGTAAATTACAAGTAAGAGTGTAATTTATTCCATTACATGTCTGGTAGAGGCTAATTTAAGACAAAGTAAAAGAGACAGAGAGAGAAAAGGAAATTCAATAGGCTTGTGTAAGTGTGTGTGTGTGTGTGCGTGTGCGTGCGTGTGCTTGTCATTCCCCATGCATCCTCCATGTTTGATCCGTCAGACTTCATAAAAACACAAATGCCTGTGTATCCTTTGACCTTCCTCTCTGCATAATATCAAACACACTGAGTCTCTGTTGTCTCTCTCTCTCCTCGTAGGCCTCCCTTTATTCCTGAAGCAGATGCTTGTCATATCCAGACTTTCTCTTATTTTTTTGTGGGTCTCTCCTTTCTTATAGGCGGTTTTGATTATGTTTCACCTCCATTCTCCTCTCAGCTTGTTTGTGTGTGCGCTCATATTGGTATTCCAGCCTATTCCACTTTCCTCTGGAGAAATTGGCTTCCTTTGATGGGCCAGGGAAAACCACTAAAAGGGAAGCTTTGCCTCTCGCTCGTTTTCTTTTCTCCCTATCTCTCTATTGCTTCCTCCTCCTACTCTTTGCTTTCTCTTCCCACTCCATCTCTCTCTCTGAATTTCTATCCTACTCCTTCCTTTCAGTTTGCATACTTTATTCCTTTCTTATGTGCGCTCTCTTGCTTTCCTCCTCAGCCTTCAGATCATCTTAAATAGACACACACACATTCACGCAGCTTAAACACTGACTTTCAATTACTTGGCTCATCTGCCTGAACGTGGTTTTGTGTGTGAGCATGTACTTTATTTGCAGTAAAACCTTGTGCAGTGTGTGTGTGTGTGTACAGTGATGAATCTTTGGGATGAAAGGGAAGGCTAGCCACTCTAGGAGGTAAATTGGGGTAAATTGTGTGATTGAGAACTTAAAAGCAGGCCAAACATAGAGCCCATTTGGGACACGGCGGGGTGTATGCTCTCCACACAGCTTCATTTGTCTGTTCCTCATCCTTTCATAGGCACACCTCAAGAGAGAGAGTCAAAGCAGAGGTGCGCTGTACATCCTGACCTAAATCGCTTAATTATGCGCTATGGTCTAGTGCTTTTAACCTTGTACACGAGAACTCTTACAATGGGTGTGAATGGGTGCTCAGAGGGCTCCCAGTGTACATTCTCTACCATGGCAGTTGGTTGGTTACCTGAATGATTATTCATGTGCTGCAATAAATAACGGTAAATTGAAACTATAATTATGATTACAAGGTCTGTAGGTGACGTCGGAAAAGTGGTCAAGATACGTCAAAATACGAACAAACAACAAGTTACACAATGGTGTAATTATGTGATATTATCCGGCTCCATCTGACAGACTTCGTCATTTTAATTAAAGGTAATTACATGTAATTAGCAGGATGTAATTAAAAGGAGCTACCAGTGGGATTGCAGCTAAGGAAGTACAAGAGTTAATAGATACTGTAAGTGCAAACAATTACTTTAATCTATACAAGCGAAGACTCTGACTGGATTAATTCAATTATATCAGTTATTGCTCTCCCTCCCTATCTAAATCTATCTATTTTTCTGTCCATCCATCTGGCTTTAAGCTCTTATACCCTTTTTGCACATTAACCCTGTGTATGACACTGGCTATGACACTGGCTATTACGTTAAACACAGGGTCGTCATGGGTAAATACTGGCTTGTTTCAGTCTTGTCAGAAACAAGCATCTGGCAAAATGGGTGCATTTTACTGTCATTTTGCTGCAAGTAATGTTTTTTTGTCTAGAAAGTTTGACATTGTGGTCAATAGGGGCAATAGCGTAATAGGGAAAAATAAAGCCGATTTATGAGTAACAGACATATTCATATCTTTTTGCAATCGGGCAGAGCGAAAGAGGAGGGATGCATGGTGGCAGCATGGTGGACGAGAGGTCAAATTACTTGAGTTATTATAACCTTGTATTTTACTTCTATTCTATATAGAAATCTCTATGCAAATTGTTACCCTAATTTTTTGAGTGTTATTAACTTTAATAAGATCAGTCAGATCAGATATATTACACATTTTATCAGATAAAAGAAGTCCAGTGTCAACTTATTACTGTGTCTTATCAGATGTTGTGGTGCCTCTCGTCACGTTAGTTAGGAGGCTTTGTAAACAGTAAATAAAAACAGAATGCAATGATTTGCAAATCTTTTTTGACCTATATTCAACTGTACAGTTCAAACATAGCATATTTCAAGTATTACCACACCAGATTTGGTATTTGTGGCGATATACCTCATTGGTTTTTGTAAATATACACATCATTCTGAAATTGATGCTCCTCCTCAAAGCCAGCGGCACAACAAAAAACACAATATTGAGAAATGAGATTTCCACACACATATTTTAATTCCAGATTTCCATTTATAAGCACATCAAATAAAATCAGATGGGTTGTTCTTTTGTTTTCAGTTTTTTATTACATTTTTTTCAAAACAGAAAACATGATTATGGTTTTGTCATATCAGAATGAAAATCCTCTTGCTGCAAACTACATTGACAAGGTCAGCTAAGTATCTAGTACTTTAGCCTTAAATATATTTCAAACTAGGATTTATTTCCTTGGTAACCTGATTTAAGAAAAAGAATAGTCAGACTTACATTTGACAGTCATATTCATGCATCTGTGAAATTAGAGACAAGGAGAATTAATGTCCAGGAGGGTTGGAGGTCTGTAGAGGTGTTGCTGTAAGCCAATAGTAACACTATATAGTGTATAAATGCATGCATTCTAATAACAAAGCCAAGCAGTGTCTGATCCATGTAAAGCCCTATGACGCATGGTCTCGAAGCCAGTATAAACATGACAAGCTGCAGATGCCATTTCCCAGTGACTTTAAATAACCAGTGTCCTTTTTTGTTATATTGTTTTGTTTTTGTTACAATAAAATAAGATGTAACTTGTTAACAAAAGCAAAACATTAGGGTTTGTCAAGCAAAGTACACCTGTGGAAAAAATGCCTTGCGGTAATTATTAACCATCCATTTCCCCCTCTCTATCCCTCCTTTTTCCTTCCTTTACCCTCTCTTTCAGGACATGGGTCCTGCCAGCATGCCCTCTGTGCCCCTGATGGTGGGCTGTGGGGTCTCCTGCACAGCTCTGCTCATCCTGCTGCTAATCTACGCTGCCTTCTGGAGGTAACACGCGCAAACACATGCTTGATGGTGTCGTGCCTGACTGTATACTCACAGACAATACGGCGGTGATTTCGATCACCATGCAGGCGCCTAACAATACATAAAAGTGCATTTTGTGTGAGTCCTCTGCTGTGCCAAAACTACAGTGAGGCCTAATAAGGAACAAATGGTTCAACTACAGCAGGGGGTGGTGATTACATTTTGCTAACACACATGGCAGATGGTAAAATCGAGCAAATGAATCTGCAATGTCCAAAAAGATTCTGTACAGCCCATCAATCTGTCATTAATACTTATCTCACATGTCTGTCCCCTCTCTCTCTCTCTCTCTCTGCCACTCTCGTCCTCTGCTCTGTAGGTACATACGGTCGGAAAGATCCATCATCTTAGTGAATTTTTGCCTCTCCATCTTGGCCTCCAATTTATTGATTTTGGTGGGACAATCTCAAACACTTAGCAAGGTAAGGCGCTGTGCACAGATAAACACATAGAGAGAATTCTATGCCCACACACTGCAACTTGATTTCCACAGTAAACCTCATGAGCACATTTATGATCCCAGTAACAGTGCTCTTGACCAAGCCTTTCATAATGCTTTGAAACAAAACTGGGCTCAACGGTAGACCAAGTTGATACAGTGGAGTTATCAAAGTGGCACACTGACATTTTTTGGCACACTGTGTACTCTGACTAAGCAAGACTGCAGCGTGTGGTGGTCAGTATCGATCAAAATGAGTAAAACCGCCGAGCCAGGTTGAACTCCTACTCTTCTAAACAATATGTGCTTCATCAGACTCCCTTTTTTCCACTTTGTCCTCTTTGTTTTGTGGAGGTTTCACTTTCCTCTGCTGAATAGTCCTAAGAGATGATTCATTATGACACCTCTCATGAAACTATCTTCTTTATTTCTTTGTAAAACGTCGCCAACGCTTTTATCTCTCCCTATCTGCCTTTATTTTCACTGCAGGGCCTCTGTACTGTGACTGCTGCCTTCCTGCATTTCTTCTTCTTGGCGTCCTTCTGCTGGGTGCTGACAGAGGCGTGGCAGTCCTACCTGGCCGTCATTGGCAAACTGAGGTCACGACTCATTCGCAAGCGTTTTCTGTGCCTCGGCTGGGGTGAGCTCCCACACTATCACGCATCACCACACACACACACACACGACTGCTGTGTTCATTTTAGCACCTGATTTTGATTCATTTTTAGATTCGTTTCACAGCTAAATTCATATGTGTGTCTTTGTTAAATATTTGTCTCTCTCCTGGCATTTTGATTGTACATCACTGCAAACAATCATAGCGAACATTGCATGAATTTGCCATTGATCTAATTTTGAGAAGGACTGGAGATATTTAGTCCGTGTTACTTTTCCTTCATTATTGGTTAAAGAGTAATGTTAGTTACTATGTGTGATTCTTCAGCAGGGTTGAACAGTTACTCATTACCAGTAATAGTATTACATTAATAATATTAGTTTTCCCAGTAACTAGTAGTGTAACTAATTATTAATACATTTCAGTAATAATATTACAAATACTCCTCCAAAAAATAATTACTTACAATATTACTTTTGATGTCCTCCTCTACTGATTTTAAATCAAACAATCCAATCACATCCTTGGATTAATTTTTGTAATCGTGGAGGAAACTAGTTTGGAAGATGGAAGCATTCAAGTTTCGAGGTTTCTTTAAACAAATGTTGTTTATTACCCAATATGTAAGTTATCTTCTCTAATACCATACATGATGCCATTTCATTGACCCATTCTTTGATACTTGGCCTATTTGTTTTCTTCCAGTAAAGAGCAATAAGCTGTTTGGCTTGCAAGATACACATATCTGCACCTGTATATTCCTTCTTCCTTAGTTTTAAGTTAGATGGGTACAGATTTAAAATGTTAGGACAAGGGGCCTCTAGAGAAGTGATTCTGTCCATAATATGTTTTACTTCTTTCCAAAATCCATTATTTTACTGCATTTCCAATTACAATGATACAGGGTTCCTTTATGTTCACTACACTTAGTACATGCACAAGACTTTGCACTAAAACAATAATTAGTTGTGTCCATTCGTCCATCTTTTACATTGTTTATTGTTTAGTCTTTATTGGAAGATGAAAATTGTAATGATTGTGGTTGTAGTTTTATTTTTAAAGGATACTTTTTATTTAGTTTTAGTCTTGTTTTCATCATTAAAAAAAGCTATTTTTTAAACACATTTTTATTGTGATAGTTTTAACTGACAAAATTAACACCGCATTGAAGTCCTGTGCACGCAAAATGCATATGAGCATGCCGAGTGCATACACACAATGAC
Organism: Morone saxatilis; assembly: GCF_004916995.1. NCBI lineage: Eukaryota > Metazoa > Chordata > Actinopteri > Moronidae > Morone > Morone saxatilis. Next base: position 15,663,866 of record NW_023340268.1, read on the forward strand.
ATTTGTAATACAATAATTTTGTCTTTCAACAACCTTCAGCCATCAACATCTAGCCTACTATAAAGTACTTTGTATGGTATATTGCTGATGTTTTTTCCAGGGATTACATGTCAGTCAGTCATTTGTGCCAACATATTGTGTGTTAATGGCTTGAATTTCTTTAGTCGCTGCATTTTGATAGAGACTATTCAGGATCATATCAACATTCATTGTTTACGCTTAGCTGCTAATGTAAGTTTCTGCTCTTGCTGTTACTGGAAATATAAACTGTCCTTCTGTGCCAGAGGATTTCCAGCATAGAAAATGAAGGCACTTTCATGAATTGGATGCTGATTGAACCACTGTTGTGTGACATGAATAGGTGATGGAGAGCAGCAATACAGGCATTTTTATGTTGTAGTGTTGAAATTGTTGACTGCATTATGTTTAATAACCTTCATTTGCTCCTTTCTCATTCATCCTATGTTTCATACACTTTAATGACCTTCAGATGCAGAGTCTAATGTTATCTTATTTAATACAGCCAAAGCTAGACATTCACTTTTACATGCCTTGACAAAACATGTCACAGTACACATTCAGAGTAAAGGTAATCTCGCTTCTTTCTCACCTCTGTTGCATTCACCTTCCGTGTCACTCTATTATGCTGTCCTCTCCGTGTTCTACAACCTGATGCAACAAGCGCCAGGGATGTAACATATGATAAGATTTGCATAACAGTGGCAAGATGCTTTGAGATAGCAAGATACAGAAATTACAACCACAGCCCCCCAGCACCATCACCACACACTGTCTGTTCATTTCACTCGATATTGATCCCACCAGACTAATCTGACAAGTCACTGATGCCCTTACCTGATACAGAGGGGGGAGAATGTATAGATTGCTGTACAGTCACAGATATCGGGAGAGATACTGAAACACAGCGTGTTTGTGTATGTGTGTGTGCTGGGTGTGCAGTGGAAACTATAGAATTATCTGATACGCTTCCAAATGCACATGAAATGCACAAAACAGTGTAGCAGAGTGGAGGGGATCAAACAGCTTATCCTCCTCGCATCCATTTCACAATTTTCTCCCCCAAATTATGTGATTGAAATCAGTTGCCATGGAAACAGGAGATTTGGGGTGTGAATGGATCTGTGTTAGATTAACAGTGAAGTGTGTATGCCTTATGTATAGGTGCGTGATTACCGTATTATATATCGATAAATGCTAGATTGATGTTGTTGTTGTCTAATTGAAACTTTGTGCATGCTGGTTAGTGGACCAGCCTGGCTTCCCACCATCTTATTTGTTAATGTTAATGTGACTTTTTCTAATTGCTTTTCATTTGCAGCCATAATCACAGCTTTGTTAATTACATGAATATTTCAGAGCCAAGCTCATTACGGGGCCAGCATATTTCCTTCCTTTCCTAGCACGCGCTCTGTGACACTCACTCTCTTTCCCTCTCATTTACAGACACACACACACGCAGACACACACAAATGGCTTGATTTAGCTAATTAATCCATGACTTATTGACCACTTCAAGCTGTACCTCACATTGTTTTACAAACTTTTTTAGTCTCACATGCTTGGAGTGTTACTCACACGCCCACGCACAGGCATGCTGCATGGGTGGGTCGCCTATGGCAGGGTTAATGTACACAAGAATGGCCTTAAATGCAGCGGTGGAAAGTAAGGACGGTGCTTGATTAAATGTACATAATAACTATAATTGGGAGGTACTTGTACTTTAATGAAGTATTTCCATTCTATGCTACTTTAGACTTTAGAGGAAAATGTTCTAGTTTTTACTCCACTACATTTATTTAGTGGCTAGAGGAAACTGGTTACTTCTTTTCAAACCTTTTCAAAGGTTTTACATTAAAAACACGTTTACAATACAATACAAAGGCCCAAAGCCTCAGTAGGTGGTTGGGGCATCTTGCCATGTTCATTAATTGTTAGCTGTTCACCTACGGAGAAATTTCCCTTCTAAACCTCTCACACGGCTTCATAGAACTGTTCAAAAGAGATTTGTGTATCAGAACTTTTTATTCTGTCCTCTCCCATTTATCATATCACGATCCGTCAGATTCATCATGTGACCCTTTTGGAGGGGCTTTTTGTTTTTATACTTTAAAAAGCCCCTCCAGACATGTGTATACAGACAAATAGTCATCTTGGAACAATAATGTGTGTCTGATTTTATTCCCACAAAAAAACGTATAATTCCCACATTATGCTTAACAAGGTATCTACTCCTTTTACCTCATTAAAAATTCCAGAAGATAAGAATATGTACATTTTGTTCATTTCTGAAGTTTTTTTGCTGGACACAAGATGTCTCCTACTTCACTATAAAGTCCATTTTAAACTTTTTTACTTTCAGCAGATGAATGTAAAAAACATCCTTCTGGTGTCAAACTCTGCACATACATCACTCTGCACAGTGGAAGAACAAGAACAAAAAGTACATTTCACGAATGACACTTTTTTTATTGTTTTGGACTTTTACTTAGTTTTTTTACTTTGCAGTATTGGTACTCAAGTACTGAAGTAAATGATCTGAATACTCCTCCCATCACTACTTAAATGCTAAATCAGTGCTTCCATCCCATGCAGTGAACTGGGATCTAAGCCCAGTTTTCATGCCTGCAGCTAGACTTTGTGTCAGGGAGCACTTGGGCTTTACCTACAGAGCACTCAGTCACTTTCAATCACATATGCACAAGTTACATGCTATTGCATGGCTGCTTAGCATTTTAATAGGAAGAGCCATATGGAGTCGTTCACACTGGAGAATCTTATTTTGCAGACATGCTTCATCGTCCCCATTAAGGCTTCCTTTTATCCTTTGTCTCACCCTTTTTGATCTTTCTCTGTCTGCAGGTCTTCCAGCCCTAGTTGTAGCAGTGTCAGTGGGTTTCACCAGAGCAAGAGGTTACGGCACAGCCAGCTAGTGAGTACTGCTTCCTGACCCCCTGCCCTGTCCCTTACACTAATCTTGATTCCATTTGGACATCATCACTCAGTTTTTACCTCTGATTTGTGTTTGGATGGTCTGGAGGCACAGAACCACCCATCGCCCCCGCCTTTCCTGCTTACCATTCAAAGCATGCCCAAGTTTCCCCTTTGCTGTTTGAAATAGTCTGTCATTTCCCCCGAAGGTTTCCAGCCAAGGTCTAAATTTGTATTATTATACAATTCTATTTTATAACTTACCAGAGGTGGTCATTGATTCATTCAGTCTAGGCTCTGCTATAAACAGTTTGAATGTATAAACTCTGAATGTGTTTTTCACATTCTTTGTGTCAACAAAGCATTCTGTTTTACTCGCATCCATCTATCCATCGAATTTCTATAACTGCCTATTCCTATTCTGCAAGTCCAAGTCAATGTTCACATTTGTTGGAGGGGTTGTCAAGATTCTATTGAAAACAGATTAAAGCCCCTAAAAACTAGGTTTAAAAAGTATTTCTGTTTAACTTTAAATATTCATGACTTAATAAGCAACAAAGATAACTTCTTAAATCCCCCATGTGAAACAACCACAGCTGTTTTAACCAGAAAATGTTATGTGTTTATATTAGACTCCATCACTCAAGTTAGAAACTGATTGAGAGAATAGGTTTTCAGGACCTTTGAAATAAAAATTAATCTCATTGAGGTGACAAGATTATCCACTTTACGTGTTCTAAAGGGGATTTTGAGCAATTTTTTAACCTCTAAATCTCAGATGGAAAGCGTAGTGCATGTGTTTAAATTTATATTGAGTCAAAACTCATATTCAAGACCTCTCGACATCCGTGCAGCATATGTAAAGCTTGTTTTGCAAGTTTTGTTTGCATAGCAGCACAGCAGCTAATTTAAACAGCACTATTACCAGTTACTGTTGGGCTGTGTTACCCAGCCAATGGTGTAACTGAGTCAGTGAAAACATATCTCACAAGATGTTTACAAATGTGTTCTCTCTTACTTTACTTAACATCTCAATTAATACGAGGACTGAATATTAGCTTTTGGGCTGTGTGTTCTTCATCTCCCTTTTCTATTGAGCTGCAATTAAGACAACAGAGGAGTTTTAGTGTGCTCTGATGACATCACTGGAGGACACATTTAAACTCATTAAGTCTCAATAGCTTTCACACCAAACGAAATTTCACAAAAGCATTTACAGTTTGAGGATATGTTTTAGGTAATATACATAATAAATGTGCTCGGCACTGAGGGCGATATTTACAGAAACCGGCACTTACACACCCATAGAAATGACTGCTTTGTCCCTCACTTAGGAAATTTGAGTAAATGTGATCCATAATTGCTTGTGTACTTGTTGTGGTTAAGTACTTGGCATTCACAGCAAGTGAAATGTGAGACCGGAATGTGGTGAAGTGATATTTTATCCTGTTTTGCTGTGTTCTGTGCTTAAAACACTTTCTCTTTTCTCTAGTTGCTGGTTATCCTTGGAGGGCGGGCTGCTTTATGCCTTCGTTGGGCCTGCTGCTGTCATTGTATTGGTGAGTCTGTCCAACACGCTGTCTGTCGGTGAGGTTTCCTCACTCCCTGTCTCAATGGTCACATTGCGTAATTCTACAAATATTTTGTATTTCGCCTCGGAGCTAAGCTCTTTAAAGCAGCTGGAGCGGACCTCTGAGGATTTTCCTCTTCTCTTCGCTACCACATGCACGTGTGAGCACACAGACCCGGGGTGTCCACGACAAAATGATGAGATGAGCACTTTGATCTTTGAGTATAAAATGTCAGCTCAGAAAAACTAAAATATATTCCAGTTTCCCAGCCATGCATCATATGCCTGGACTGAATTCTAGCCCAGCAGCCAAATATCTCACTCTTATGTGTACTTTCAAAGTATGAGTCACTGTACCCATGCAAAGCTTTTTTTTTATTACTTCTTTTCAGACATAAATATGTGTCTAACAGTGTTCACCAGCATTATAATGATGTGTCCTTTGTTTGTGTTTGCCAATTCCCATAAAACAGACATTTTTATTTACAAGTAAATACAGCTCTATATTGTCCTACAGCAAAATGGAGTGCATTGATTGCATCTCAGTGGTGTTTTAATCATCTGTTGCTGTGTGCTGCTGTATGTGGCTGTTTCTAGGATTAGCTAATTTCTCCTAAATGAATCCCTGGGTGGATATTTCCACCACTAAGCTTAATAAATCTGGATGGGGTACTAAACTTTAAGTTTGTTAATTGCTGCCACTGCTGCTGTTGTTGTAGTTGCTGTGTTTGTGTGTCTGCTCTTGCATTAGAATATCTTACTTTTTTGTTGCTCGCACACTTACTGGAAAGTACATGTCAGAACGGAAGCATGGATCAGACAGCGTCTCAGGTGTGAAGAGTATTACGCATGTATTTGAAGTCAATTCCTGGCAAGAGAGTGGCAGTTTGATACATTCTTCAAGCAAGGGACGTGAAGGAAGGTGGGATTATTAAGCACTGAATATTCATGATTATGATAATGTAGTAACTTCCAATACTACTATTATTTAAAGGTTACATAGTCCAAAAGAAAAATCAGAGTGGTGTTTAATATATAAACTTATAATAGTAAGACTCGCACATTATAATAAAAGAAAGGTTGGTGTCTGTATGCATAAGAGCTCAAAGGTCACAGCTGTCATGTAAAATCAAAGCACAGTAATCCTCATATGATGTGTGTCAGTGTCTGCCTGGTGTCTCTTGGACTGTTTCCAACTTTCCACCTTTTCTACCTCCACAATGTCGATGTACACTCCACACCCCAGCTGCTATGTAATGGTCCCCGGTGTTGTTGCCGGGGTCCCACTCTAACAAACAGCTGTAATGAGAGAGGGACGTCGGGCAGAGAAACACAGACCTTCCCACAGGACTCTTCTCTAATTAATGAACCTGGCCTTGGGCAAATAGCAGAGCAGGATGATGCTGACTCACAGAGCCAGGGCCAGACATGACTGGCATGACAATAGTGCTCTCACAATCTGGCACATCCTAGGTAGTTGTCAGCAGCAACACACATGAGAGGGAAGGGGATCAGAGAATGAGAGGGAGAGAGAGTTTTTAGCAAATTGCAAAAAAGCTGCCAGATGTAGCAAAGCAGTAGGCTTCACGTAAAATCTGAATTCTGCAAAATCTTCAAAGACTGACCACATCAAAGTCAGACTTTAACTGCTCAACTACACTGCTCTTTCTTTAAGATTTCTAGCAACCGTGTATAGAATCTATAACATTTTTCTGCCTGGGCCAAAGCTTTTGGTGACAGATGAAGGCAGGAATTCAGGCTGACATTGAGTGATTCTTTGATAAGAATAGGAATGCATTGCATGCACAGTATATATAGGCACTAGAGCGGGAATGTCATTTGTTGCTAATCCACCTCACCGCTGACCCAAACAGCACAAACAGATATACAATAACCAAACAGAGACACAAAAGAAAGAAACCCACAGAGGGTGGAAGAACGAATATGGATGAATGTCAGGAAATCAGGATTAGAAGGAACATGTCGCCAGCAAAGAAAATCTCCCATATGGGCAGGATTTCAGAGTGGAAGGTCTTGATGTGGCAAGCCCTGGCTCAGATCTGTGTGTCTAATAGAATCTCTATCACTGGGTCACTGTGGCCAGATGTTTGGCAGGCTTAGCTGTGGGCTCCTCATTAGTAAGAGAAACCAGGGTGATTTTTTTTTTTTGTCAACACAAATGGAAAATCATAGCTTAGAGAGATCATAATTACTGTATGTTGACTGTTTTGTATAATTCTGTCAAAGAAAACGTCAAAACTTGACCATTTACAACAAATGGTTATACAGGTAGATTTGAACACATTAAATTGGTAAAAACAGCGTTGGTATGAGCATAATCAGGAGAATAAACAGTGATAATAATGTCTGTGTTACACATCTGCATGGATATAATTGGATGTTACTAGCCACCCAGCTGTGAGTGAGCCAATCATTGTGAAGCATATTGCAAAAAATACAGGTGTTCATCAGTGCTCTGCCTAAACTTGCGCTATGCTTGATAGACTAATACAACTAATAGCCCTGACATCTCAAAGTACCTTGCTGAGTCTTTGACCACTGGTAGGCTTTGATGCAGTGCTTTTAGGTTGGGCCCTGTTCTGTTTGTATGGAACATGCACATGCAAGGATGCACACCCTGCTGCTTCCACTGATCAACAGTTGGTGGTGGTAACAAGCAGAGAAGTACAGCAATGCACCAACAAAGGCAGTGGAGAATTAGTTAGTAAGTAAAACATGGTTTTTAATTGGCTTTATAGGAAAAGAAATACATTGGACATATTTGTTTGACCTCCAAGATAAACACAAGGGGTTTTGGTGAGAATGTCAACATAACTTTCCTTTGTTTACAAGTACCTTTTAAAGTTGGCTAAACTTCTTCCAGCAACACAGTGCTCAGTCCTGCCAGTAGTGGCCGGAAGCTGTACTGCAACACAGTGCTCAGCAGTATGACCAAAAGAAATGTTTTGACACAATTAAAAAAAATCTGCTGCCAAGCACTACTGCAACAATCAATTCTCTTACATCAGCATTGTTGAATCTGAGCAGGAAAAATATTTCTAGCTAATGAAATTTCTGAGTGATTGGCCAAATGTAAAGTTGCATGTGTATCTGTTGTATAAAACAGGCCTTATTAATAGATCGTTATATCATAGTCTGGTTAGATTTGATTTAACTTAATAAATAAAAATGAATACATGTGCCTTTGTTGTCAAAGCATAGCATCAGTTTAAAAATGATCACAAACATGTATACAGAGCTGGGATGTTGTAGTGTAAAGTGTTGGAATTATGTCCCGCTTCCTCTTTAGACATTTCTTCTTCATTATGACGAATGTTTTCAGAACTGTAAGCAATAGCTGTATGCTAAGAAATCTATGTGTGCTTTGTCTGAAATGTCACTGAGATGAGCTTAAAGCTTCTCTTGCATAGGAGCAAGTACGCCTGGGAGCCTTGACAGCAAAGTCACTGTCGCTTTCAGTCATGAGTCTCTGGGACAATTAAAACGTCATTTTCAATGAACTGAAACTGTAAGAAAGAAAACAGCAGGAAAACTATTATGAATAGGGTATGATTGAATCGCTGTTGGCAACCCATCTATTACAGCAATCCTGATCAAACTCTCCTCTCTGTCTCTCTCAGGTGAATATGCTCATCGGAATTGTGGTGTTTAACAAGCTCATGTCTCGAGACGGCATCTCAGACAAGTCTAAAAAGCAGCGAGCGGGGTAAGTTAACTTCCTACATCAACATCTCCATACAAAATACGTTAACGCACACCCTCCACAAAACACACACATCACTTACTCATCCATCCATTCAATTCTTGGTTGGAACTGACTACAAATTTTGCTGCATTAGATACACTTTACCCTCTGTCAGACACAAGCTTGGGGAGACAACATCTTCATGGCAACTAACTCGAACTGCTTTCAGGGGTCTCTGAACACACACATACTTGTGCACCTGGGCCCCTAAAAAACAATGATCACAAGATACAATCCAATTTTGGCAATAAAATGACATCTGCTATGTTGTGTTGCTATCAGCATTTCACTACCGCTTCCACATACATACAGTTTCCACCTTGTTTTCTCACCTTTATGTAACATAGATGACTACAGAGGATATGAAAATCAATGGCAGATGGAAATCTAATTACACACTGTAAACACCGGGATTATGTGATTATTTTTGTTATTCCACGGCAAACATGCACACTTGATATATGCATACATATCAGACATGCATGCATATGCATCCGCACACAACATTACGTCTATTAAAGCAGTTATTCATTTACTAATCCTATGAGCTCTCGCAGCCAAATCCGAGTTTTCATTTCCATAACTATTGATTCCATTATTTTCTCTCCTTTTTCCTCTCTCTCATTACATTTCCTCCAACGTCTATCTGCTGCGTAAATTGAAATTGATAATTTGTGTATCGCTGCAAGGGTTAACAGTACAGATTGGCTCTCCGGGGGGTTGATTAGCTTTTGTTACCCGGTGATGCAACTGAGATTAAACCAGTTGATGTGTACAAACACACCTACACAATCTCACACATATATACTCACACACACAAACAGGTGTACCCTTCTTTGCTACAGGCAAAGTCCTTGGCGTTAGCCGAGTATTAAGCACATTCCATTTCCGATTCTCAGAAGTATGCGTTTAGAAGCACACAGTTTCCATTGAAGCGCTCCCACACACAGTAGTTGGTAGTGTTGCTAACAGGACAGGCTGTCATTAGCGTAATGTATTTCCTTATGAAGCCGTGGGGATGTGGCTGGCACTAAGGCAATGAGCTGTGATGGGACACTAATGTAGCATAGCCCGTGCATGGCCCCATCATTCTCCACTTGCGATATACACACACACACACACACACTGTTTCTCCCCGTATGAGTAGTCAACTGTAAGTAAACAGCCGAAGGAGTCTTTTCCTTCCCTTACACCCTGATAAAGCTTCATTCTGCACAGTCACATGTTCACATAAATAACACACACACACACACCTGCATTATACTGGCAGTGGAATAAGATGATTGGTGTATTTCCTGTCTGTGTCACTGTTAATCTGTTAATCCACATGACTCTGCTGTAACATTACAATGTCCGTCTCCCACTTTCTCTCTACTTGCTCTGATTCAATCTTTGTATTCTGACTGTTATTCATTGCTGCTACTTTTTAAGATCTGGTTTTTAATTTGCCTTTCTTTCTTTTCTCCCTCCCCCTCTCCCTTCTTTTCTTTTCCCCTCCCTCTCTTTTTTGTGTCCACTTTTTCTCCTGTTCTTTTTTTTCTTCTTTTCCTTTGGTTCTTTTGCAACTGTGACACGTGCACATTCACCTGTTGCCATCACTGGAACTTGTGCTTCCACACATCCCCCACCCCACTCCCCCTTCCACCTCTCCACATGGTTGTGTGTATATCTGTGTGTGTGTGTGTGGGCGTGTGTGTGTGTGTGCGCACCTAAAGTGTCCCAGCGGAGGCGCGGAGCCGACTGCTCCTGAAATGCTCCAAGTGTGGCGTGATCTCGAGCACCGCTCTGTCCAGCGCGACTGCCAGCAGTGCCATGTTAGTCCATCTTCATCTTTCTATCTCTCTCTGTTTCTTTCTCTTCCACATACTCTCTCCATCTTCCTCTCTCTCTCTCTCTCTCTCTCTCTCTCTCTCTCTGTCTCCATCCTTTTAATCTCTGGCTGTCAGTAATGATGCAGGATGACATTCAGACTCGTCTGGATACAAAAACAAACTAATGAAAGGCAAAAACACCTGCACTGCAAGCCGCCACTGTTTAATGAGAGCATGTTTTGATCCAAAGCGGATTTCCTCAGGTCGTGCTGAGCAAACCTGACCTGTGTCAAACAGTATTTGTGCATCGTTTTTTTAAGTTTGTTTTAACTTGTTTATAGCCCGCCATTGCAGAGGCTTAACACATCAGGGCAGTGCAATGTCAGTAATACATTACAATACAATACATATATATATATATATATATATATATATATATATATAGCGGAGATGCTGGTGTCTAAATCTTGCATGGAGTATTTTTTTCCTTTTTACTGCAAGTCTGTGATATTGGTGAAGAAATGAATTCCCTAATTGTGCTAAACAGCCTGTAATAGTTTTATAATGTCTTTTGTGGCTCTGGAGGGAGCTTTGTCAGGTCTAACAAGATGATTACAATGACATCGTATCTCGACGTGAGCTTGGAGACGACAAATTTTGGATTGAGTTGCATTTTGGGAACTTTTTGTTTTTTTTTTAACGTTTAGTCCCAGAATATCAAAGCCTTTAAATCAACTTGTATTCTTCTTGTTGTATTCTGCTTCTCACAAATCTCCCATCATTAAGTACAATACAAAATTACTGGAATATTCCTTGGACACATTATCTAACAAATGCGACGACAAAAGCATCTGATGTACAATGTGCTGCTGTAAGAGGTCATTCAGAGTTCAGAGCAAAGCAAATCACATTAGTATCCCAAAAACCAATGTTGAGAAGGGATTAAAGAGACAGAGGTAGATGTATGGTTATAGTACATTTGTATGCATTTGCCACACCATGTTTCTATGTGCGAGGTGCTACTCTCTGAACTTAAAGTATCTCCCCACCGACATCTCCTACTGGGTGGTGACATTTTAGAAGGTGTAACAAGAAAAAGACCAAAGACCAGTTTCTTTTTTAAGACTGCTCTCTTAGTGAGAGGTTTTCGTTGTCATGGTTTCATGTTCAGTCAGTCTATTAATGAAAGACCCACCTCTCATTTTACTGTTCCAAAAGACCCTGTGCATATTTAACCACGTCCGTGTGCAAATCATTCATTATGGCTATGTGTTTATTTTGGAAGAACACTCTTTTTAAAGCAGCAGCAACTCTGTCCTCAGATGTGTTGTCGCATGATTGGACGTTGTGATTGATGGCTAATGGGATACGGTTGCCTATTTGCAGTAACAAGTTTGTATCAGTTTTCTTGTTGTCACTTGGAACACGCAGGGCAATTATTTACTTTTTTCATGCGGCTTTGCTGATCTCAGATCCACCTACATATCTGCTGAATACATATAGAGTCTATTATTAGGTATAGGCATTTATAACCACAATATCGCACTTGTTATTGCTGCTTGCAGTATACTGTTTTGTTGGAAGTCCTTCAAATAATCTGCTAATAGTAATCCTAGTGGAAAACCATAATCAAACAGTCCATGCTATGTAATTTCAGTATGATGCACTGACACAGCAAATGCTGCTTCACACTCCATCCTTCTCCTTAGTATTATTATTATATAGTAAGCCTGATCTATTTATACATAAGTGTCTTGATAAAGCTTTAAAGACTACAGTATTACTTGGGAATTTAATTTGAAAATGCGACAACCACCATTTGCAAATTGTGACAAAGCAATTCCCAGCTTTCCCCACATTTCTTTTCTCCCAAATGACTTTGTAGCACTTTGAAATATAACAGCTCATTAAAAAACACTTATTATGTATGATGAGGTACACTTGCAGTATTAGAGTATGTGTTTTCACATTGAATGTAGGCCTTTACTGTAACTGTACTGAGCTATATTGTATGGTTAAAACCACATTCCACAACAGCTGGAAACTATACACATTAACAAGGGGACAGCACAGCTTTGGCTTTATTGCTCTATATTCTCTTTTATTGTTTGCCTTTGGACATGCATCTCTAAAGAGATGTGCATATTTCTCAGCGTAGCTAGACAGAGCTGTCCATCTGTCAGACTGATGGTCATAAAACCATGAATATGTGCTCAAATAGCGTGAACATTTTAAATTGGTGTCTGACTCCATAGAGTTACAGATGCACACAGACTTACTCTTCAGAAGCACCAGTGTCAGAACTTGTCAATGGCCTGTCTTCCCCCTCCCTGTTGGCCCTCTGCCTATCGTCTCACACAGTCCACCAGCATGGCACTTAGTGCGCATCAACCATGTAATTGTGAGCAATTGTCAGTCTCATAACTATCTACATGATTACACATCATCTTCCACTTCTCAGTTAGAATATTAAGTCTGATACCAACCTCAGTATGCCAATCAGCTTCAAATTGCCCACCATTGAACCTATGACTGATGATATGACTGCATTTGTGTGTGTGTGTGTGTGTGTGTGTGTGTGTGTGTGTCTGTGTGTTTGGTGTGTGACATGTGGAGTTATGTGACTTACCAGAGCTGGCGGGTCTAGTTTGAGACTGAATCCCTTGTTCCTTCTCCTTCTTTCCCCTGCTCTACCCCTCCCTGCCTCTGCCTCTCTTTTTCTGTCTCTGACAGGGCCTCTCTGTGGAGCTCCTGTGTGGTTCTTCCTTTGTTAGCATTAACCTGGATGTCAGCAGTGCTTGCCATAACTGACCGGCGCTCCACACTCTTCCAGGTGATGTATCACACAACACTGGCAAGAAGCTCAGTTACTGTAACTTGCACACATACATACGTACACTTGCGATGCACCATGGAAAGGCAGTTTTAAAATGGTGCATGGCAGAGATAGACTCATCCATGCTGGCAAATATGACGACGCATCCTATGGCGTGGTGAAAATGGTTAATGGTTTGGGTGTTATGACCTTGTCATATTGAAATTTTAGTCACTGAATCTAAAAAGTGTAAAAAGTGTCTTCTGCAAAGTTCAGGGAGCCTCTATTCTTGACATTGTATCACATTTGGTCTCAAGGAAAAAAGATTAAACCTGACTGATACCGTGTTCAAATAGAGAATAGGGCAAAGAAGACTATATAATAAACATAAAGGAAGGAATAATGTAGTATGCACTGTGGATTCTGGGTAAAAACACTGTCTATGAATGAAAGTGAGCGGCTGTGGTGATTTATTATGAATAAACCTGACTTGGCTGACTCATTTCCTTTCATATCAGTGTTCCTCTAATGATAACTGACTCATTTCACTACAGTATTACAAGCCAGTTATACAAGATATAATAATGCAGCATGTGCTACAGCACCCTGGGGTGCCTTAAAGAGTGTCTCTTTTTATCCTTTTTACTGAGCATTTTTCACCTTTCAATTGTTTCAAAAGGATCAAAATAGAAAAAAGCCAGCTAATCACCATATCAAAACACTAAATGCTTAAATGTGCAATTGTACCACACTACACCACAAGAATAACGATGACAGCTCATGGTCGCTGGTGTTCATGGTAATTCAACACGTTTTGTGAGTTTTTCCCACACTGATGGAAATATTTGTCACTGTAAATAGAGCTCAAACAGATGCTGACACGTCTTAGCCCTCCACACAGTTTTAGTCAACTGAACCCTCCAGCCAAAAGAACTAAAATCAGTGCAATGGAAGCAGCCGTAAGCTTATGGCTTTTTTGTGGTGAGCCATCCCACGCTACATGCCTCTTCTGCAGGGACTGTTAAATGTGGCAAAGGTGGAAAGTAACCTTGGTAAAGATCTTGAGAGAAAACAGCATTTTTTAGTCAGCAAACATCCTCAATACTTTAAGCAACTAAGACATGTAACTGAAAAACAGAATAAATCCATGTTGTCGTGTGTGTGTGTGTTTATGTCCTTGATAACCTAAATTGGAATTTTACTTTTAAAGAGAAAGACATACATTACATTTAAATGCATTGTGCAAGTGTGGTATTCAGCAAATCTGCACAGAAACATCTAACAGGTTATTATTTGATTGAGAATAGGATATATATATTAATATAATACTGTAATGGCATGTGTGTAGGAAAGTGGTGTGTCTGTTACATATGAGGGGTGGCTGGGAAATCACTAGGTATGGGTGTCATGATTTAAAAATATTTGGGAACCAATATAACAATGTGCAATAAAGACAATGTTTCTCGTCTCCCCTAGGTGCTCTTTGCCGTCTTTGACTCTGTCCAAGGTTTTGTCATCATCACCGTCCACTGTGCAATGCGTCGAGAGGTGAGTCCAGTTTCTTCCTTCTGCTAAACAGCCGTGCGGCCATGTTGACTTCATGCATTTGTAATTCAGCGCCACACAGCGACCTCAGCGACACTCACTCCCTTCGACAGGTGGGAGTCATGTTCACAAATGTCACATTAGTTTCCGGGTCAGTTTGAAGTCACGGTAGAACACAAGCGGATCAGACACGAGGAGGATTAGCATGGTACTTATGTCCTATGTTGCAGCGCTTCTTTATAATGTAGCTTGATAGTGCAGTATTGTCCGTCTGATCCAAGGCTGCTTTAAAGAGCTTACTAAGATTCTGTATGGAATAAGATGATAAGTCCCTAACTAATACCCCCTAGTGCCTGTTTGCAACAGGCTTTGCTGTGCCCCCCCCCCCGGGATGCTAAATTTCAAACTCATTGTGCACACACATGTCCACACTGTACCCTCACTCCGCCCTTCGAGAACAGCAATCCTGTACACACGCCCATCGGGACAGTAATGCGCCACCACACTCCACACCAAATGCATCATTTACGCCAATTCAATGGATTCTACCAATATCATCCGCGACTTCCACCTAACTGTACAACCTCGTGTGCTCTCTGTTGCCTGACATGCACCGTACCCCACAACCCAGCCATGCCTTATCATCCCACAGACATTACTGATCATCCGAACTACACTGCATACGTTACACGTGAATTTTTACAAACCCGCTTGGAATGCTCACTAGCTGCGCCATTAAATAATATCCACATAAACACGGCGGCAGCGGATCCCAGGCTTTCAGTACAAATCCCAGCGACAATTCTATTTCAAATCGTACTCCGAAACCAGCCCTGCCTAACGAGACTCCGAGCGTCCAATCCTGTCGTAGCCTGCAGCAACAACTAGCGCCACGAGGGGAGTGGCCACACCAGAGAGAGGGGAGGCGAGGCGGGGGAGGAACGAGAACACGCCACGGTAGGGTGAAGCAAATGAGGAACAGCATTACCCAGCTCGCCAGAATAGCAACAGAGAAGGCAGCACAAAGCCTGCTTAGCTTCCCAAGCAAAGCAAACTGCAAGACACAGAAACGTGCGCGACACAGCCGCAGTGCGTGGTAGCGCCCTCCGCCGATAGTACGCCCCGCTGCTTGTAAGGTGCGGCCGGAGAATGAAAGGACGACGGTTGGCCTCAGACGCCCCTGCTTCGAGACAGTGCAAGCCGACGCAGGCGGCCGCCACAGAACACAATGCGTGCGCCGTTAGCACCGGTTTGGTCGATAGGACCGCAGGAGCGGGAGGACGGCGCAGGCACAAGAGGGACCGCCGCTCCCACAGAGAAGAGGATGAGAGGAAAGAGGAAGAGAGAGAGGAGCAAGACAATAGTTACATCGATAGACAGAGAACCGGAGCGACACGCACGCAACGACGCGCGAACGCGTCCGCCGTGCGGCGGCGGAGGACCTCGTGTGGCCGCCAGAGCCAAAGAAATGCTGACGGTCTCCGAACCCGAGCACAGCGAGCAGGAGCGTCATACGTAGTCCGGAGCCGGAGGACACACATAGAGGGAGAGGCTGGACGAGGGACGCTAGGCCCGCGAGCCAGACTAGACACGGCTCTCTCACTTTGACGTGTCAGCCATGACGCTGCATTGCGGGTGGCAATAACCCACCAAACACACAACATACCACAGCACACACCTTACGACAGCGACAGCCAACACTAACAACAGAATGCGCGAGCCCGCCAAATGTGTACTGGGCGCCTGAATCGGCGACCATGACAAGAGGAAGCAGACGGACGACGCAAGGACCAAACAATGCGAGGCAAATACTCCTAGACTCATGCAGCAGCTATCTATCCCGCAACGGCAGACACATGGATACTCTACTCCAATCCCACTCCAACTTGGCTCAGCCGACGCCACACACACACCACACGACCACACACACACAGGACTACCCCAGCTACGCAGCCCCCGCCACCGCGCCCACCCGACGTGAAGATGCTCCTCATCCCGGTCCGTCGCCCCTTCGTCGCCACCCCCGCGGCCTTCGGCTTACACACGCGGCGCCGGTCTTGCGTAATCTCACACCCCCATCCGAGATTCCCTTCATCGGGATTTCGACCGGCGGCCCAAGAGTGTGACGAATGATGGTTGCTCTTCAGCAGTAACCAGCGCCATCTAGCTAATCGACCACCGAGCCTGATGGAGAAGACATCCTCCGACTTTGCTGTGAACATAATGCCACAGGGGATCGCGATCCCTTGACATCTGAGCTGGCATTACCAAGAACCCAAGTGCCTCTGCACCCAGTCGCGCTAGTGTCGTGTTGGCATTAGCCTGCCCAGTACATGTGGCAAGGGATAAAGACAACACAATCATCTCGCACCACCGTGGAAGACCAGGGGTTCAGAACATTCTATCCATCCACAGTCCGCTAGCTAGACACCGTGCGGCCCACCGATCCACAAGGGTCAGCGATTGGCCACTTGAAGAAGTGCTCGTGTCGCTTTCTATACCTTCGACTCCACTGCAAAACCTGTTATATAAAGCTCCCAAGTTTGAGCTTAGCTCTTGTGGAAAATATATGGTGGTCCCGTTTACTGCTGGCATTCACATACATTTCCTAGTGGGAGGTACGAGAATCCTGTCATCCTGCAGAGCCCTCGCATAAAACGATGAAAACGAAATACTAAAGTGTTCTGAGCGAGAGAGTTCCCCCATTCCGGCTCGCAACATTGCCAAACTCAAACTTACAGTAAAAGTTCCTCCACCTAACTTCTTTCCTTTGCATCATCCCTACCCTTTTCCTCTCTATAGTTTCATCCGCCTCCTCTCAATCCCCCTTAATTCTCCGTCTTCAGCCGGGTGCACGGAATTGGCAGTCTGCGCTGTAGGAAGCTGGGGGCCTCATTGACTAACAGCACGACAGCGAAACTCCACCAGACTCCCTGCAAGAATGGACAGGTGGCAGACTCATGTGAACTAGAATCTCATTTCATCCACAGTCTGCACGCCCCACTTACGTCCCTCGGTAGCTAACACTTAAACCAGGGCTGGAGCTTTCTAGAAGCTGCAACTCCATAGCAAGAAGCATGCTTCCATCTATTTGAGAGTGCTCAAAGCTTT
>NW_023340268.1:15681532-15699468 GCF_004916995.1 Morone saxatilis
AAATTTGCACCGGGCAACAAAAGCTGTGGCAAACAGGGCACTAGGTATTCGTTGGATTATCTCTAGTCGCATACAGATTTACTCTAAGCACCTTGGATCCGCAGGACAATACTGCACTATCAAGGCTACATTATAAAAAGCCTCAACATGAGGACCATAGACCGATGTAATTCCCTCGGTCTGATCTTTGTGTTCTACCGGTGACTCAAACTACCCAAACTAATGAATTGGAACATACTCCATAGCCTGTCGAAGGGAGTAGTGTCGCTGGTCGCTGTGTGGCGCGATAACCAAGCATGATACAACGATGGCCACGCTTTAAGCCAGAAGAAGAAAACTACTCACCTTCTTCACCTGCACAGTGGGACGGTGGATGAGACAAACCTTGGACAGACAAAGCGGCAAAGGCAACCTAGAGACGAGAACATTCTTATGCAACATTTGTATATGTTCACCCAAAAATTTCTTAAATCATCACCGATACTAGTGATTCCAGCACCGTTCATATTGAAACAGACGACACCATTCCTACAACATCATTTCACATGTTTGAAATAGTATATCCAGCAATCACAATAATTAACCGTTAATGTTCGTTGCAGCATTGTGAATACCACTGCACAATGCATTTAAACTTATGTATGTCATTCTTTAAAAATAAAATCCATTTTTAAGATTCAAAACATAAACACACACACACACGAACAACCATGGATTATCTGTTCAGTACCTGTTCTTATTGCTTAATTTGAGGAGTTTCTGACTAAAAAAGCGTTTCCTCAGATCTGTTAGCCCAAGTAACGTTCACCTTGCCACATTTAACGCCTGCAGAAAGCATCTAGCGTGGAGCCCACAAAAAGGCCATTAAAGTTCACGCTGTCCATGCACTATGAGTCTTTTGGCTGGAGTTCAGTGACTACAAACTTGTTGGGAGGCAAGACGTGCAGCATCTGTCTGACTCTATCCAGGGACAAGATAGTCCAGCAGTTGGGAAGATCACCGAAACGTGTTGAGATTCACCATAACCCCAGACCGAGAGCTGTTCATCGCCGACTTTGTTTAGGTGTGGACAGCACACTTTAAGATTAGGTGTTTAATTGGCTATGTATCTGCTTTATCTAGTTTGAGCCTTTTGAAACAATGAAAGGTGAACATGCCAGTCAAAAGGATAAAAAGAAACACCTTAAGCACCCCAGGTGCTGTAGCCACATGCTGCAGTTTATTCATGACTCTTATAACTGGCCTTGTATTGACGTAGAGTGAAAGAGTCAGTACATAGAGGAACATCTGATATGAAAAAATGAGGTTCATCCAGAGTCAGTTATCATAATAAACTCACCTCAAGCCTTCACTCGATTCATTAAGACAGGTTACCCGAATCCACATCATTACTCATGTTCCTTGTTTAGTTTATGGTTATATGTCTTCTTTCCCTCATTCTCTATATGAATACACATCAGTAGGTTTAATCTTTTTCTGGACAAAGTAGATCAGATGCAAGAGATAGAGGCTCCCTGACTTTGCAGAAACCTTTTACAGCTTTTAGCATCAGTGACTTATAATCAATTGACAAAGTCATACACCAATACCATAACCATTTTCCCACGCCTAGGAGCGTCGTCAGTATTTGCCAGCATTGGATGTCTTTCTCGCCATGCCACCATTTTTAAAACTGCCTCCATGTGCACAAGGGTACGTTATGTATGGTGCAAGATCCAACGAGTTCTTGGCGGTGTGTCATACATCCCTGAATGAGTGTGAGCGGCCGTCATTATGCAGCACGTGTCACAGTCCAGTTAATAGCTAAAAAGTATAGAACCACACAGCTGAGCTCCACAAGAGGCCCTCAAGACAGAAAAGGAGATGGCAGAGGCAGGAGAATCCCTCTCCCTCCTCGTTTGTTTTAGGAATCTACCTCCCTGCCTCTCCTCTCTTCGGTCTCAGGCCTCTCTGTGAGCTCCTGTTGGTTCTGCCTTGTTGCATTACCCGTGGAGCACATGCTTCCGAACTGACCGGCGCCCACACTCTCGAGGGTAGTATCACACAACCTGGCAAGAAGCTCGTTACTTAACTTGCAAGAGTCAATACACTTTGCGAGTGCACATGGAAGCAGTTTAAAATGGTGCAGGGGCAGATATCATCCCAGCGGCAAATGACGACGCATCTTTGCGAGTTGTGAAAGAATGGGTGGTTAGACCTGTTTCATATATTTCAGTCACGAATCTAGAAAAAAGGGTTAAAAAGGTTCTTCTCGCAAATCAGGGAGCCTCTGATTCTGACATTGTATCCATTTTTTGTCCAAGGAAAAAGATTAAACCGGATTATACCGTTTCAATAGAAATCTAGGCAAAGAAGACTAAAAGACGATAAAAGGAAGAATCAAGTAGTTAGTGCACTGTGGATTCTGGTAAACCCACTGGTCTTGAGTATGAAAGGTGAGCGCCGGTTGTTATTTATATGAAAACCTACTGCGATGTCCTTACAATCCAGTTGTTGCCTAATGATAATGCGACTTCAATCCCACTACATGGGATTACAGACATTATACAAGATTATAATAATGCCATGTGTACACACCCGGGTCTAAAGATGTCTCTTTTATCCTGTTACTGAGCATTTCACCTGCAATTGTTCAAAATGATTTCAAAATAAAAGAAGCCAGCTAATCAGCCATATCAAAACCATCTAATATGCTGAAAGGTCGCAATATGCCACACTTGAACCACAGAATGGCGGACAGGCTCAGCATGCTGGGTTCATGTTATTTCAACAGCGTTTGTGAGTTCCCACACTGGATGGAAATATTGTCACTGTAATAGAGCTCAAACCAGATCTGACACGCTTAGCCCTCCAGCACAGTTTAGTGGAGGACGAACCCCCAGCAAGAAGAACTAAACGTCAAGAGCACCTAAGCTTATGCTTTTGTGTGAGCCATCCCACTACATGCCTGCCTGAGGGCTGGGTAAACTTGGCAAAGTCGGAAATATAACCCTTGGTAAAATTCTTGAGAAAACAGTTTATCAGGCAAAAACATCCAAACTTAAGAACTAAGACAGGTAACTAAAACAGAATTAGATCCAGTTTGCTGTGTTGTGGTTTATGCCTGAACCTAACTGGATTGTTTTACTTTTAAAGGAAGAAAGAAACAACAACCATAATGCTTGGCAGGTTGTTGATTCAGCAAATCGCATCGAATGACCACTAAACAGGTTTTGTGTTGAAATAGATACGTATATATATAAATACGATACATTGGCAGGGTTGTTAGAAAGGTTGTGTCTTTACTATTTAGGTGCGGGAAAGCACGAGGGTGATTGGTCCATGATTAAAATTGGAACGAATATAACAATGGCAATAGAGCAAGGCTCGTTCCCCTAGGGCCTTCCTCTTGACCTGTCCAAAGTTTTGTCATTGAATCACTCGTTCTCTATTCGCAAATGGCTCGAGTGAGTTGAACCAGTTCTTCCTTTTGTCTATACAGCCCTCGCCATGTGTGACCTCTGCATTTGTATCATGCGCCACACAGCGAACTCAGCGATCACTCACTCCTTCGAATGGGTTGAGTCATTGTTAAGCCAAATTTCAGCATAGTCCGGTTCGTTGAAGCCCTTGTTAGATACTACATATGCGGATCAGCACTGAGGAGTTTTATTTTTTTTGCTGGGTATTATGCCTAGGTTTTGTATTGTGCAGCGCTTCTGAGTTAATGTAGCTTGTTTTGTGGTGTTGAGTAGTTGCAGATTACTTTCCGCTGATCAGCTCTCTTTAAAGGGGATCTTTACTAAGATTCGGTATTGGAAAATAAGATAATCCCTACTAATACCCCTGTGCCGTTGCATACAAGGCTGGCGTGCCTCCCCCCCCCCCCCCGGGATTTGCTAAATTTCAGTCATTGTGCACAACATCCCTGAGACAGACAATTAGCCAGTTCACTACAATTTGATAGTTATCTCTTGTACCTTTTTTTTTTCACTATTTGATCTAATTTATGTATCTCATGTTGGAATGTTTTGCAATATTAGCACTTTCTCCCAAACTTAAAATGTGTCTTCTTTGCGTCAGCACGACCCCCAACCCCATGCCTATGGCATCCAGATGACTTAATATTTGAGGAGTTTACACTGCATAGTAATGAGAATTTTTAAACGCTCTGACATGCTACTGCTAACATAGTCACAAAACGGAGAATCAGCGTTCATAACATCCGGTGTATATTAAAGTTATGAAAAAACCCCTGCATCCTGGATGCTGACTAAACGCTCGTACTCAGAACAAATTAGGCAGAGAAGTGCCCACCAGGAGGAGAGTGGAGGAGCAGAGAGAAACAAGGTGAAATAAGGAGCGTATTACAGTGCCAAAATAAAGAGAGGGCAGCACCAAAGTGGATATAAGCATCAGCAGAACTGGCGGACAAAAACGGTTGCCTCAAGCCCAGGCCCGGTAGGCGCTCCTCGTATGCCGCGCTGTAAAGGGTGCGGCGGAGAATGAAGGCGACGGTGGCGCAAGACTGCCTGCTGAGATCACAAGGAGAAGGCGGAGAAAACATGTGCCGTAGAGTTGTCGATTAGATGCAAGCCAGGAGAGGAGACAGGGGGAGATGGTATTTTACTCGATAGTACAGGATGGAGGAGACTTGGTAAGTAGTACGAGGAGAAGGAGGCTTGAAAGACCAAAATTGCATGCAGCAGACTGTGCGAGAAAAAAGTCATGATTCAAGAGCAAAGCAGGGGATGATAGTAGTGGAGGAGGAAATAGAGAGGAAGGTGGAGAGGGAGGTATGGACCCATAGAAGGGCTCTTCACTTTGAAGTCAGAATGAGCTGCATTGGGTGCCAATACACACAAGAACACACACACGACCAGCACACACGACAGGCCGTACACACACCTACACACACACTAACACTAACAAAGAATGGAGCGCAAATTTTACTGAGGATGAGTATGGACATAAAGAGAACAGACGGACGAAAGGAAACAATGGAGGCAATACTCTAACTCATGCAGTATTAAGCAGACATGGATACTACTCCAATCCACTCCAATTGTAGCACCACACACACACACACACACACACACACACACACACACAGACCACCCAGCGAGAGTGAAGATGCTCTCATTCGCTCTTGCACCGCTTCTTACACAAGCGCTCTTGTATCCACCCATGAGATTCTTATGGGATTTGACGGCGGCAACATTGAGAAATGATGTTGCTCCTCAGCCAGTAACCAGGCTATCTATAATACAGAGCCTGATGGGAGAAAAAATCTCAGACTTTGCTGTGAAACATAATGCACAGGGATCCATTTGATTTGAGCTGCATTACAAGAACCAGTGCTCTGACAGTGGGCTAGTGTGTGTTTGCTTAGCTGCAGTATGTGGGAGGATAAAGAAACACAATATGACACTGGAAAGGCCCAGGGGTTAGAACATCTATATACAGTGCTGCTGGTTTTAATTAGGACCATGCGCCACTGATCGCACAAGGCTCAGATTGGCCACTTTGAAGAAGTGCTGTGTGCTTTCTATATTACTCCACTCACTGTTATATAAGCTCCAAGTTGAGCTACTTTGTGAAAAATATAGCGGTTCCGTTTACTCTGCCACTTTCACATAATTTAGTATTCACTGAACATCTGTCATTGCAGTGATAAAGATGAAGAATATAAAGTGTCTGAGGAGAGAGTTCCCCATGCTCCAACATTTGCCAAACTAACTTAAGTAAAAGTTCCTCCACTAACTTCTTTCCTTTGCATCATCCTACTTTTCCTCTCTATATTCATCCCTCCTCTCCCCCATCCCCTATTCTCCGTCTTCAGGTGCAGGATGCAGTGCGCTGTAGGATGGGGGGATGTAAAGACGACAGTGAAAACTCACCAGACTCCTGCAAGAATGGACAGGTGCAGATCATGGTGAATAGCATTCCATTTCATCCCACATTGCAGCCCATTAGCCTCGGACTAACATTAACCAGGCTGGAGCTTTCTAGAAGCTGCAACTCCAATAGCAAGAAGCATGACTTCCATTATTGAAGTGCTCAAACTTTCCTTAACCATTTTTTTTTCCTGAACAGGAATTCATTATTGTTTATGCATCATGCATTTCTCATTTTATTCTCCACAAATGTTTTATTTTGTTCCCCTTAGAAAGGCAACTTCACTCCCAGCGTCAAACTAACCTCCTATAGTGCCTAACTGGACTCTCCTGTCTCCTGCTAGAATTAATATGAATGCATTTTTGACATTGTCGTTATTGTACTTACTTCAAGATAGAAAGATTTATATTGTCCATGGCATTTCATGTATTACCAAAACAGGCACTTCAGCACTTTTTTTTACTTTTTACCTAAACTTCTTAATCTTTATTTAAAGAGCACAGAGCTCCCGTAAGGTTATTGTATATGTTCCAAATGTGGCTAATAGTGTGATAAATCATATAGACTTGAACTGCCTTGCCAATGTCAGTGCGGTCACACCGCCACTATGAGAGTATGAGCGACTCTCACAACGCTATTCCCTTTATTTCTCCCTCAGACCTGTTTGCGGTAACGATTATGGCTGAACGCCCCTCTGAGGTTATCAAGATTAAACTTTGGAACCATCATTCTGCTCAGGGAACCCATTATGACACATTCTCTGTCTCTGTTTTCATAACCGAGAGAAACATTTACAGTCTAACTGTGCTTTTTTAAATCTTTTTGTTTAAATGTGTTGTTATCTTGCACACAGCTCGCAGTGAGGGCTTGTTGCTATGCCAACTGTTGTTCTATTAAGGAAAACAGCTGGTAAATCTTTTTAAGTTTTCTCTAAATGTGTATGACTTTGAAGAAATCTTCTCAGACAGCACATATGCATGGAGCTGTTGTATGAAATGCCCTTGAGAACATTAATTGTGATGGATAATTTGGTGAAGCTGCCACCAGTTATATCAGCAACATTATTACAGTTAGCACCATCCTCTCAGGTGTTCTTTCTATATTACATAGGAAATCTCATTAGGAAGTTAAACCCCTGACATTTAGAGACATCATAAAGATGTAGAACTGTACTACTACTTCTTCTTGTTACAATTTAGCTTTAGAAGCTTTAGAAAACTCATTTGATTAGTTAATATCTGATTAAAGCTCAGTGCTCTCCTCTACAAAACTGGTTAATATTCCCCCTCTAACGTTTCAACTTCATGTTTTCCATTAATCTTTTTATACCATCAGAAGTGTCCAAATGTGAGCCAATGCGGGCAGCAGTGTGGCTCTCTGCGTTACGGCACAGCTCTGTGTCTGCCGGGTGGCCACCCGCAGCCGGTCCCACCGATGTGCCACCAGGCATGCCAGCAAGCCTGTTACCACAGTCTGCCCTGCAGCAACCACAACCACGGGCTAGAGCTCAGCCACGCCCTCAGCCACGCGCATGAGCATAGCCCCATCCTGAACAATACCCACAACCACGCTCATAACCATAACCACGCCCACAACCACATCGGCAGCCAACCAGTATGTCACCTGTAGAAAAGACACTATTAGTCACTATGAATAGTCAGGTCCATAGATGAAGAAAGGTGGAATCTGTAAAACAATATTTTGGAATAAACATAAATGAGTATTAAAGGAGCAGTTTGACATTTTGAGAGATACTTATTTGTTTTGTTGCCAAGAGCTGGATAAGAAGTTCAATACCACTTTTATGTCCTCATGCTAAATTTGAAGCTACACCCAGCCACTAGTGAGCTTAGCTTAGCACAAAGGCCGGAAACAGTTCTTATGCTCAGTAATTACCGTGTTATATCTTGTTAATCCGTCTCAAAATTGTAATGCGTCACATTGTGGTTTTACAAGAGGTTATGTACTGAACTATTTCTTGGCCAGGCACAGTGACTTTTTGGAGACTTCATAAGGTTGCCATGACTTCAGAATGTCACTGCTCCCTTCCAAGAAACCATAACCCACTCATAACCCCCCTTTAAAACCCCAATATGTCATTCATACGCTTTGGATTTTATATGAATTAAACAAGATATAACGCACTTATTAGTGAGGTTAGAGATGATGGTAGGCATAATATATTACAGGGGGGCAAACCCAGGCTAGATGTTTCCTCGTGCTAAACTAAGCTAATCCACTGTTGGTGATATATTTAGCAAACAGAAATCAGACCAATAACAATCTTCTCATCTAACTCTCTGCAAGAAAGCGAATACATGCACTTCTTGAACTATCAAACTAGTCCTTTAACCAAAATAAATTATCATTGCATCAAACTAATTTTTGTTCTGATTACATATTGCACCTTTAAATCTAAGTAGGAATAGCTGTGATTTAAAAATATTAACTAGGACTTTTACTGTAGCAAGGTAGGCAAAAAATGTATATAGTATGTCTTCACGCATTTTTAATTGATCGGAGATGATAGTTTCTTTTGCATTCCCTCCAGCAGTAACCTCACCCAGAGAGCTGTATGCTACAGGATGTTTACTCGGGAATGGGACTGTGTTCCCATTGACGTTGATGACTCACTGTACTTAACCTGTGGCTGTTGCAGAGAAAATGTGCTGTAGTTGAAATAAAGATGATTTGTTTTTCTCAATTTGGATGGGAGAGAGAGACTGAGAGACAGAGAGAGAGGTTTCTTTCATTTCCGCATTCGTCCATTTAGAAGAGACCCATTTATGGTGCTGCGGGTGATTTGCGTACTAAGAGCTTTTCCTCTCCTCAGAGACCTTTACACATTCTCTCCTCTCTTTCAGTTTTTCATTCCTCCCCCCCTCTTCCTCTTGTCTTTGCCTCTGTGGCATGCCTAAAATCTGTAGTTTATTATCCAAACAAAAGCTTTTGTAAGTAAATCCCGCCGAGGACAGGAGGAGGCTCTATCGTGAGAGAAGGGGAGGACCACGACTGCATAACAATGAGCTTCACTTTCACTAAAGTTTAGGAAACTTGAGTGGTGGCCATTTTGGAAACAACACTTCTTCATTCTACCCACAGCCCTAATGGTTTTGGAGTTTTTCTTTACCCCAAAGGAGTCAGTGCCACCCTGCATCATCAAGTGAATGCTGGTTCAAAGCAAATAAACACAATTTTTTGGTGTTTTGTTGTGACAAAATACCTCATCTACATAATATCTGAATAGTTCAGGTTAAACTCAGTGTGGATGTCTGTGTTTTTGGTCACTGGTGTGAACAGATTTGAACAGAAGCATTATGTACATTTATACATTTTCTTGTCGGTATAGTCAGTGTTTCAGACTCCGCTAGAAGACAGGAAAGTTTTGCTTCAACTGGCACAGCAGATAATAGTTTTGCTGCTGTGTAAATTTTTGTCGCTGTTTCCATGCATACCATAGCTGAGGTGACTGATGAGGCATACGGTGGCATTACCTGGAAAAACTCCTCTTTCAAAAACTGTATTTGGATGTGCTGCCGTGAACCGATACACATCACAAGCTAAAGTAGCAAGAATTCATGCTATCACACAGAATTATTACTATTTTCTCTGTTGCTTTTGGTTTGAAAAAGGCTTTGAACAAATTCACTATGAAGAAATGAAAACTGAACATTCTTGTATGACTTAAGGCAACATTTTCTCTTCTTGTTCATAGAGGGCATTACTAACTGACAGAGTTGTAAAGTGTCACCATGGCAACAGATCATATTCTTTTCACTAGAGTCAAATTAGATCATCAGATTCATTGGATAAAGCATAACCATTCAAGATACAATCAATCATCAGGTCTTTACTAATGTGGTGAACGTAGTGACTTGTACACACTCACTGTTTTTCCTCTCTTCCTTCCCTGCCTCATCTCTCAGACGGATTTTGAGAAGGATGTGGACTTGGCATGTCAAACAGGTGAGCTCTCCCTTCCACCTGATTTCTCCTTCCCTTTCTCCCTTTGTCTCCTCCTTTTTTTCCAACAGAGGATTAGCATTGCACAGAAGCAATGGAGAGCTGTAACAGCCTCAGCTTGCCGCTGTGCATGTTGATAAAACGACAGGAGATGATGTGCTACATCTCGACACAGTTGCGTGCAAATTATTATGCCTTATCAATCACACTGGTTCTGCCCAAGTGTTCAGCGAGCATATGTTTGGATGAGACTGCGTTTAATTGTGCATGATAATAACACTCCTCAATGTTTTCAGACCTGTTTTCACTCGATGGTGATAATGGTCTTGTGTGTGTCTGTGTGTGGGTGTTTGGATGTGTTGCAAATGTACCACAATCTGGTTTGTGTTGTGATTTTAAATATTAACACAGTCACTTTCCCCCTCCACCCTTGCAGAGAGAGGACACCCATGTAAGTTTTGCACCCAACTGACCTTCTTAACACTGCCTGGTCCATCCCTAGACTTAGATAATTTTTATAGATGAATCCGGGTTGTAGGTGGAAGTAAACAAGCAGCCATTGCTGCAGTGGCACTTCACTTGCAAACTTGCACACTGTAATGTAAGTAAATGATTGAACTTCTTAAGCGCAGTCTGTCCAAGAAATTCTGTACAACTTTTTACATATTGAAAATATAATCATCAATGCCATTAGAATAAAGGTTATAGTCTATAGGCTTTTAACTTTTTAATAACATTTAGTCCAGTTTTCACAAATTGCTAGACATTATAATAATCATAACTATAATAAACTTAAACTGTGAAAACAAAGGGAATTAAATACCTCAAGAAATCAATTTTACTTTTATAAATCTCAATTAAATGTATGTTTTGATCAGTGATCCACCCGCATGGGGCCAATGGTGAGCCCACCATGCACAAAATCGTTGGGTTTGATTATTTAAATTATAAGCTAACAAGTAATTCCTTCTCGATTTTAGCTAGCGCTATCCCACACAGCACTTTGACATCCACACTGTGGAGGACGGCCGGGAGCGGTACATTAATTTTTTTTCCCCCAAAGGCTGTGTAATAATTA
The DNA here is from genome assembly GCF_004916995.1 of Morone saxatilis. NCBI lineage: Eukaryota > Metazoa > Chordata > Actinopteri > Moronidae > Morone > Morone saxatilis. The sequence goes on from NW_023340268.1 coordinate 15,692,451, forward strand.
ATTTCTGACTAGTGCTTTGAGACTGAATAACTTTCACATTCACACACTGCCTTCATCTGTCCATGGTGGAGATTGCTGGCCGTGATTAACTCAAACATCTCTACTTTCATTGTTAATGTGTTCACTTGAACTTTGCCACTGCAGTAATGGTGGTGGTGCTTGAGAGCGCAACACATAAAACTACAACCAGATTCATCTAGCGGCCATTCTCTGGGTCTCCACTGTTGGATGCAGATGAAAAGGGTTCCGAGACTGGTGATGCTTCCCAAAAACCTGTCCAGTCCTTTCATTTTGCACCAACGGGGCGGTAAAACAGAGAAAATCCAAGGTTCTTTACAGCAAGTGTCCTTGCTGGTATATTCAGCAGGATTCAGCTTCAATGTTTTGATAAAATGTGTAGCTTGACATTTTGTCACATCAATGCAGTGAACATGAAAATGGTCTGTGCTACATGCTTTGGTCTGGAATTGGATTTTGAGGCCACAGAGTAAATATTCTTTCCTCTGATGGTGACAGAATGAGCATGATATCTAGCATGATCTTCCAGATAGTTTGAGTTGTGTTTGATTGTGATGATAGATTGATGTTAGCTGTGATTAAACATCGTCTCTCATCAGCATGTCATAGTTAATTTTGGAGTAGCTATATTAGAAGTGTGTAGTATCTGTAGTTTGTTCCTCAACAACATGCATGAAAGCTAACCCAAAGCCACTGTAAGTAGTTTTATGTTCTGTTTTATGAAATAAAAAAGACACTCGTACAGTAATACACATTGACACACATGCATTAAAGCACTAACTCAGAGACTCACACTTAAATGCGACAACAGGGCAGGGAGTAATAAGCTGGTGAGCAAGATATGGGACAGGCCTCAGTAGCGAGGGAATTTGGCTCCATTTCATTTGAAGCACACAGCATTTTGCACTGAGGCTCTTTCTGCAAGCTAATACAAATCCTGGCTCACCGGCAAATCTTGAGATGGAGCGAGACTTAAGGTCACAGTGTCAGAGACAAAACTTAGTTACTGTGAACCATGTAAGCCCAAAATGAGAAGTGAAACTTTTCTTTGGAGATGCAATCTGTCTCACAGCTACATGAAGACAGCAAAAAAAACTTTCCATCACTGCCTAATTTATGTCTTATTTCTGTTTTGCTTACCTCTCAACTTGCATAAACTATATCAATTCCTTTCCATTCAATGTTCATTCCTCATGCTCTCTCTGAATGTTTCTCCTCCGTTTGCTTCTTTTCTTGCTTTCACCAACTACCCTAACTTCTGCCTATCACCCACTCTTTTGCTGGCTCCATGGCTTCCCTTGTCTCCCCCGCATCTCCCTCCAGTCATATTCAAGGAGGTGAACACCTGCAACCCGGCCACCATCACCGGGACACTTTCCCGCATCTCCCTGGATGACGAGGACGATCCCAAGCTGGCAGCCCATCAGGAGGGAGGAGTCGGGGTGAACTTCAGCTCCCTCCCCGGGAACATTCCCCCTCCAAACCTCATTGTACAGGTATAGGATTGAAGCTTTACATTGCATGACATATTGGATGACCAGTGCAGTGCTCTGCTCAACTTTTCTGTCAAAAACTTCAAAAATTGAGCTAAATATAACTATATTATGCCCTTAAAGCCACTTAAGTAGGAATTGAAAATGTCAGCACCCAATGGTATTCTCAAGATTGACAGCAATGCAGCCCTGTGATTCCTTTTCATATCCAGCATATCCTATTTTTGCCATCAGAATTATTTGACAGATAATGTATAATCACATAAAAGTTTGAAGTTTAAAGTTTGAAATCTGGTTGACATAGAAGGTGAAAGAGGAAAAGGTCCTTAATATCAGGATATTATTGCCCCTGATTTTTCCACAAGGTTCCACCCCTCAGTGGCCTCAATGAGCTGAGCGAGACACCCCTGAAGAAGGAGGTGAACGTGGATCAGCAGAGACAGCAGGGGCAGCAACGCAGCGGCGCTCCAATCTACCTGTGCACCGAGAGTGGCCTGGGCTGGGCTCGACCGCCCACTTCCTCAAACACCTCCCAGGACGGAAGTGCCGGAAGTGGGGGAAGCGGAGGAGGAGGGGGAGGAGGAAGTGGCGGAGTAGGGGAGGGAGACTACATGGTCTTACCTCGTAGGACGGTCAGTCTCAAACCTCCAGTGCCCTCCTCCCAAGGAGGAGGCCTGGGACTGGGGGGTGAGGACAAGCCTCTCAACATCGCAGTGGAGGATCCCCCTTTTCCCCCGCCTCCCTCTCCCCTGACCCTCCACCCAGCTGAGAGCGAGGCCTACCCAGCGGATTTTGTGCCGTCCAGTGTGGGCGACATGAACATCACCATGAACCTCAACCGCTCCTATGGGACGATCAAAACCATGCCCCACGGGCACGGCCACATGATGGCTCAGGGTGGTCTTGTACACTCCCACGGAGGACACATGCACACCCACGGGCATTCGCTCCAGCTGAAGCCGGGCCAGAGGCCATCAGTCAGACAGATTCTGACAGGGGGAACCACAGTGGAGAGAACCAGGACCCTGCCACGCAATCTGGGCAGCACCAATGCCAACACCAGCCTCTCTGCAGGATCCCTGGAGGTGGGTAAGAGGTTGAAGGATGAGGGAAGGAGGGGTTTCCCGGTGGTGGTGCAGCTTCTTCACCATGTCCACCTTTCACTTGAGCACACACTTGAGGTTTATGAATGTGGTGATGGTGGTGGTGGTGATGTGGCTATATATGTGAAGTTGTGGTGGTTGAATGACAAAGAGGAGAGAAAGAAAGCAAGGGGAAGGAAAGTTCTTTTCAGAAAAAGGTTATTGAATGTGACATTCTGTCTATTCGCTATATGCTCTAAGTATTTTAAACACTTTCCAGTGTTTTAAACAAGAAGAATGCAAATAACACAATTTGCATCTAAAGAAGTGTCACTTAGTTCAAGAAAAATCTGTTGAAAAAAATACATAATTTTGGGTAAAAAACAGTTTTATCCAATCAACATTTCTTTTTACCTTAAGAAAATAAGACTATACTACACTAAATGAATTGTTGTGATGAATATTTATGGCTATAGCAGAATATGGGAAGAAGAGAATCTGTTTGTATGACTAATATCAATATAATCAGTAGTGTGGGCTTTAAACAATTTAAGCCATTTCTAATATACATATATACATATTGTGTGTGATATACAATAACAATATGTCCATTAAACTGCCATAATAGCACAGTTCTAGTCTGCTATAACAACGGCTATTATTTTCGGCTGAGTACAATTTACTGCTGCTGACTGAGACAATGAGCGTCGAAATGAGTTACTCTCTTAGACAGACAGCTTTTTCTTCGCTTCCGTTGTGTGTGTAATGTGTGTGTAATACCCCCTCCTTACCATACAAGGTGGCATAGCAGATGGACTGAGACAGACAGGATCAGAGGAAATACCCCTGGTGAATGTCTTTCAGCCCACCTTAATTTTAGACACACACACAAACACACACACACACACACACTGACAAACATACACACAAAAACAAGCCCACGATAACATGGACACATAAACACACATATGCGCACGCGTTGGATCTTCCCCCAATGGCATCTTGCTGACTCACAAGGTTGATTAAAGAGATGGAAACGACACTTTCACCAAAAAGTGCAGATGCTTCATTTAGGGCTGAGGACGTTAAGGACGAGTCATTAAAACTCATAAAAAATCACTGCCATAAGAGCTACGAGTGCACTCATGAATACCAAAAAAAAAAAAAAAAATCGTATGAGAAACCTGCTGGATGTAATTTACTGTTGTAATTTCACCCTGTTTGAATATGCTTGATTTGGAGATGGATATCAGAGCGTGCCTCTCAAGATTAAATCACAGCAGTGCTTTACTCCCCAATTCAAATATGGTGACGCATAATGGAGGGATCACGCAAACGGACTCACAGTGTTGATTTTTAGTTATAAGCTTGTAAATTTAAACTCTAAATGATCTAGTCATGGCGTGAGAAAGGTTCATGGGGCATATTATGATAGCACTGTGCTATAGAAACCATTGGAGGGAGTATTGAAATATAAATTAATATCTCCTTGCAACAAATTTTTGGCTATAAAGGTCAGATTATCAGATTATCGTACAATTCACTACCTTGAATTAGGGATGTCACGTTACCAGAAATTGAAGTAGTAGTTGAAACCAATACTGAATGAAATTCCACGATCCTCGATACCAATTTGATACCACTGTAAAAATGTCCTAATGATGTTAAGTTTCAGCTCTGCATTGCATTAAGAAAAAGACTGCCTACAACCAAGCTGTTCCTTAATGTTTTTATACATAATATATTCATATTAATATTAATTTAGCCTATTATATATATATATAAAATACTAAATAACTAATAAACAAAGTAGGCCTTTAAATAGCCTAACAAACTCTCTCTGTAATCTTTTTTTGATCTTGTCTTGTCGCTGTCTGAGAGAATTTCTCTCTCCCTCTAAAGTGTCCTGCAGAGTTTGTTGCTCGTCTGTACATCTTTTGCGCGGATTACATTAATAAATTACTGTTATTTGCTTTTTGCACTTGCAGTGGCGTGGTGAGTGTGCAGGTCTCCACCTCTCTTTGTCTCGCCTCTGACCAGCGACTCAGCTCGGGTTGAGGTCCTGCACACACACACACACACACAGCACAGCACAGCGACAGAGACACAGACAGCAGAGAGTTGACGACGGAGCACTGTGTTAGAAAGTTTCACCAGTAAATCACCTGTAAAGCTGCACTTGTCGCCGTCTTCAACATGTGAAATTTAATGGCCGACTAGATTACATGTAGGCGTATATGCTGCCCCATCATGTCTGGGAGTAGTGCATCCTCAGAACCAGAAGTACTGTAGATAAATGAGTACCAGTTCTCTGAGTTTTGGTTTAAACTTGATACCGAGGTATCTGTTGTCGTGACATCCCTACCTTGAATACATGCAAACCAATAAAAAAATTGTGTGTGACTGTGGTTGGCTATAATAGGACTATCATGCCATCATAACAGCAAATCACAGCAGCAAAAGATTACTTATGAATTTTGTATGAGTGAGTTAATGACTGCTTTGTGTGTGTTCCCACCAAAACATGCAATATACTGTACACGTATATACATGTTGCATGTCTACCATATTACAAAGCAAACTCAATCACGGAATTTCTCTGTTTAAGGTAAGGATTTCTCTATAGAAGGGCAGTACTTCCATTGTGTTATAGAGGCAGTGAAGTTCATAGGACAAACTTGCCTTTCTATCTGTTTGCAGTTCTTTACTTTTTAAAACCTTGGCTGCCAGAGCATCAGATCAGCAACTCTGCCCTTTCAAAGAATGAATACAGCTTTTAACTAACTGTGGAGAGCAGCTCCTCTCACTGCCAAATGCAAATCTCTGGCAGACAGCGAGAGCCAGATAGAAAGTCAGAGATGGAATGTAATGCAACGCAATGTCAGGGCCAGATGAGTTGGAAATGTCTGCAGCTGTTAAATTGGCGGCTTGTGTGCCACTCGCTAAAGCTATGGAGGCACTTAAGAGGAGAGTGCTGCGGTCCAAACAAGATTAGAGGACGAAAACCATCTCTCATATGTTTGTTGCAGCTCTTTTAATCAGAATGTCTCCAACAAACTCTCCAAAAATAGCAACAAGGGTGATTTATGTTGGGGTGTGTAATGATTGTATTTGAGAGTATGTGAGCCGAGAAATTATTATTTCATTCTAATTCTGGGTTATTCCACTTCACTAATCTCATTACGTTGAAATAGACTGAATCATTTTCTTTCTGCCTGACATTTGTAAGACTATCTGTATCATGTTGGGCACCTACTGCATATTAGTCCTCCTCTTGTTACTGAACAATGGCGCTGAGCGATCCGCAGATGAATTGAGATAGAGCAGTGTAAAGTTCAACAGAGGTCGAGGGGTGGTCATTGACACTTTCTTCTCTCCCCCTGCCCCCTCCTCTTCCAGAGGAAAAGAGTACGGTACTCTGAGCTGGACTTCGAGGTAAGATCTCGGGCCTCGCCCCCTGTCATCAGCCTGTCTCTGCTTTCTTGTGCTTCTGCCAGGACTTGAGTAACGAATAGAGGAGCAAAACGCATTGCTAAACCCCTCCCTTCGCACCTGTTTCTCCCTTGCATTTAGAACTATGAACTATTTCAGACCTACCTTACATAGTATGCTGTTTCTCCAACAATGGCCTTAAACCTGTCCATACTTCTTATCTGTCTTGATCTGAGTGTCAATCAATCGTAGCATCATGGGGGGAACAAAAACATCCCACTGACATGTACATGTAAATCAAATAATGCTGTCATGTCATCTTGGGGGTCCTGGTTGAAGAAACAGCAAAGTAGTGTGCTTCTTGTGTCTGAGTGAGTACAAGTATTTGAGTTCTGGGTCAACACGTATGTGGTCATAGTTGATTGGCTGGTTATATCTGTTGGAACAATGGTTTGGCAGTGCGTGAGTATGTATGTGTCAGAATGACCTGTGTCCTGTGAATCTCCAGTCTCTAGCGAGTAAATCAAATACAGTACCTACCTCTGCTTTTTGGTGAGAATTCAGTTTCATTTAGACTGTTGCAAAGACTGGACATTCACCCTCCACCACGGAGATATATCTTTTATACAGAGGGTATGTGTGATGACAAGCTACTAACAGTGACTATGGCTGATTGTTTTACTTATCTGGCGAAATTTACTGGAGAGTCATTTGTGGCCGCTGCATGAATTTAGTACAAGGAGACTGGCTCTCCTGGAAATAAACTCTTTTCTCATCAATTGACTATTGACTTTTGAGAAAGAGCTTGACATAGGAGAACCACTACAATAGTGTACACTTCCATGATTTAATGGAAGGTAAACCCATTTTCATCCATGTTTTTATTTTATTTTTTTACCTTAATTGAGTTTGCCCAACCTTTTAGACTGTCAAGATTTTTTTTTAAGTTATTTTTTGGGCCTTTTATTGCCTTTATTGATAGTGACAGCCGAA
>NW_023340268.1:15699493-15734198 GCF_004916995.1 Morone saxatilis
TCTCGATGCTGGAGCTTCGAGGAAAGATCTCGGGCCCTCGGCCCCCGTCATCGGGCCTGTTCTGCTTTCTTGTGCTTCTGCCAGGATGAGTAACGAAAGGAGAGCAAAGACGCATTGCTAAACCCCTCCTCTTCGCAACCTGGTTTCTCCTTTGGGCATTTAGAAACGTTCAATGAACGTATGTTTCAGACCTACCGTTAGCATAGTATGCTGGTTTCTCCACAATGGCCCTTAGACCTGTCCAACTTCTTATCTGGTCTTGATCTTGGGAGGGCTCAATCAATCGTAGCCATCAATGGGGGGAACAAAACATCCACTGACATGTACATGTAAATCAAATAATGCGTGGGTCATGTCATCTTGGCGCGGTCCTGGTTGGAAAGAAAGCACAAAGTAGTGTGGTTCTTGCTGTCTGCATTGAGTAGCAAGTATTGCAGTTCTTGGGGGTCAACGAGCGTTATGGTGCGTCATAGGTTGATTTGGCTGTTATATCATGTTGGGAACCAAGTCGGGTTTGGCAGTGCCGTGAGTATGTATGGTGTCAGAATGACCTGTGTTCTGTGAATCTCCAGTCTCTAGCGGGAGTAAATCATAATACAGTAACCTACCTCTGCTTTTTGGTTGAGAATTTCAGTCTTCATTGTAGACTGTTTGGCAAAACTGGACTTGGGGACATTCACCCTCACCACGGAGATATATCTTGTATACAGGCAGGGTATGGTGTGATGGAGCAAGCTAGCTAACAGTGACTATGCCTGTTGTTTTACTTATCTGCGCGAAAAAATTTACTGGAGAGTCATTTGTGGCCGCTGCATGAATTTAGTACAAGGAGACTGGCCTCTCCTGCGAAATAACTCTTTTTCTCGAGTCAATTGCACTATTGACTTTTGGGATAAAGGGGCTTGACATAGGGAGAACCACGTACAATAGTGTACACTTCCATGAACTTTAAGTGGAAGGTAAACATTCTTATCCAGTTTTTATTTTTATTGTTTTTTACCTTATTGGAGGTCTTGCCCCAAGCCTTTTTAGACTGTCAAGATTTTTTTTTAAGTTATTATTTTGGGGCCTTTTATTGCCTTATTTGCATAGTGGACAGCCGGGAAGATATGGACAGGATAAGGGTAGAGAGAGAGGGGAGGGACACACAGAAAGCGGCGCCAGGTCAGCAATGGTTTTTTCTTTTTGAAAACCCTGGGCCGCTGCAGCAACTCAGTATATGGGTCGCCAGCTCTACCAACTTAGCTAACCAGGCGTCCCAGACTGTCAAGAATTAACTTTATACAAGCAAACTTAATTAAGAATATAGCCTTTTAGGGGAAATAATACTGAAAACTTAAAGGAGTTCTCCATTGATTTAGTATACCACTTAAAGTTGGACTTGCAAGAGACACAATTAAAAAAAGGAGCAGTCAAATTGTGATGTTCTGAGTTTTAGTTCCTAGCATGATTCAAGCTCCAAAAATGCTGGATCCTTCATTTCCCAAAATGCAACCCAGTAGCATCCTTTATTAGGCTGCTCCCATTGTTCTTTATTTTGAAGGTTATGTATCACTTTCAGGTCATACTTTATACAGGATTTATTGGAATTTCATGAAAACCTAAAACCATATGACTCAGACAAGGATGTGCCAAAAATTAAAAAGGAAAACTAAAGCCATAGCAGCAAAAAGACACGAAGCAAGGAACTAGTAGCACCTTCCTAGCTGAGCAAAGATGAGAGTGCCCACTCTGAAGTAATTGGAGCCAGTGCTAAGCGCCAGTCCTGGCCAGTAAGTGTGCGGGTGTGCGCTGGCATCTTGCCCCTGTGTCACTTTCAACCTCGCAAGCTGCTTTGACGATTAGCTACTGCCGAGCAGCTCCAGAACTGCCCATTAGCACAGAGAGACAACAGCAGTGGCACTGACAAATGCAGTTTGTTGTCAGAAAATTAAAGATCTGAATTTAGCTGCCTTCTAGACAGACGTATTCAGAACACGGGGTAGGCAGTTTTTGTCGATATCCTTCGCAAGGGCAAAAGTTGAATTCCAGTCCATCTGTTAGATGTTTAATGAGTTAGACACAATCCTTAATAGGACCACCCGCTAGCTGGCTCCAGTCTGTAACAATGGCATTTATGTCAGTCATTTTCACCAAATTTTCACTTCAAGGACTCCTCCGCAGCACTCCAAGTTTCCAAATTCTTAAAGACTCAGGAAGCGGATGATGTATGAGCATGAGCCAGCAATCGATCGATCTGTCCGCGTCCCTCTCTAACACCTTTTTCATGGCTGCCATCACTGCAGTCCCTCAGCCTTTTACCCATTCTTGTTCCCCTGCCTGCCCCTATATTGGCCCACTCCTCCTTCCTTTGGCTTTTTTTTTTGTTTCTATTTGGTTCATTTTTGCTGTCCCTTCCTTTCTTCCCTTCCAGAAAGTGATGCACACTCGCAAAAGACATTCTGAGCTGTACCATGAGCTCAACCACTCGTCCAAGTTCCACACCATAGACAGGTATAGCAGGGACCCAGCCATGTCCACATTCAAGGTAAGACCATTGCCCAAACGCGGGATTGGAACCCGCTGTACCTATGCACCTCTACCCCCTCCTGCACTTTGTCACAACCCTAAAACCCCACCCCTTTAACACTGAATAGCTGATACTGGAAGGCAAACGCTGACCTCTGCGCAGATCAAAATTGCAGTAGTATGCTTCACAAAAAGTGGTCAATGCTGGGTAATTATTATCAGCACTATAGTGATACTGCATTTACTTTTAAATGCAGCTCTCAGATTATAGTTCAGAGTAAAGATCTCAGTAATATACAGCATAAGGTACATTTGAAAGTGATTGTATTAATTATGGTATCTTTTTTCTAGTCAACTTGCTGCCTTAGAATGTAAAAAAAAACATTGTTTGCTCTAACAAGGGAACTTGTACTTATCTCATCCGTAGAGAATTGAACAATAGCTACCTCATGAATATAACTTAAGAGGCACATTTTATTCCAGCTTTCTTACTGCAAATATCTTTTTATACCCGCTTTAATTGGCCTGAAGTTAATTCATTCTCACTTGTGCTTGGTGCCTTATTAAATACTTGTCAAAACTGATCACATGAGCTGTTAGCTGAGGGATAATCAATCATTGCCGGTTAATGAAATCCAAATTCTGCAATTTAAGACCTGTGAAACAATTTCTCACTCTTAACAAATCACCTCACCATAATGCATTGCTGAAAAAAAACAACAACACATGTGCCTATACACAAAGAGCGTTGTCTATGCCTGTGTCACACTGGTTAATCTGTCTGTTTAATTGGATTATTTGTCTATGTACTGTACAGTGTTTTTTCATGTTCGTGTATGTGTCTGTGGGGGTGGTTAGGCGTGTGTCTGAGTGTGTGTCAGCAGGGTGCTTGGGTGGGCACCTGTGAGCATGAGACTTCTTTGAATCATTAATACACCATTAGCAGCAGACGAAAGAGTCCCTGCTTGCTCTGTACTGACCTTCAGAGGGCCAGTTTCATTAAGATTTAAACACACGCGCACATGCTCGCACTCCCCTCATCTGCTGAGCTTTAGTGCGTAGAGCCATGATGAGTTAGTCAACCTTGATAGGTGTACTTTCCCCTGGCATCGGCGGCATGCTGGTTCACATCTAATTTATACTGCCAGAAGAGGAACAGAGGCCAGTCTGACATCTCTCATATTCCCCACGCTGGGAAGCCACACGCATACTGTACACACACACTCGCACGTAAGCACGCTGCCATTTCCCAATGCCAGACCGGCGGCCTTTCCCTTCACTCCTCATTTGCTCAACGTCTTGATCAAGATTTTCAGAAGCTCTGGCCAGCTCCCCGTTCATTAATGCCAAGCAAATATTTTATGGAAGAGAAGAAAAATGGCAGGCTGCTTGCAAAGGCATGAGCCATATATTAGAAGTCTGTGGTTCTTAACAGTTGCGCTGCAGCATGCTAATGTGCCTCAGAGGGAGCTCAGGTGCGCTTTGAGATTATGCCCAAATGTAAAAGAAATGAAAGCCCAGCCACAAATAATAGATAGGCTGTATTTAAACTAATTAAGACAAATTGGAACGCATATTTCCTGTGGGTTACGGACGTCATATAAGTTATGAAATGAGAGGACAGCATAGATATGGCTTACTCATCCAAATCCATTATGTTAAAAGTAAGTAGGCAGTTCACTTAACTGTGAATAATTACACGGATAATGCTATCAGTGTCAGGCCTTTGACAGGACCCAGCTTGAGTTCAGCTCTACTGTTGTCAACATCTCACTTTGAGAGTCACCCCCAGACACGGACATGCTGACTATACAGTAATTATGGAGATGAGAGGGATGTGTGCGTGCGTCTGTGTAGGTGGGTGTGTGTGTTTCATATTAATCGGCCTGTGTGTGTGGCTGCATGCCCCCGTGTGGGTGCGTGATTGTAGGCATGCGTGTATGTGTGTGTCCTCTTGTCCCTTTTTGTTTGTGTGTTTATCTGTTTTATGTTTGAGATCAGTGTGTTGCACTGCCTGTGTTTGGAGCACATAAAGTGTGTTTAGGAGACAATTAATGCATGAGTAATGATATAATCGTTTCATAATAACTTTAATAACCTCCTTTTTATGCCATATGACAAACACTGACAATGATTTTCACATATACTACATGGTGGTTTGATTTAGTAGCAAACATAATTGCATTTCACTGGGATATCTTCTCACGGATGGACACCCAAAGTATGTGAAAGTTGATACTCAGCCTTAACTTCATATGGCCAATTGACCATCTCACCTTTTAATTATGAGAGAGGTTAGCCAGTTCCAGGCAAAACCAGTAGAGGAAAAACCCTCAGCCCCCCTTACCTCTCTAATGATGAGTCATCTACCTGGAGCAATGATACCTCAAAAACCCATTAACCTCCCTGACGTTTGCAGGCCTCTCTCTCCTTTAAAGTGCCTAAACAGTGTTTTAACCCACACCCTAAACAACCTGTGACCCCTTCTAACCGATGCGGCCGTGTTCGCCCACCACAGGTCCCCCCTCCCCCACCACCGAGGCACAACACCGAGCCGTCACTAGTGCGCAGAACGTCCCTTGTTTACAAAGAAAGTCAACGTAAGGCATACTAAACCCCCACATAAACCCCCGTGCAGTAGAGCCCCTCTAACATACTCTAAGGCCGATGAGTTGATGCGCTACATGACACTGTGTGTATCTCATAGTTTGCTGTATCTGTGTTCCTGTTCTGCAAAAATGTACATTTCACATGTCATTAACTGTTCACTAAACCTTTCCCCCAATCAGAAGTTGTCCAATCATAGCTTAGCAACAGTAACTAGGCACAGCAAACCTGTTAGGGTTAATCCCAGCCAATATTACCTGAGATAGGGTTAAGTTTGCCAAACTGGAATGCTAGTTTAATTAGTTAACTAGCTACAGCTGATTTTACAGCAAAGCATTTCGGACAACAGAATCGGTGGTCACCAGCTAAAAATGAGAAATCTGCTTTTGTCGAACTCTGTCTAAAATCAAGGACCCACTCCTTCAAATGTAAGAATTCTAATGGTAAATCTGCCACCATTATTATGGCACACTGCATATGTGCTGTGTTATAATGGAAAGCTTGACAGGTGCAGCAAAACTGATTGGGGGGTGGGGTTTACGAACATACTCATACAGACTCTTACTATTTGCAGTTACAGCCACACAGACAGGGTCTATGAGCTTACTCCCATGCAGCTGCTCATCTACTACCCATCAGCGCTGTCTCATAGTGAAGTGCCTAAATATTAGCTGGTCCCCTAGCGGTGTGGTGGTGTAACAGTTCAGTGCGTCACAGCTTGTACCCCCTGTGCTTCTGCATTCATGTAATGAATGCTAATTTCCCTTCCTTCATCAAGTCCTGTACAAATTCATATTCTAATACAATCTGGAATCATTGTAACCAGAGATATGGATTTGTAAGGTGGTCTGATGCAGGACTGGATTTATCTCCCATGATTAAAACAAGGACATAGAAGGACTTTTTTTGTTGTTGTTTAGCTGTTTTGGGTTGTGTTTTCATTGCTGTAGCACCACTGTGTGTGATGTGACAATCCATACAGTCATTGTGCCCATCTCAGTGTCTGAAACACCATAACTGAGTGATAAATCAGTTCATAAAGACAATGACCCATCCAAACCAATTTATAATCACCTCATAAACCATGATATTCTGCTCATGAACTAGCTCATTGGCACTAAAACGGGGCCAAACACGATGCACTTTGTATGGGTGCTGGTGAAATACTATAGGAAATATCACAAGGACTTATGGGGTCAGAAGAGACTTGATCCATTTTACTTCTCTGGAAAGGTAGGATTTCTGTGTTTGCTGTGTTGAGGAGATGAGTGGATATCAGAAAATGTCACACACATGGGCACACCTATTTCTGCTTTCACATCTTATCCAATTTTCTGTGTAAGTGCAGTGGGCTCAAAGTGGTCTCGGGCATTACATGTACCATCACAGATAAAATCCACATACTTCATACTTCTTTTGATTTCTGCTTTTCTTGTCCTTAATGCCACCTGTTATACTGTTATTAACTGTCTTGCCTGGGAACTGGTAATCTGTATCCTTACCACACTGATAGCTTGAGGCTGTTAAGTGATGACTCAGTGTTACGCCTAATAGATGCAAACAGAGGGCAAAGACGTGACCGGAAAGAGAGTGGGGGGGGGGGGGGGGGGGACACTATATAACAAGACTCCCCATTAACCTCAGTGTTGAAAATAACCTTGTCTGTCGTTTCTGTTAGGCTGCTGAAGCTAGCAGAGCTATTCCCGTAGCCTGAAAATGAATGTACATGTTGCCCTAAATATATACATGACATTTTAAAATCTACTCTGTGAAATGGCTTACTGGTAAACTATGGCTAACAAAGGTCAGTTGCAGGCTGTGACATATATTTCTCCTGCAGGTTTCACACATCTGTGCACATTTTTAATGCGGTAAGATACGTAGCAACTGTTTTGTGGGTCACTGTGAGCTTATGTTGATTGATTGTGGATTGTTAGCTGTTATTAGGCTTTGTTTACATGGGGACAGCTTCTGACTTTGAATTGTGTGTGTCTGTTTTGGTATAGATACACAGTTATCTGCCCCCATAAGAGAATAATATCTGTTGCAGTGGTACGACTTAGATGAAGTGGATAGAAAGTGGGCTGCTCTTTAATGCTAATGATGAAAACAAATTCAAATCCTGCTCTGTTTTAAGTACAGTGGATGCTGTGGCAGAGGCCATATGGCGAGCTGGGGGATGGATTCCATTTTACATTGTGTCTCACGTAATGGAGACAGGATACAAATGGAATCAGTGGGGTTACTGAAAGACGGAGTAGATGCAGTGTGTATGTAACACAGTATCCCTGCCTGCGCTAATGTTTAGATTTAGAACGGTTTCTTGGCCTCCGTCACTGTGGAGTTAGCCCGTCGTTCTCTATCCTCTCCACAGGGTTCAGAAGGTCGTAACACAAATTTGCATGCAGTGCCCAATGATGCAGTGTTCTGCCTCTCTGTGTGGGATGGACGGTGTGTGTGTAAAAGAGAGAGAGAGAGTTCGCACTGCGTAATGGCCTGGCTGATGCATTTTTTAGCTCTCAAATGGGATATATTTCCATCCCGTCGTCTGCTGTGTTCCTGATTAAATGAAGCATGCTTGGCTTCCCTCTCCAGATAGGCAGCGAGGAGTTGTGCAGAACGCAGTGGGATGGAGCGAAAGACAAAGGAAACAAGTACTCTGCTTTGTTGTGATTTCACTCATGCTAGATCAGAGCAGGGACAGCGAGCAAATTTTCGTTCATGAAAGATGCATTTGCTATTCAATCTAAGTGGCTGTAGGCGTCCTTTTGAATCCTATGCTGAAAGTCTGGTCTGCTAGGCTACATATGGAAATACATTGTGGTATCGTATAAGAGGGCTCTACCATTAGCCTGCCCCATAAAAGAGAGGTGAGACCTGGGGTGCTCTCTTTATGCCTCCACAGTTAACATTAGTGGCTGTTATTGATATTTCAGTGATGTTTTTAGGCCACTGAAGGGAAATTTAGGTAAGGTAATGTGTATGCTTTGAGGATGTCTCATGTAAAATGAAGATGTATAATTTTAAATGACAAAAGACTCAATTTTTGTTGATTCAGAGGGGGCAATTTGCCTGCACTTGCAAACCCCGTAGGTCTTGATAGTCAATTTGCTGGCATTAAGCTAAGGGGCTTCAATTTCACATTCCAGCAATAAACCAAGTCCTCCCCTCTTCTTCCTCTTCATATCTCATTCTCCCTTCAATTCATCCTCACGGCTTGACATTTTCTCTCTCCCGTCGCCCTCATTTTCCCATTTCTCCCTCTAAACTCAGCCTTCAGTGGCACGTTTGAGGCATTAATTGAATAATTAATTCCTCTCATTAGCTTGTTTTTAATTATTTCCTTGCCCCCCTTCTCCGTGCCGAGCATAAACTCATCAACTGTTTTCACCCTTCCACACAAATTGCCCATGAAAACTGAGGGCTGGCGGAGTGTAGCTTTAGCACACTGGCTCTATCAGTGGCTCCTAATGAGGGGACGGTTAGCCCAGGCGGAACAAGCCCAACACTAGCTTCGTGCACCAAGAGGCACAATACTAATTTAGCTCATTTAGTGTCCTTGGGCCAATTAAAGGGAGGTGAAAAGGGCCGAATCGCAATTTTTTTTTACTAAAGGAACACAGGCCTTGGATTGCATTGCGCTGCACTGCACAGGCCCAGACAGCAGCGAACCAAGCCTGTGTGTCTGATTGCTCGTTTGTTTGCAATGTGTTGCACTAATGGAATTTATTTGCCCTACATTCTCTAGATTTGGCTCCTTTGAAGGGCCTTATTACTTGTGACACAGATTCATTCCCAGCTAAGGGGTAAATGGTGCTAAAGACTGCTATGCCCAGTTAGTCTATTTTTGTGCCCCCTAATAAATTATGCCAGTACTGAATGGGAAATCAGGATCATTATCTTGATGATATAATGAAATAAACACACAAAGATGGCTTCAAAGAGTCCACTTCTGGTGCAGTGACTCAAAGCCCACTGACAGCTATAAGACTATAGTCGTGTTCTGATATCCACTCAGTCTTCTTTTGATGTTACTTTTATTTTCTCCATGTATAAATGTGATTTTTAAATTTGTTTCATTTGAGCCTTACACTCATTGTACTGTTATGTCTTTTCTTTGCCTTACTGCCACATTTTATTGATTTTTGTTTTTTGTTTTTTTGTTTTCTGTTTTTATGTCCTTTGTTGGCTGACTGGGCCTTGTGTTGCATGCTTGTTGTCATGTCCCAGTTTGAATCTAGCCAGACAGTCAGCAGAACCATGGGCATCCAAGTCAACAAAGGTAAAGTTAACCTGCTTACCCACAACCACCTGTCCCCCCCATCATCTCCCAAAGACAGCCTGCCACATTGCTCACCCACATTCAGACACAATTTCCATTTCGTGGTCCAAATGAGGGGGACTGAGTGGCAGTGAGTGGGCAACATACACCAACACTGTTGCGGAGGCTTCTCTCGATGTTTGTGCAGTAGCGTCTTTTTTCTAGTATGTACTATCCCTACAAACTGTTTTCTTCACTTAGCTTTGTCACGCTTGCAGCTTGTAGCATTTTCTCTCAGATAATCGTGCAGCTTGCCTGAAACATTCCATCATTGGGGAATTTAGCTAAGGTTTTCCGATCAGTGATGGACAGTATATTCCATATTGCCAGTTCCATTGCAAAACACTGATGGTGCACAAACTTTGCATTTAGAAGTTAATTACTGAATCACGTTTGATGCTTTGAATGCTGATAAAAGGACTCATTATGGTGATTGAAAGTCTGTCAGGCATGAATTTAGTCTATCACAGATGGTTGATAATGTTTGTCCTGTTGCCAACCCTGATATTTCTGGCTTTTTACATAGTGTAAAGATAATTGTTTTTTTTTGTTTTTTTTTTTACAAATGCTGCATATGTTGGACATATGTTGAAAGAAAGTAGAAATGATGTAGTGTTAGGAGAAAGTCACTGAAGTATGTAAGCATTAATGTGTTAGTAGCAGGTGGAGGTGGAGCTTACTTTAACTACCATATGGTGGTATATGTGTCATACTTTACAGCATTATGAGCATTATGATTTGTGTGTAAAATCTTAATCAGTAAAGTAATTATAAAATAAAGCTGTCGGATAACTGCAGTGAAGTAAAAAGCAATACTCAAGTGAAGTACAAGTACCTTGAATATTTATTTAAGTGCAGCACTTGAGTAAATGTAGATTAAAGTACTGGATTTACATTCCACCACTGATGCCGCTGAAAACATATCAATTCAAAGTATCAAACTGTTGTGTACCAGATGCAAATTTCAAGATTCTATACATTTTCAACATGTAGGCTCGCTAATGAGCACATCACATATGACAGTAAATCAAGATACCCCCAGGCAATATGCCAAGCCCAGAAATGTTTTTAATCTCCGAATGGGTGAACTTAAATCTTACATAGAAGAAACCAAACACACACACACTCTTTTAGACACGCTCCCAAACACTCTTAGGCGGAATGATGTACTATTTCATCTGCAGATTTTTTAATGATGGGAAAAATGTAGGACATAAACTTACAATTGCTGCAGAAAACTTTTAACAATACTCTGAAATACTTCTCACAAAAAAAAGGGTCCAGTCAATATTAGCCAAGTTGTTAGAGCCACTATAGGGAATCAATTTGGGCCTAGACTTGAGGCGGACTGGGATTTCCATTCCCCTCCCCAAACACCTAGTGACACACACATCATTTCTAGAGCTGTCAGCCCGTCAACACAACTACCAAGAAAACAGCAATACCAAGCAACATAGAACTTTTTTCTAATTTCTGCACTAGTATCGCTGGACTCATCACCAGCTCACACCCTGACCAGACAATTAAAAAAACACCTAGAAATTCAGAACACCTATAAATATTGGACTAAAAAACAACAGACCACCCATACAGAAGCAAGCCACCTTACGCCGCAGTTTACAACATAAAAAAAAACATAGATAACACTGCAGAGGTACAGCAGGGGAAGCTAGGTTTATGTGTTTAAGCCAGGGGCGGGACATACAGAGTCAGCAATGTTCGTTTTATAGCCGAGCTTTAACTATTTTATGTGTTGTATTAACACATACACTATCAAATCAATAATGCAGAAAGTGTAGATAGCATTTCTATGCACTAATAACCTGATTAGTTATCCAGTTTCAACATTATTTAGAATACATGAGCTCCAAAGCCTCTAGCACTGCACAGCAGATTCACTGTAGCAGCTTTTAGTATTAGATTACTTTACGCCCACATGCCGTCCGTTCTTTTATCCCCTGTATAGTAGTTGTAGCGGCTATTAGTGTCTCACTCACTCTGTCCCTGCTTCGTCACTTTTCCTCTAAGCTCTGACAGCTCAGGATGTTAAAAAACACTGCCTGTTCCAACACACTTGAATTATGCTTGTATAACCATGCAGACGTTGCGTGTCCGATCATTGTTTGCACTGTTTCTGCTCATGTGTGCATGTTGTGAGCGTGTACACATGTGTTTTGTCATGAGAGAGCTGATGAGGGGGATTTGGGAAACTGAGGCAGAGAGAGAGAGAGAGAGGGTAAGGTGTAAGCACAAAACAACAACTGCCTGTTCACCTGCTGAAGGTGTGGGAACAATGCTATTGTTTCAGGGCAGAGTTGTCAGTGACTGTGATCCCCCCCACCCAACCCCTTTCCCCTGCCCTCCCCCTTCTTCTCTCTCTCTGTCTCTCTCGTCACCCCCTCCTTGTCTTCTCCCTCCCATTTCATCACCACAGAGGGAAAAGCGATGGAGCATTTCGTCTGCCGGAGGTGAAAAGAACTCGTCGAGTGTAAGTAGAGGGGGTTTCTGGCAGAGAGAGGGAGAAAGAGTGGGATGAGATGGGGCTTTGGGGCAAGGAGGGGAATGGAGGCAGGCAGAGATGGCGAAAGGGAACGGATAGACACGCAGTGGCAGCACAATCGTGTTAGCCTAGTCTCCCAGGGATAAAGTTGGGCTTAACTGCAGCATTACCCACACTCCTGCATTACAAAATGTTCCTTCGCCAGCATTTAGCATGCAAATTGGCTCCCAGATTATGCCTTTTGTATTCATTTTACCAACTGTCAGGCTGTGACGCAGGGAGAATGATAATCAGGCAGATATTGCCCCCTAGCGCTCCGGCGACGATCATCACACTGCGAGGCGGAGGGGAGGAGGGAGGGAGGGAGTGCTGTGCTACTGCAGATCAATGAGTTGTGTGTACTGCATATATGTGTGTGTGTGTGTGTGTGTGTGTGTGTGTGTGTCTGATGATGAGATAGACAGGGATTGAGGGTGTGAATAGCTCAAAGTGAATTGCGTATGAGTACTTTATAAGAGTTGGTGCAATGAAGGGAAGGCGTGAACGAAATGAAAGAAGGAGATAGCTGAGTTGCAGATACAGGAGTGCTCTCTAATTGATGGCATACGTACAAACAATCACATAGGGGTAGATACTTGCACAGCTAATGCACATCTGGTATTCCCCTCTCAAATACACTTTTAAAAGCACTCATCAGGATGTGTTGTCCTGCAAGACATACTCCGTGAACACTCATCCTCTTAATGTTCATTTAGACTATGACTATTGAGCCCCATGCAGTCCAGGAAGCTCCAC
Source organism: Morone saxatilis (assembly GCF_004916995.1). Classification (NCBI taxonomy): domain Eukaryota; kingdom Metazoa; phylum Chordata; class Actinopteri; family Moronidae; genus Morone; species Morone saxatilis. The sequence goes on from NW_023340268.1 coordinate 15,712,225, forward strand.
TGCAGCTCGGTCCATCATGTCTTCGAGAAGCACCACAAGTTTGTCTTTATATGTTTTGCTCCTCCGAGAGTCATGTGGGCTAACGATCCCTCATGCCTTTCCCAGTTCGTATCTGTGAAATCATTATCTCCGATATAATGAGTCCGATTTGAATAATGGCCCTTATCTGATGCATAATGCTACCTCTAATTCCGTCTTTAGCTAATCCCCCAACATGTATTTTACATGCATAGTGGGCACATCTGTGGACCACATGCAGCGATCACAGACCCATGGTTTTCTGCTTTTATCCGCAAAGGTTACTGATTCGGAGAGGTGGGAGATAAAGTGAGACAGGTATATTCTTTCTAAATAAAAGAACAGAGGTATTTTTTGATAGAAAAATGGAAAGGTGCTTTGAACTACAGGTATGTATGGTACTGCTTTTTATTATTTATGTTAACTAACCTTTTAGACATGGCACTGAGGCAGTGGTTTGGCCTCTCTGTGTGTATGTTGATATTTGCCATGCTTAGAGACAAAAGATTCAATTTAGGTATCTCCAAATCTGTGTGTCAGGTATTTCATTTAAAGGAAAAATGTCAGCTTACTACAACTTAGGTCTCATTTCGTAGTGTTGGCCATCATTTCTATCCATTTTGAAAACACTGTACTCACAAAATTCAATTCAAATTTGGAAACGCCATTGATGCAAAGTCTGACATGGCAAGAAACACGTGTAGTCCGATGATTACACATTTTGGAAACAGTTTAGTGAGGTTATCTAAACCACTTCATAAGACCAAAAGTGAGTGTGCCCAACATGTCTGTTAAGTACAGTAGGTCAAACTTGAACTTGAACCAGGAAGTCAGCAATATTTAACCCATCAGTGTGCCCCAGGGCCAGCATGAGCTGTGGGCCCCCAGTTTCCTGGGTCCCTGGATCCCAAAGTTAATGTGGTTATAATTTGATTGAAAACCAGTTGATATAAGAAGATGTACTACTGTATGTAAGCACAACTGGAAGTAAGTAAGTTTGGACGAGGAAAATGTGTAGAATACACTATATATTTGGTTCTGCTGCTTGTTTCAGTGTTTTTAGTTGTATTTCTATGTCTGGTTGTTAATGTGGTTTAGCAGGAAGGTTGTCTGTAAACTCTAATAGATGATGAAGACAGACCTCTCTCTTCCACATAAGTGTGTCTAATCTAACTGACTTTAACGTCTGCACTGTGCCTTCATTTTCCAATATTTCTCCTTATATGGCGCTTTTCCTTGTCCTCTTTCTCCATCAGGACAAGTCAACCCCGGAGGACCAGAGCTCCTGGGACAGCTTCAAAACCATGACCCCCGAGCTGTCCATTGTTCCTGGGGAGCAGAAGGACCGGATGGAGCTGCACAATAAGAACTGGGACTCCTCCTCTGCTAACACCCCTGACTCGTCCGAAGGAGACTTCCAGACTGAAGTGTGAAGACACACGGATGTACACGCACTCACTTGAATACACACATGCTCATGCCGAGATGCAGATGCACACAGAGATACTGAACTTCTGAAAAGCTATACATAAGTACATGATTTTCCGCAAAGATCTCACACACACTGCTCCCCGTCTCCTGCAATGTGCTCTGTCAGATCCCATACTGTATTTGTTTACTGCTGCAGTGGACAGACATGGAAAGAAGACTGTTCTACTCTATATTTTCGCAAAGACTATTGAAAAGAAAGAACAGGGGCTTGACACGTCTGTGACTGACAAAGATTTTTAAAAGAAGTTAAGAAAACTATGAAAAAACTTATTTCTGAGAAAAATGTCTTGATTTTATTCTGGAGAAAAAAGAAAATCTCTTTCAATTGTTTAATGATTTGGGGGGGAAAAAAGAAAAAGAAGAATATTTCTGCACCGTTCAGTTCTTTTTATAGCAAGGGGAAAAAAATCTCACTGAGGTTTCTCACACTGGTAGCCCCCTAGGCACCCTGCTTTCATTTATTTCCTTTTCCCTTCTAATGGATGACGAAAGCATTCAGTGTCTCAGTCTTTCCTTTTTTATTTTCATTAGTTTCTTTTTCATCATTTTGGATGGATAGGGGATGGGGGGACAGGGGAAAAGCTGCTCCTTGATATGTGCCATCCTTTCCACTTTTTTCAGGTTCCAGTTCAACAGTCCCAGCCATCCATTTCTCTCACGTCCTCCGTGTCAACATTGTATTCCCCCTTTTTGTGTATTTTCTATGGTTTAGCTAAAGAAACGTCCTCCCCTGTGGTTTGAAACTTTTAATGAAAAGATATTACGATTGAAACAAAGAACTGAGTTGTGTTCTATGGTCTAACTGTTCAAGAGGAATTGATTTATTTTCAAACTGGTTTGGTTTGTGCTTGTGCTGCATTTTTTTTTCTCATTATTTTTTTCTTTTCTTTTTATTTCCTGTGAGAATTAACCCATGTGGAACTTAAAAAAACATGATTTAGGACACCCACAGCACATAAATGCTTTCTGAGGTAATGTGCGCCACATGTTACCCACCCATGAGGGAAAAGAAGGATCGCAATCACCATTCAGATTCTTGAATCTCCTTTTTTTTCTTCTTTTGTTTGCTTGGAGATAAAAGCCTTTAAAGATTGAAGCATCTGAATTCATTTCAGCCATCACCAATCACAGTAATTCCAGAGAAACAGAATATCTCAAGTCTTTTTCAGCCCAAATGGAATCCGTACAAGCTCTATTTAGCATCTCTCATTTCGCTAAAACCTATGCTGCTTAGAGTGAACTATTCATCAGTTTAGCGACTAACTTGCTCTTCCCCAGTTACTGAGGAAATGTTGTTAGCTTTACGTGACCTGAGGAGGTTTTTTCAAGCCAATAACATGTGAATCTAAACACCACCTGAGCCAAATTCTTCGTCCTTTTCCAAGAACCCCATCACAAATTTAAAGACAAACATGCCTCCCTCTTCTTTTTCGCCTACTGCCTTCCCTTCTCATTTCTCCTTCTCTGTTGCTCATTCTGCCCACCCAGCGTCGTGCTACCAGGAGGCATGAAATCTTAATGTTAGCAGTGAAGCCAGATGTATAATTCCTCGTTCGCATGAATCCCCGTCCGTGTGATTGTACCCTGCGCTTGTGAGCACAGCAGCTGCAGAAAGATAGAGTGAAATAGAAACGCAGTGAGGGGAGCCACAGAGGTTAGAAGGCTACAGGGTGGCAGAGTGAAGAGGGAAAAGCTAAAAAAAAAAAAAAAAAAGCCAGTGGTGGTGCTTCCTGCTTGACATTCTACATCCGTACTACCGACGCTACAAGAGGACAACCAGTTTCCCGCTGTTTCTACATTAGCACATCAGTCCTCGGCACACCAACAGAGGGATGGAGACAGTGTCAGAGTGCAGGATGAATTCAATAGATGGCTTGATAACTTTTCTGCCGATGTTCAAAGCTCGCCCAAATCTAACGGTGTGGAGAAACAGATGAGAGACAATTTAGGGCAGCAAAAAGTGCAAGAGAAAACTGTAGCCATGGAAAAAGATCCAAAAATATATAGCGAGAAAGCTAGAGGCAGACAGAGATGCAGATTAAGAAGGGGAGTGCTCAAAACAGTAATTACCCGGGGATGGCGATTTGTCCTGACATTTTCCAATGCAGCCCTCAAACCATCTGTTTAAAGATCCCTAATGTGGTAGTACTGCAGCACAGCGCAGATGGTGAGACAAGAGTGCGGCCCTCCTAACCTTTCAAGCTAATCAGCTGATACACAAACCTACAGCCCGCTCCCTCTCACAGGAGAGAGGGGTAGGTTCGGCCCCACGTCGCCCAGCTAAGGTCACATTCACCTGACCTTCTGTGCGGCTCAGGATTCAGATCTCCCGTACAGTGTGTCCAAACAGAAGCAAGCAGCGGTCCGTCAGCACCACGGTCTCAGTCAGTGGGTGATGCTGTATAGTGGAAGAAAACATCAGTCTCAGGGGAAACAGATTTGACCTTTACACAGACAAAACATTTTTTTTTTTAAATATATACAGTATATATATAAAACAGAACTTGTTAAAGAGAAAGCTGTAGATGAGCTCTCCCTATAAAGCCTTGTTCCCATGGTAACTTATAAATGGAATTTGATGAAAGGAGAAAAAAGGAAAGAAAAAGAAAGAAATGTGAATGTTTGATTTCAGCGCAGTGTGCGATTTCGTTCATTTTTTTCTCTGTATTTTGCTCATTGCACACGAACGGTGTGAGTAGGTTTCACCTCAGTGAGGGCCGGATTTTTAAGTGTTCACCTCCGAGAACGGTAAGTGCTTGACTGACTGAGATTGATGACTGATCATTTGAGTGTGCCACCGCAACTACGGATCATCCTGCAATTTCACAGTTTTCCTTTACTCTGATAAACTGATGCAAATGCTGACACATGAAGATGATAGAGTGTATGCTAGTACGTCAGATTGTTTTCCTTTTGTGTGTTGAAAGCCTGCCAAACTCAACAGCCCATGCAGAGAGATGAAACACGGGCAAGCCCAATTTGCAACTTAACTCCAGGCGGACACCAACTCCAAAACCTACTATACTCACCTTCACATCCACCTTCACCCTTTAGCCTTCGATGCTTAGGTGTTAACCGACTGCTACAACCATCCAACATTCCAGTTGATTTATTATTGAAAAACCCCCCTCCCTTTCCTTTTCTCCCTCATTTCTGTTCTTTTTATACATAAGATTGTACAAAGTAGTCCTCTAATGTTTTCATAGTGTCTTTTTATATGAAAATAAATTTTCAAATTGATCTCAGTGTCTCATATGTGTATGCGCGCTGCTTCAAGGGCATCTGTGGACGGGAACACGGGCCCTTTCTAGATTTGCAGTGTACTCGCAATCCCCATGTTTTCATAATATCACTCCGAGTGTTGGGCATGACAAACTCTGTTACCCAGAGGCACTGAAGCTTAACTGTGACCAATCAGAGGCCCCGCTGGTCTGTCTGAAAATGTAAAAGGGACAGTTCTGTGGGTTTGAAGTTATGTTGCACTGGAATAACCAAAGGGGGAAATGTCAACTCAAAGTGATTATTTCATTAAAAATGTATAAACTCTGAACGATATTTATGCTAATAATCACCCTCTTCCAAAGTGGAACTTCCCAAAAATGGTTTTGTTATGTAACATGGTGAAAATAGTCACAGTGGATGGACTTTAATAGTCCCATCCGGTGCTGGAATGAAGAGACATAAGGAGATGTCACAGTGCGCATGCCTCGGTCTCTCAATGTTTCCCTTCAAAGAGGCTTATGGGTAATTAAGTGTGGATGAGTCTGTCCATGGAACTGCCATCACTCACCCTGGAGAAAGGCCACCAACTGCTGCTTTCTCAAGGGAGTGAGAGGGGATGAGAGAGGTCAGAGGAGGCAGAAAATAGAGAAGCCAGCCCCAAGGATGAAATGCGTGGTGACAGAGTAAAAGCAGGGAAGGGGTTTTCACATTACCTCTGGCAGTGGAGTCACAGTGATTACAGTGCCTCTTGGTTATTTTTCCCAGAGGTCTGTGGGCAATTATATTGTGGTACTGGTGTGTCACTGGTGACCCAAGGAAGAGATCCTGCTGACAAATAATACAAGAAGACAAAGTGAAAAGTGGACGGACGTGAGTTGGAGGAAGAGATACCAAATTTTGACTTGACAGAGGCTGTGTCCACCAGGAACCTCTTGTCAGCGCTGCCTGTTTGTTTGATATTCATAATAAAGACAGGACACGCTATTGGGTCTTCCTGACAGCACTGGGAGACGAGTGTGTTTTAGTGCTCAGAACAGCAAGTCCTGAAAGTTTAATGAAGTTGAGTCAAACAAAATAGCAATGCAAGGAGTTCCACTGTGACACAACAGGAACATGAAGCATTTAGATTTTTCATGCATAGTCAAACCCATAAATCCAAAAGATTCTTTTCTCTTTTTTTTCCCTGTTTGTGTTTTGGCTACATCTTGTGTAACAAGCGGTTATTGCTGGGGTGTTTTGTCATGCTATTCCCAGGTCACTGCTGATGTACTGTGACAAGCACGGGGTGTTCTACAAAGAAAGGAGAATTCAAAACACTAGAATTATCAATAGGTCACATTGCCAGTAGCCAGTTGCCAGTTTTTACTGTGGCAGTTAGTTGCAGGTAATTTGATTCATTTCTCTGATTTGGCTTTGCAGAGGGGCCCTGTGTCAAAATCTAGTTTTTGTTTTTTTATTTTGTACTTCAAATGGTGCATATTTTAATTTCAAGCTGTGTCATTATATCACCACAAAATAAGTGACACAGAAAAGCTGTGCCATGAGCATAGTTGTGTTGCCATGTACATGATGGAACATACACAGACATACACAATGCACAGATCCCAGGCCAGGGCCCCGCTAATAAGGGTAAGTTTAGCTGCCACGCTTCAGCACTGTTGGTAATTATTGTGTATATATATATATATATACATATACATATATATTACTTTATTAAGGGGAATAAGGAATAACTTAAAATGTTCAGTTCTAAGTAATAGCTGTGACCAGCAGGGTAGTGTAGTGGTGATAGGTGGGTATCCTGTGGCTTCTGGATATCTCCTCCAACGCTTCACAACACACACCCCTGTGGTGCTGCAGCTGTCTGTGTAATGTCAGTGTCTAACATGTCCGTCTGATAGACTCCTTCGGGAGATCCTTTCGCCATTGTGTGTTTGCCTCATGTTTGTAGTTGTGTTTGCTCAGGAAGCTAGCTACTAGTGTTTTAACTAAAAGGACACTTCTGTTACGTCAGGGTACTTAAGTTGCCTGGGAGGACGCCTTAAAGACTAAAGTCAGGGAAAGTGTCTGTCGCAGTCATCGCCAAAAAAGATGTCATAACATGATAGACGGAAGCCATATCTTGAATGATGTACATTGACACATATCTGTGCCTATTTCAGATGGTAAAGTGCAATGTGTTAACAAAGGCAGAGAAGAAGTCTGATAGCTAGCAAACACTGATGTAAATAATGCATCATTTCAGATGTTAAATGAGCTCTGCAAATGTTTTATGTCGCATTCATTATGCATTCAACACGTTTGTTGTTTTTGTATGTAATGTAACTTTACAGGGCACCTTTAACTGAATATAAAATATTACCTAAAGCTGCAGTGGGTCACGTTTATCAAAAAAAAACTTTTTGTCAGATTTGCTAAAACTTTCACTATATCCTGACAGTAGTCCATGAGACAGATAATCTGTGAAAGAATCCGGTTCCTCTGGCTCGTTGTAGTGCTCCTAATGGTATTTGCAAGAATCCAACAGGCCTAGACAAAATCAACAATCAGAGCCAGGAAAGATAAGAAGCTTTGGGTTGTAGGCTTGAAGATGGTTGATTGTTGAATCTCATTCCCAGGGTCCCAAAGCACCCGTAATTGATGCCCTGGGAATGAGACTCAACAGTCAACTATCTTTCTTGGCTCTGATTGGTTGTTTTCATCCAGGCCCGATGGATTCTTGCAAATTTTATTAGGAGTGCTACAACGAGCCAGAGGAACCTGATTTTTTCACAGAATATCTGTCTCCTGTACTACTGTCAGGATATAGTGAAAGATTCAGCAAATATGACAATAATTTTAATAAGAATTATGTACTTAGACATAGACTAGTAAAATCAGCTACATTTTATATTTCTTTAAAATACAACAATTTTTACACAAAAGCTGCAAAACACCAGAAAAAACAAATAAACAAAAAAACATTTCAAGTGGGAGCAAGGGGATATGGAGAGTGAGAAGGACTAAGACTGACAAGCAAAGTGAAAAAACAAGCAAAACAAATACTAGAGGGAGAGGGGAAAAAACCTGGAACACTGAGCAATGTGGGCAAAGTGACAATGTGAAGCACCATGGGAATATGCAACAACTTGTGAGTGGAATGACATGTCTCACTTTGACACCGCAATAAAGTGCAAGGATGAGGTTTTTAGTCCTGAGACGGGGAACAGTAGAAATCCATTGCTCTAATGGCGATAGCATGTCTAGCTATCCCTCCTCGGTGGCTGACAGATGGTTCTGTCCCACAGGCTCCGGTACCCTGCTGTTCAGAGAGGACACTGAGAAAGGAGCAGACTGACGGATTAGAAGGGAGGATGGAGTGGACAGGAGCGTTGATGGAAGTAAAAAACTTGACGCTGAAACTGGTTCTGAGAAGTTTTTCGGGAGGATATAATGTGACGTAGAAGATCACAATGTAAACTGAGTCATCTAAAACTTCTAAAAACCAAATTAAAGCTGTTAATAAGCCTTTTGGACAACACCATGAACATCTCCTTTTCTGATGTTGGACTAAACAGCTTATTCTCATCTGTGCTGTTATGGATCGGATCCCTGAATGTTTTGCAATGCCAACATTTCAGTTTTGGCTCAGTTCTTTGGTGCTGATGGCACAGCCAGACTGCCCCTTTGAGACTGCCTTTCCACAATGGCGTTAGATGGCTGTCCATATGAAATGCCCTCACTGTCCCTCATCCAAATTCTGGCCCTGCTAATCCACTGAGTGTCTAAATCCCCATCATACAGACCGGGATAAAACACAAGTGGTCTTTGACACTTTGAGGGTGATTTATTCAGAGCTGAGGTAAAGGACTCATTGAAGCTTCTTTTGGCTCCACCAAGCTCTCTCCACAAAGCACTCTTCACATATCATGGCAACCTACATTTAGTCAGAATGAATTGCCTCTCCACACTGCCAAGGGCTTCTCGAAACACTGGCATAATTTAGAGCTAGGCTTAGGCTAATGCAATCTACCACAGCCTCTCTCACATGCAGAGAAATTCAACGCCTGGGACTTGCTCGATGTTTAACAGCTACTTAGCCTTCTCATATTCTACGGTAAGGCGAGAAACCCAAGAAAAGCACACAAGGATGAGGCTGCGCAGGAGGCTTTAAACCTCCAGGCTGTTTGTCAGAGGACAGGGTGTAGGAGATACGCTGACAGGGACAGGGAGGTGAGGAGTCGTGATGTGCCCCCACACACGTCTGGTTGCAGGGTAATGAGACAGCCGAGCCGGCCTCTCGAACTCCACCTGTCCAATAGCGGTCAGTAGTGAGGAGTCCAAATGAGGGCGACCACCTCCTTGCCTCCCACATGCACCGTAGTCATTTTTTTCAGCTGTGTGTGAGGGTGTGTGTTGGAGGGCGATGCTCTGCCGGCCATATTTCCTGACATCTATTTGAGCTGGATTGAGAGCCAAGGAGTATTTGAACATTTTAGTTAACAGTGAGAGAATGAATGTTTAGCTGTAGCCTGGCCTAAAGACTGGCTCTGTTTAAAGTTACAAATTGTGCCGTCTGATAGAGCTGTCTGATGTAGATGGTGTGGAGTTCAGTTTTGGGAGCTATTTTCTAGCAGACATGCCATGTTTTCCCATCATTGGTGCCTCAGATCTCTTCCTAAAATCTGTATAAACTTAGTTCTGTGTATTAAGCATCTGATTTTATCAGAAGAATCTGGACTACATATTATCTATATATTAAGTGCAAATGCATGTAGACTAAAAGAAAAATCCCCCAAAATATGAATCAAACAAATCCAACAAACAAAATTTGCCACACCCACGACAAAAATACAATAATTGGTGTTACCCACATAGATTCTTACACGCATGTCCGTCCATGTGCAACTGCACAGGATGCCAACAGAATGGGGACCCACTTATAAAAACATTGCTCCCAACCGCTGCTAGTGGTAAAAAACTTCAAAGTTTAGTACCCTCAGCAGATAATCATTTGAGTTAGAGAAGTGGCGTTGGAGATGCAGCCTTTCAACAATATGTGGTTTCTGGGGCTATAAAGCGAAAGAAATTGAAAACAATTTCTACAGGTTTTTTGACATTTTGCATTGGCAGCACTCCCTCTGGATCTCTGCGTAGGTATTTCCGAGCAGTGTGTGTTGAGCAGCATAGCTTCTTTTTATTTTACAATGTCTGTATGTTGCGGGAGTGTGTATGCATGTAATTTCATGCCACAATCATGCTCAAGATATCTACCCCCATATGCTTTATTATCTCTCTCCCTCTCTATGCATTCATGTGCATACATAACTGAACACATGGCCCTCCTCTTAACCTTCAAACAAAGCTGTTGGGAAGCAAATGTAGCACATAAATACTATCGGCAACATACAGACAACATACATCGAATGCTTCAATCTCACTTCACCTCCTTTTCTACCCTCTATTTTCTTAGATAAGGCGCGAAACCTTGAAGAGTGGCCTGAGATAAAAGCGGGATGCGTTCAGGGACCCTGTCTCACCCCTGAGGGAGTGGAAATATTATTTGATCCCACTCAAAGAGCCTCTTTGTGCCAAGTTAAGCCAACCCACAGCAATACAGGAATAGATTCCTCCATCTCCTTCTCTGCCTCCTTAACTGCCATCCCTCTCTGTGAACCCAACTGGGAAAATTGGTTTTGATTTGCACACACGACTTTGCACGGTGTCAGTATGACGTCTCTCACAGTCGATATGTCACAAACACGAACATGTGTAAACAGACTGATCTGTAAATCATTTATCTGTGTCTATGGAGTATGATGTCCGTATTTGTTTTACTGTGTCACACTGGGATGTGTCTTCTTGCTGTATGAAACGGTCACGTTTATTTATTTATTTTAACTGGTAAATCAAATATTTTGGCATTATGTGTGAATAAAAAGCACACTATATTTTATCCACAGGGCATTGACAGTTGCATCGTATGCTATAAGCTAATAGACTGCTAAAGGCTAATAGGCTGCTATAAGCTAATGGGCTGCTGTAATTCAACTGATGTTCAACATTTTTACTCAAAGTATCATTTAGTCTATCATTGGTTTAGTTATAATTGGTAACAACCATTGTTTGTTTTTGGGTGTGCAAGGGAGATATTGTAGCTAATGTTATCTTTAGCTATCTAGCCAGCAAGCTAGTTAGCTAGCTGGTGGAAAGAAGATAGATAGATAGATAGATGTGAACTGTGCCCAAAGATAATAAGAATATAAACTGTCTTTCTGTAACTGAAATGACATGAACATAAGAGGTCAAACTGAGGCGATTGACTGATTCTGCCATTTTCAGCAGCATCACACAGTCTTCCCATCTATATTCCACCACGCCATTAAGACTTAAAATATACGCCTCTTTCCTCAACCCTTGTGTATAACAGATGAATCACGGCAAGTTGCCGAAGAAAAACATGCATTAGATGTGTTTGAACAAAGTGTCGACTTTTAAAAGTGACCCTGAACATCATCTTAAAACTCTAAAACAACACGAAGGCTGTCTTCTTTAGTAATTCCATGAAATGTTGTGAAAGTGAACAATGAAATCATCCAACTCCTGCATCTCAAGGAGATGGGGTGGCTTCCGTAAATGTAAAACACAGCACCTGTACTGACATTCATTTGTACAGAAGGGATTAATGTTGTGATTAATGCACAGGATCTGTTCTTATTAGATTCTGCTCCCTCACCAAAAGAAACTTGTCCCAAGGACCTCATTAATCTTTAAAGAGTTGAGAAAAGCACAGCCTGTTGAAGTTCAAATAATTGTGCTGAAAAGAAGAGCAAGGAAGCTTTCCTTGCAGAGTCCTGTGTACTGGAAATGACCAAACATCAATGCACACTTATTGAGAACATAGTTTTGTTTGTCAGTTCATGTCAGTCATTTAAGGTTTAGAATGCACTATTATGTCTTGATTTCAGGGTTATAATGCAGCCTTTTCAGAACAACAATTTCTATACTGCATAAATCCAGGAGCATTCTTGTAGTTACTGCGGTCTGACTATAATTGAGCAAAATAGTCCAATAAAAGCAGAATTCAAGTAGTCTTCTCAACCATCTGTTCAATGATGTTGTCTAAACTTAAAAAATAAAATATCTGCACTTATCTTGCCACTTAAGCAGGTCTTCTTAATGCCACTAAAAGGTTCAAGATAAGTTTGCTTTCAAACACTGTACTGTAGCTACAAGGGTAAATCTTAAAGCTGTGTTAATGGATTTTTAGGTCACTAGGGGACAACAAACTAAAAAACAAAAAACAAAAAAACAGTTGTCATGGCGAACAATATTGGAAATAACTGCTCACTTACACAACTGCTACTATGCTCAGTAACTAGTTAGAGTAACCAAATTACAACAAACACTAAAATAGTCTCTGTTAGGTATGAGTCACAAATAATTTCGCATATTTTTTTATTTAAAATTGTCTCTTATTTTATATATGAACCCATAAAATAAAACAGAACTTTTCAATTATGCATTCAGCTAAATGTCAATGCTTGTAAAGCAATTAGCTGATATGCATTTAAACAGCTTTTTAATTAGTAACCTGTCACAAACAAGGTTTTTTTCACTGACCTACAGATGCCAGCGAAAGCAAAAGCAGCTTTCACTTCTTTTCCCAACTTCATGATGATGGGGATATTTTAAAGGCACACCTGGTGAATTTGAATCAATAAGCAAGCTAAAAGATGTATAGGGTACATACCAGATTAGCTTCTGCATGAGTGCATCTCTCGGAGCCTGTGAGGCAGTCACTCAGGAGTAGAGACTGCAGAGTTTGACTGACAAACATCAACTATAGGTAAGCTGGACTTTTCAACCATATCACACAGTCCTCATAATCAGACCTGAGTTGTTTTAATTGCAGTGGAATTATAGCTGTATAAACTTTCCACCTCTACAGAAGGACCTCTCATCCATGTTGACTTAAAGGTTAAAGTGATACAGTAAAACGCTCCAGAACAGCTACTTAATGTGACTTAATGTCAACCAGCAACAATATATTTGTAACACAGTTTATAGTAGTCTGTGTTAATCTTGCTACATGTCATTGATGCAGATAAAATGTAACATGTAATTCATCATTTACAGTATTCATTGGTTTAATTAGGGAGAAGTCTGGTGTGGTGCACAGTATTCTGGGACACACAGATCCCACAATAACAGTGCTAAACATCGAACGTTTCAATTCGACAGTTTCTGATTCGCGGTTTATAGCCCGTAGACGTTCCGGAGTGAAAAAAGGCAGAAGTGCTAGTCGTCCCTGCAGGACAGTGTCTTGCTTCCAGAGGAAACAGTGAGACCCAGCCGCCTGAGAGTCCGGAAAACTCGGCGGCCGTCGGCGGTGTTAATAACAAGACCAAACTCCTTATAACAGGGGGCCCAGACCCTGCAACACAAATGTTGGACAAGCGCAAAGGGTGAGATTTTTAATATTCGTTGACTGTCATACAAATATATCTTTTTGATCTATTACACTGCCACACAAACATCGTCTCATATAATTTCTCTGAGATGCCATTTATGTCAGTTGCTGTGCTCCCCTAATGTCTCGTCCCTGCTCTTGGCTCTACACTGTCGGTCTCGCAGCAGCTGGTGGTGGTCCTGCTTCATCAGCAGCTCTGTTGGAACAGAAATTGGTGCTTGAAATTAGTTTATTAAGGGAGCACAATATAGGCTCCTCAACTTACAAGAAAAGTACTACTCCCAGAACAGAGTATCTTCCAAATAAGATATAAGAAGGTTTCTATTACAACAACAAGACTGGGTTCTGTAGATACAGACTAAAGATAAAACTACTATCAATATAGATAAAATAGTATGTATTGGTGAAGTCATTTTGTCAACCAGTCAAGGGTGAAGGTGTCATGTGAAAACTGTTGGAGACACCAACAATTTTCCATACAGTATAAGTACTGCAATACTTCCTGCGCTGAACACACTGGAATGTGCACAGCGATACATGCAGAATTAAAAATCTCAAAAAAGTCGATAGTGACTGTAGGTTTAACAGTCATGAGCTTGTTTTTCTTCCAATATCTAAGATATAAATTGGCATCAGTGCAGTTTCCTCACAAAAATTGGAAGTATAAGCCCTTCTACCGTGAAATGTAAGCCTGCACCTGTAGAACTGTATAAGCTCAGAGAGCTGCAGTCTCCCACTAGAGAACATTTTTCATTAATGTGATTCATCCTGCAGGCCCAAAGCTGTGCACGGAGACTACCTCTCTGCCTGCCTGAGCCTCTGGGTATCATGAGCATCACAGCCACCTAGTGTCAGTATTATTGTGCTGAAGGGCTTCAGTTACTGTTTCCAATGAGAGGTCCAGAGTCCAGATATATTAATAGTGACCATTTTGTTAATAACCCCCCTAACATGTGTGATTGTGGTATTCAGCACCAGTTGTTGCTAATTGATACACTCAGTATTTATCCAATTTAATTTACCAAATCAAGGTTTGATAATTATTATTATTAATTATTTGATTTAATATGTGTTGCTATGTCCGTGCCTATCTTGCTCATCGACACAACAGATAGCATATTTGAGGAACTATTATTACTTAAAGAAGGTTGACGAGTGGTAAGGAATAAGGAGTACTAACAAATATGACATTAATACATAACTTAGTTTGAGTATTAGTATTAGACTTGAGTATTGCAGCATTAGGATGACATATATTTGGTATCTGGGCACTTAATATTTTTTCTAGGTAGCCTGCCTAGTGCTGCACACCAGCCAGCTGTTCAGGCTTTCCGTGCCAATGTCAGCAGGGACGTCATCCTGCCTCTGCCACACCAGGATCATCATCAAGTTCTTTTGAAAAGCAAAACCAAGGAGGAGTGTCCCACTCTTCAAGCGCAGGAATTGCACTAGAGGAACCAATTAGGCACTTCTCTATGAGATCGAGCCCAGCGGGTCGATGTAACATTTGGGCTCCCAGCAGGTCTGTAGAGTTTGCATGTACAATAAGCTGTTGCAGTACTCCCGTGAATCAGATTAGCTAATTTAAGGAGCCACTTATAACGCAGCGGTTTGCTTTAACCAGCCAAAAAAACTGATGTCATGTCAGGAAATGAAATGCTACAAATTGAATGATTCATACGAGAGAAGCTGCACCGTTCCATAACTGATTCTGCCATTGTCCTTGAGGCATATTTGATGAAAATCATTAGTTAATAAGTTGCTTATGTTGATGGTGATGAGGATGTGCCAAAATAACATTGTCCACTAGAATTTTTATGTGAAACTCTTAATTGTCAGCATAATTGTTGCCTCATGGACTAGAAATTCAGCAGCACTCAAGTGTCCGACCTGGTGATAAAAATCTAAGACAAGCCCATTGCTGTAACAATTTTTGCTCAAATTTTTACTCATGTGCTGTTTTATATAAAAACAAATAGCACATGATTGAAAATAAAAAACAACCTTTTTTTCCAAATTACTTTCAGGAAAACGACAAACACTTTTACACACATTCTCTCAGCCTGCGAAATCTTGTGCTTCTTTTGCAATAATATGTGGAGAAGAATTGGATGTATTTCTATTTCAGTCATTATGGTGTGCATTAAAGTTTAGTCAGATGGACAGCACATTCACTAAAATATTTATTTTTTCTTTATCTTCAATTAACTCAGTGGGAGAAAATGCCATGTTATATAATATCATACCATAGCTTTGTCTTTAACATTTCATACTGCCAAGAAGGAAATCCAACATCAAATTGTTTAAGTATGACATCAAAAATAAAATTATAATAAGGCAAAGTAAAAAATCATATTTACTGATTAGTTAGGATGTTTTATCAAACTATGAAATGTGTACAATTGTATGTATTATACAGGTTTATTTAAAGTTTTTCTTCAGCTCATGTTTAAGCACATTTAAGTTGGCCACGCTGGAGCGTGCTCACATTCTTAATGGTTGTGTTTGTCACCCGGCTGGAAATTTATCACAAAGAACATGCTGTTTTTTTTGAAAGAAAATGGCACAGGCGTATTACAGAGGTAATGCTTTTCAGTCAACGTGATTATCCTCATCTTGATGTTATATTAGTTGCACTGTCCTGATCAGAAAAAATGGAATCACTTCTAAAGATAATGATTGTTCAAAATGTGGTTTGCATGAAAGGCAAATTAAGACTGAATAGCAGATAATAAAATTCTAGTAAGGTGTAAGGTGTCACATGCTATTCCACTGAATGCAGCCCACTGAATGAAAGCTATCACTGGTTATTTTGTTATACATAGCCAATACTATACTATTTGCTTTTCACAGTAAGAAGCTCCTACCGCCAGCTATTAGACCTGCTGGAGATTGGCCCCATCTCCCTGATGTCATAGACACCCATTGTTTTCAAAATTGCACTATAAACAGCTTGCAGAGACAACTGCTATCATAACAAACCTGATCTATAATTTGAAACTACATGTGTGTTGCCACATGTGAAGGGGCAACAAACACACAATCATATGAGAAGTGATTCTATTTTTCTATTTGTAATGTGAGAAGCTGAAGTCTTTTTAGGCCAAGCTAACAGGGTGGCTGAAAGATGCAATGTTTTTTTTGTTGGTCAGTCAGTCAGTACATCACTTTGGTAAAGACTTAAATATACTAACCACTATCGGATGGATTACCGTGTAATTTTGTACAGACATTCTTGGTCCTCAGAGGATGAAGCCTACTGACTTTGGTAAGCCCCTGACCTTTACACTAGTACCACTATGAGGTGGGGCTTTAGATGGATGGATTAGATGGATTACCACTAAATTTGACATGAATTATAACTATGGCAACTTTCCATCTAGCACCATAATCAGGTCAAAACATTTATATTTGGCTAATACTTGCAAAACTGATGGCATACCCATCAATCTCTTGTATGTTTAAAGGGCCGATGTGTAGGACTTAGTGGCATCTAGTGGTGAAATTCCAGATTGCAGCTAACTAAACACCGCACACATCTGTATTTGACGACCTGGGAATTAGAACAGGCTGTGAAGTGTGTAAAAGAAACTACGGTGGCCCTATCTACAGGCCAGTGTTTTTTTGTTGTTGTTCTGGGCTACTAAAAGCATGGCGGTTCAACATGGCGGACTCCATGGAAAACGACCGGTAGCGTCTGTAGATAAAAATGGCTCATCCTAAGGTAACGAAAATATAACGATTCTTATTTTTAGCTGATTATACACTAATGAAAACATCCCAGTGCATATTATATTGCATTTCTGCCAATAGATCCTCCTAAATGTTACCTTTAAGTGCTAATGAGCAAATGTTAGCATAGTAGGATGCTATATTAGTATGGTGAACATGGTAAACATAGCTCCTAAACATCTGCATGCATGCTGACCAAGTGTGAATTATATAGTTATATATACTGTTAATGATGCTGACACTAAAGCCTAACAGAGGCACTAGCAGGACTGTAGACTCTCCAATACTTTTTATATAATGTTTTACAGTTTGGTTTTATTATTCTGGTTCCAGCTTACAGTGCCATGTAACAGACTGATTAATACAACTAAAGTTATTACAATCGAAGCATTGTGTCGTAATGTTATCATGTTATGTTCAAATAGAAATTCTCATTTTGCCCCTTACTGTTATGTTTATGATGGAGACAGGCATATAGCTTGGCTGTTCTCTAGACCCTCATGATGTGCTGTGTGATATACGGGGACTTCTGCGGTGGCTGATGTAGGTTGTAAGAAGTAATCAAATGCTGCAGAGGCCACCGTTAAATGATGCTGCTTTTTTACAACATGTCCAATGACAGGTGAATGACACAGTGATCTGTCCCACTGGAAACTAAACAGAAACCACTGGACAACATTATGACAGCACGTTTACACACCTCTGAACCGCCAGATCCACAATGCACACATTAAATTTTTCTGTCTTTCTGGCTGGTCTCACTGTTTGTTAATTGGTCTGGCTTTGTGTTTGTTACCTTGACAACACATTCCCCATCAAATTCTCCCCTGACTCGCACAGTGCACTGGGTGGTTTAGTGGATGGTCTTGTTGCAAGCAGAGGAGGGAATTCGCTGCAAATACATCTCACGCCTCTCCAGTGGCATATTAATGCTTAAGTTGTCCCTCGGGGTCAGAGAACTGTAAACACTTGTGAATGTTATGAGGCGCTTCAGCCATAAACCCCAAAAAGGCCAATGGATTTGAGGGATTTCAAAGAAGACCGAAACACCCAATTGACTGTGGAGGGAGTTTTTTAAATGTATTTGCCATGTATTTCATCTCGCTCTTTTTGCATCTTTAAGACATCTTTTTAATTATCACCTCATCAGCACACTCCTTTTTTCCTTTCATGCCTTTCAACCCCTCTAGAAAACTTTCTACCTTTCTGTCTTTGTGGTTACTGCCAGTGCGTTCTGTGGTTAGGGGGCTGCTGTTTTCACAAGTAGGGGAAGGGCACATCTTGCAAATGGACCTGTCATGTGGAGCAATGCCCAGCCAGTTGCACTGGAGAGAGCCCTGGGGTCTAGAGCAGAGCAGCCAGGCAGACTCTGAGAAAGAGGGGAACTATCTTTGGCCAGACGAGCCAGCATGCTCCCTGGGCCAAGCTGGATTCGTGGAAGAGACAGACACTGAGAGAAAGGGATGGAGAGAGGACAGAAAGGAATAGGCAGGGTGATGTGGTTGTTGATGGCGCTGGGAAACAAATGTACTCCGCTGCATTAAAAAAGAGAAGCTGTGCATAATGAGCTCTGGGACGCTATTGGGTTGTGCACAAAAATCTATGTCAGACTGCAAAATTCTATTTCACAGGTTCTCATGTACTGTATTTAAGGGCATTTTGACATAAAATATTATTTTAAACTGAGATGTTCTGCTTTATATTACATACCATATAATAGTGGACAGGGTACACTGAGAGACAGAAAAGAGGGGTGAGGGGAGGCACTTTAAGATGAGAATCAAAGAGTAACTGAGGTGAATAAAGAGAGAGAGGTCCAGGGAGGGGAGAAAGAAATCAGCCAAGTGTATCACTTTAATGAAGTATCATGACTCCCTCACTGTTCGTCTGTCCTCCTCCTCCTGACTCTCCCTAGACTCCACGGTGTTATCCAGACAGGGAAGGTGTTGCTGTGACTGCCACTGAGCCCAGCCTGTCATGGCGGAAATTCTGAACTAATTTGGAAACATGACCCCAGTTCTGAAGGGCCTGAAATGGATTATGGGTGGGCGGGTAATGTGATTCTCAAGCGTTTCTTCAGAAATTAAACAGTGTCTTGGCGTAATTAATACGCATGAGATAGAATCAATATTCCCCATCTATTGCTCAGTGGTCACATTGTGCCCATGACTGATCTGATATTCATTTCCTATAGATTTATCCTTTTATAGGTCCACCTATTTGGATAATAATAATGGTTATGATAATAACCATATGGCTTCATAATCATGATTATAAAGAAACAGAATGAAAACAAGATTAACATAATTGACTATTGTTGTACATCTATCTTGTCATTCTTCCATGCACTGCTCCATTATTTCTTTTTTCTTTTTTCAAGCAGCAACAGGCCGATGAATTCCCTAAAAACTACTACTATAATTATAGCAGAGCGGCCTCTGTGTGTGCGGTTCAGGTGTGCGTGACTGTCTGAGGCCACGATTGGATGCTCTTAAGGAAGTGAAGCGTTACGCCAGCGAACAAGAGTGAGAGAGAATTAGGGGGAAAAATACAAAATGAGAATGAGCGAGAGAAAAATGCAAAATGAGGAGAGGGAGAGACGAGGGAAAGCCACTTTAAATCAAGCACCTTTTAATCAGCGCTCTCACAATAGGGGACATAAAGATAACAAGGCAGAGAGAGGCTCCTGTTGCCTCTCTCGGTGGCTAAAGTCATAGATTTATGGCTAGCTGGGGAGAGTCCTCTCAACCATGTTTAAGCCACAGTGCCAAGCTCCTGGTGATAGGGATTACACTGGCTAGGCCATCTCCAGACAAGTTATGAATTTATCTGGGATTTAGACTCCCAACCTGGTGTGCATGCAGGTGGCTGTGTACCTCTGTCCTTCATCAACACCTTGCAGGAGAAATCTGCCGTCAGATACTTTTACACTGCATGCCAAGGGTCATTGTGTATACTGTCCAAGCTTTTGTACTCTTTTTGTATTTAACCTGTCAAGTCTAATACTTAAATAAGGACTTTGCATCCAGGCGTGAGATTACTAAGAGTATAAAAGCTTTACTATTTTCTTCCTAAAATGCAATATCCTGTGGTTGCATTGCATTATCCATATTGAGGCACCTATTTCTCTGCGGATATTCCTTCAACCTTCAGTGTAAAATGACTCTTTGATTCTGGCTGGTACAAAAACCTTGGGTACTTTTTCACCAACAACTCAGAACTCTTATAAAATTGGAGAAAGATTATCCTACCACATAGTAGGGCTAAAGTTATTTACTGCACTTTCACCAACCATCATGTATCTATAACCACTTGTGGTTGAGTGCATAATTAGGTGCTATAATGACACTGATAAACCAGATAAAGCACTAAATACTATAACAAGCACTTATCATTATTACCTAACCCAATATAAAAACATAAACAATGCACCACATATCAGCATTGATTTGTCTGTATGTGCATCAGTCAAGCTACCCTATGAGCCATAGGGGAGCTTCATAAGCTTTACACCTACAGCTCTTTCTACAGAACTTGTCAGTATGCAGTTGTGGTACAGTCCGTGCCTAAAAGAAAGTCAGAGCTCCAGGAGGCTAACCCCTTCATAAAGTACTCAACAATGAACTCACCAGAAATATTTAAATTATTGTCCCCCATCCTGATGAGAACGTCTGTGGTGTGTGCATAAGTGCATACATGTGCATGTGCATGAATGTGCCGTCCACAATAATGGTCCCGGTTGGGGAATTTGAAAACATGGTCACCCTACATGAGATGATGGGTTGGTGGATGACGAGTTTTGGCAGTTATTTCTATGTGGACTGTCTGTTCATTCAAAACCAACCTAATGGTGGTGTTCGATAACCAAAGTCAATAGGTTTCATCTTCTGGGGACTATGAATGTCAGTACAAATGTTATTGCAGTCCATCTAGTTGTTTTTGAGATTTTTTGGACCAAAGTGGTGAACAATGCCGTCCTAGAACTGCTAGCATGGCTAATAAAAACGTGTTGTATTGGTCAAGAAGAGTACAGACCATAATAAAAATCACCCGTTACAGCTGCATTTCTTTGTCACCATAATGTGTGATAACTTTGTTTTCTGCATCGTGAGCAGTTTCTTTTAGTGGATATAATGTGTCATGACAGGATTGCACTGCCCCTACATATTGTTGGAAAGGATGACAAACCTAGGTTGAGAACAATAGGACAATGGGACACATGTTGTACAGTGAGAAGCCTTATTTTGGACTGGATGTTGTTTTGACAAACTGCAAAACTACCTCGACTTCCCATTTTTATTTTTATCTACTGTACATTTTGTAAAACAGGAAAAAGAAAAATACACCACCTAACAACATAATGGGCACTGATAGTACGCTGTTATGTACTTGGGAAAAGGGCTTGTGTACAATATTTCCAATTGAAAATGATGTTGGAAAATGCTTGCTGTAATCCTGAGTGAGCATGGCAATAACACTTAAGTACTCTAATAGCTCTGTAGGTTGAGTCAGACCGTGGTTCTTGATAATGCAGTAGTATTTAGAGCGGAAATACTATTTTCTTTTAAGTTAAAATGAAGAAATTTGGTCCCCCTCCTCCAGTGGAGTTTTAACTATTGGCTATTTTATACATATGAGTAAGGACTTCCTTCAGAAGCTGATTTAAAAATGTTATTAAATACGTCCAACTCACTGTACAAGGGCTTACAGCAACATTTAAGAAGGAATAACAAAGTTTCTTTATCTTCTTTATCTTTCAGCACTAGATTTTGGGGATGCAGATTATGTCATTATCCTCGCAGGTCTCTCTCCCTCTCTGTCTCACTCACTCTACCTCCCTCTCCTCTACTATCAGCACTGCAATAGGTGGTCCCCTCCACTGCACACAAACATATCCATGCCTTTGGGCAAAGCAGCAGGCGCAACATTTCCTCTGCAATAATTCCACATTGTGTCCGAGCAAGCACTTTTGTCCCTTCCAAATGGAGCGCGTGGCCTTTAAGCAACTCACACGGACATAATGATGGCGGGGGGGGGGGGTTGGCCCAGGGGGGGGGGG
>NW_023340268.1:15734298-15744160 GCF_004916995.1 Morone saxatilis
GGGGGGGGGGGGGTATGGCTCAGGGTGGGGTGGTGACTGTTGGAGGAGTGCTCGAGTCCTGCAGCCTTACTTTGTGATGACTGTTTGCTAGCCGTAGGGACACTGCTGTGCTCTGGATGCTGTGTCCTGTGGTGGCACATCTTGCAGGGAGAGGGCTCCTATTTCATACTGTATACTTCCATTTTGAGTCAGTGACTGACAGCGTGATGTGTTTCTTGACATTTCTGACTACCCAGAGGGCAAAAATATGTGTGTGTGTGTGTGCGTGAATGCGTGCATGTGTGTGTGCATCTGACCACCATCCAGCACCCACTGCTTTTCCATCTTTTTCCACTTCTCTTTCTCCCTAGACAGCAATGTTTTACAAAAGTACTAGTGACTCTTTGGGGGCTCTTAAATGTGTGTTATATGTTTCACAAGGGAGCTCCATCTACCAAATACACAGGAAAAATGGGAGAAAACAAAGTGCTTGCCATTATTTCCCACCATTTTGAGGTTGCGCTTTATTGGTCATGTGATTCAAAGCTTAAAATGCTGTGCAAATATATATCCATTTACACATCAGAGGGCATTACTGTGTGTGTAGGGGGGATGGTAGCTATAGAGAGAGCCAGACACAAAGGGTGATGTAATGAAGTGATAATTCTTTTACTGTCCACTGTTAGGAAACTCTTCCTGACTTTGATAGATGTGTCTGGCTGAATAATATGACATTTCCACACTGTAACAGGAACTCAACTTGAAATGTCAGACTGCCCAGTGGCCCCTCCTCTGCCCTGTCTTTCCACTTCTGGTGCACTTTCTCTTCTGTGACTGGGTGAGCATGTATGTGTGCACATATCTGTAAGTCCGTACACTCCTGTGTCCTGTCTCCAAGGTAACGGAGTGGAGAGTCAGGTACCCCCCTTGCAGAAAATCCAGTATTTTCTGTTCTCTCTTGGTTTTGTCTTTTTTGCTGTTTTTCATTCTTGTGACAGCTTGTCAAAGCCTGTGTTTGATTTGTCTTTTCAACAATGTGTAGACCATCAGTTTAGGTATTGTCAGTGTCCATCAATCCAGGTTTGATAAGAAAAAGCATTTAACAAAGTTTTTCATTTGATTCAGAGTGTTGATGGAGATTGAATTTACTCTGTTAACTGCAGGTTATTAAAGGGAAAAATTACATGAGGGAGAGACAGGGCTCTACACGCAATTTGTGTACTGAGCATAGGGCTGCCTGACTCTGGATCTGTGTTCTCTCTATTTTTAAGACCATTTCTCCACATCATTCCAGAATGGATTAAACACTAGATGGTTCGACCAACAAGTTTTGTCTTTTTGTACACTCAAATTTCTCAACTCAACGTACTAATCGAACTACACCCATAAATACACAGTTGTAAACATGTGAAAAGCCTCATGCAAAAACGGATACTATGCACTATATGTGTGCTATCGTTCAACAACATTTTGTGTGAATAAGCCATTTTGAAACCTACCTCACCTCTACTTGTATCTGCAGTACCTGACCTTATACTGCCTTGGTCGCTGTCCGCCATTGTCTGTTATGCTGCAGTTGCTTTTGTTGTCAGTACTGCATTGTATTGTGGGATTTATGTTGGTGTAGTGTACAGTGCTTGCATACTAATGTTTCGGACATACAGAAAAATCTTTTTTTATTGTACAAGATAGCATGTTATGGAATTTTGGATGCAGTCCATGAGCAGAATTAGCCACGACTTTCCATGCTATCTTATTAGCCCTGTAGCTGATTTCATTCTGGATTGTTTCGTACTGACTACTACAGTAGCCTGTAGGTGTTCCTCCATTATCACACCATCTCCCTCACAAGATTTCAAGGTCTTCATCAATTTAATTCTAGAGTACAGGCTGACTATGATTCACTGCGCTAAATAAATTGTGTTTTCCAAAAGAGAAGGACTTTCATTTTTGCCTAACATGGCCAGTTCAACTGAAAAGATGTCTGAACATTCAAGACAAGAACCTTGATAAGCATCACTGCTGATATATCTGAGGAAATGACTCCTGCTCATGCGTCACAAATCAAAGATGATGACTCAAACCACTTGACTAGAAAATGTCAGCGCTTGCATCCAGTGACGCAGTACAGAATGAAAACATTGGATAAAAGTGTTAAATGCATCTATGCTAATCAATATTGTGAACAGCAACCAACAATAATAAAAGCTAAGTATGGAAATAATAAAGTCTGCCTGAACAAATGTTCATAATGGACAGTGTCTTTGGGAAATAAAAAGTCAATTCTATGATAATCCAGTTGGAGAAAAAAAAAAGATTTAGACTACATATTATTCTGTTTGAAGGTATTCAGCTTGCTTTTTTCGCAGCAGCATATTTTCAGGCACAATGTCTGGCCCTGCAGCTCCTGACATTTTGTTAACTGTTGCTATGTGCTTTAAAGTTTGTGCCATTTGTGTCACAAACGGTGGCTGCAGGGAGGAGGCGACATATCTTTGCCAACCTTGACAGGAGGAGGGAAGGGGGAGGTACCAGGATCCTGTTTGTGTGTATGTGCACATTTGTTCACTGTACATATTTCATTTTTCAGTTCAGTTACATTTCCCTGCATTCTCAGATGATTCATTCAAAGAATTTCTAAAGAAAGTTATAATAAAAAAACAGGTATTGTAGTCCATAAAAGTTGTGTTTTTGTTTACATGCTGTGACTATTACGTTTGTTTCAACTCCTCAAATTGTTTAAGTCTCACATGAACATTATCATTTACTTTTTACGAGTAACAGGTGCAAAGCATCTTTGTTAGTCGTAATAATGCTGGATATGTCTTTCTGTGTTTTTCTCTCTCCTCACATGCCACCTACACTCTTCTATTCCTGTGTCATAAACAGAGGAGCCCTATGAGGCACTGTTTGACACAGATCCAAGCTGACAGCTTGAAATAACAGTTAACAGTTCTTCTGCCTGGTTCCCTCTGACAAATTCACAGTGCTGTAATGTTAAATGGAGTGTACTGCAGACCAGGGAGCAGCACAGGTGCTCTCTGACACCACGCCGACTTCACCTCAACGCCCCGATCCTACAACCATCAATCCTACGTCGTGCCAGCCTTCCTCTTTTCACTCTATCATGTTCCACCATGTTAATTTCCATCTGATGGCACCTGTCACCTTCTTTACTGTCAGCTCTCCGCTATGACTTGTCGTATTCTTTCTCATGCTTACTGGTCAACTTGATTGGTATTTTGCAAGATCTTTCAGAAGTGTTTTCTGCAAAAACATGCACATAATTTTTTTATTTTACATGCCTAGCTCTCTCTCTTATTTCTCTGTTCATATACCAGTCAAGATGCTCTTGTTTCTGTGTCTATAGACAAAGACATTATTTGCATCCAGTCAGTCAAATCATTGAATTTAATGCTGTATTTGCATGAAGCATAAACCATCACCATTCTATCACTACCTGACGTTTACACTGTCACGCTTGCGCACATTTGAAACACATTGAAAGAAAGGTAACGTTGCCCAGATTTTAATTCTTTATTAAAATCCAGAGGATATGTTTAATGTATTTGCAAAGCTGCAAAACTTGTTGGAAAAAAATAATTTGTTGTCACTCAGATATCTGCTCTTCCCAAACAATATCCACTCATATCAAGGAAAGCATGACTGATGACACACAGCACTAGGTTAAGGTTAGGGAAAGTTCTTGACCTTGAATATTGAAAAAGTCAAAAGTGACTTGAAGGACAAAACATGATGTGTTCACTTAATCAAGATTTAACTGAATCCAAAATCTTTCCCTAATCTTAACCAAAAGGTTTTTCTTAGTAACCACATATGCTAAAACCCTGATAAACTCCTGCCCTGTGTAAACCTTCCATCCGACCCGACCACCTCCTTATGAATCACATCACTCCAAAAAAAACGTTGCCAGGGAACATAATCCAGACACCAATTACGTTTCCATGCAAAACCTAATTGGGAAAATTAATTCGTTATAGTATGAGCATAATTTAGGAGCCAGGGTTGTGCCTTGTGTTTTACCATGGTTTGCTACTAAGTTAGCAAAAATACACCCATTACATGTGTGATGGCCCCTCCCACTCTAGTAGTTCTGTGTATTTTTCCCTTGTTTCTTTGCAGGAGACAGAGTGGCAGGGGTGTGGTTATAAGATGACTACACCTGATTCCTTCCAGGCTTTAAAGTTGGTTGATCCGTTAGTTATCTCGCTCTCCTTGCAGCCAGCAGGTCCTGGGTTTGTGAGCAGGTTCATGACAAAGTGGGGGCCCGGGACCTCTCGCACCCGAAGCGAGAATCATACCCCTAGACATATGCTAGATAGCTAATTAGCTAGCCAGTTAACACTTAACAGCTTAAAAACTTGACTAAAAAATTTCAAGATTGGCCAGTTTTATTGCCAAATGGTGCGCTCATTCTTCAGTGCTGCTGTCTGTCCATGTGTAAGTTTTCTTTGTACCCTGTATCTTGTTTTGTTGCTTCTAGTAATCGAAAATATTAATAGTTTCTTTGGAGAATAAAGGATCCAGAGAAAACAACCAAATCATTACACTGGAGCCCTCACAATAATGTTCTCTGTCAAACAAATTGTTCTATTATTTCTGTATTTCTTGAATTCAAATGTGCTGCTCAAACAGAAACCAAACCCCTCCAACCCTTTGTGTCACGTCATGCATACATCTGTTAAAAACCAAATAATACATGACCCGTGTGTACAGCACATTTCTCATCAACAGAGCCATTGTGGTGGAACCCACCTCTCTGATTGCTTCCCCTTCTTTCTGCGCACATTTCTTTCATTTTCTCTTCTATTCAGCCTTTTGTTTCAAAGTAGCCACTTTAATTACTTTAGCCCGCAATGTGAGCTTTGCATGAAGGCTTTCGCTCAAGCCTGCCATTGGGGAATATAGAGAGAGATGATTTGTATTAATGATGGGTGGCGATGAAGGGGAGATGACGAAAGGGAGGAAAATGATATGAGACAGAAGGAGAGGAGGAACTGTCAGGAGAAATGTGGCTGACGAGCCCCTGATCATGGCTCAAATGAAGCTCGTCCAACCTTTTACCTTTCAGCCCATTATCAATTGTTTATCTGTCCATCAGGATGATTTTTGCATGCTTGAGCCAGATCGTCAAAGCTGTGCTGTCAAGTCTACCCACATATGCAATGAGTTAACCTGAAATATTGAGAGGAAAATGATGGCTTTTTAAATGTAAATGTGCGTTAGATATGATATGTGTCAGCTGACTTTCAATATGTTGGCCTACAGCACATAGCGCAAATAGCAACTTTCATCAATCCATCTATCTATTTGCGTTTCACCACACTCAAACACTAACACTCTTTAGCCATAGGCATCTCGGATTGTGAGGCACCTCATCGATTGGTAGTGATGTGATTCTAGAGCGTAGAACAGACAAGAGGTGAGCTCACTTGCTCTCTAAGGCCTTCAGAAGATTTGGGCCTCCACGGAGCGTTGTCCAACGGGAGCTAAGTGTTGATCAATGCAGCGAGCGAGGGAGGACAGAGGGAGGGGAGTACAAACAGAGGAGAGAAAGGCCACTGCCATCGCTCTTCCATGACGCTGAGGATCTGGATCCGCTGGGCTCCCAGGCTAAATTAAAACAACCGGCGTCCCATTGATTCCACCGCTGACAGGGACCATACATCACCCCACAGCCAGGGAGAGAGGAAGAGAGGGTAAAGAGAGAAAGAAGAAGGAGGGGAGGGGCTGTAATAGAGAAGCAAAGAACACATTCAGGAAAGAAGATGATAACCAAAATGATAGGAGGAGAAAATAAATAAGAGGAGGGTGAAAGAGAGAGAAGCGATTAGAGACGGGACATCTTTAGAAAAGAAAGGAGGAAAGCGAGGTAGTTGGTGGCAAGAGCAGAGGAAAGAAAGGGAAAAAGATGGGATGGCAAACCAGACATAAGCAATCGTCCACTGACAAGTCAATTTATTTCCTATGCATGGCTGACGATTACTAAGAAGCAGAGAGAACTTTGTGGTAGAGAACTTGAGGTGGAGAAGAGACAGAAAGACAGAAGTTGTGACTTTTTAGTAAATACAAAGCTGTTGAGATGGACAAAGCCAGTTGGGATGGTTGGGAATAGAAAAGCAGGAGATAATTGGGGGTTAGAATGAATTGCAGTCTATTCAGTCTATTCAGTTGGGACTTTTTTTCTTTTCCCTTCGAATTCAATGACCTCTTATATCTCCCAACAATATCTTAAGAACCTCAATCCATCTTACTGACTTTCTTATTTTAAATCTCCTTCATCATCTGGACTGTATTAAAAGAGGTATTTCCCTTATTGACATGGAAATGACAGGGTTATTCAGCTATTGTTCTTCATCATCAAGTTTTGAACTCTTTGACGAGGTATCAGAACCCAAATGAGGTCTTGCAGCAAGAATGGGCATTTGACATGTAAGGTGAGCTCTGCTGCAAGTGTGTTAATGGTGAATTCAATAGGACCTCACAAGCGCCGGTAGAGAAGAAAACCCTAGATGGCCGGATGAGAACTGCTGTAATTATCCTGTCACCACCGATTTACTGCATTAGTATATAATGACGTTCAAAATGTCAAACCTACATGCTGTTCCCTTTTCTATAGTGTTAAATGCTCTTTTTTAACATAAAATGTCACTAAGTTGCATCATGGCACACTAGAACAACCTGTCACCATCAATAAGCATCCCAATCTGCAGTGTTGGGCAGTAATGCATTACTTAACACAAAACAGTAATGTGTAATTTTTCAGTGACTGGAAGAGTAAGCATGTGAAATTCAGTGATTATATTAGAGTTACTTATGCCATTACTTCTCTGTTTTTTTTGACAATTTGGGAGTCAGCTTGTTTGCTGGCTTAACACCATGTCTATACATATGGAGGCATATGAGCAGTATGTCAACAGAACAGCAGCTTCAGTGCTTCATTGGTGGACACAGGATGCGTACAGGCACAGTGTTGAGCTGTAAGTCCCCCATGTTTTGGCAACACTCAGAGCCCAACACAGAATCACTGCAGTTACACGCATAAAGCAAAAAAAGGGTTAAAAAAACATTGACCGTAAATATATTACGGACAGAGCTTCCGGGTCTGTAAAGTGAAGCTAACACAAAGTGTCTTAAACCTGCATTCTATGTAATGGCCAGCAGGGGGCAGCTCTATGGGCTGCATTAACACACCAATAACATTCAGTCTTATGGAGAAATGACATGACTTCTCATTTGATTTATTAGATCAGTTACTTATGGTCTCAATCGCTAGTTTCAAGTTCTTCCACACAGCATGATGTTCAGTAAGTAGTTATTCTCAGTGAGTCCGTCCAGCACACCGCACAAAACTCAGTGCTGATCAAATATTAAACAAGATTCTGTTGCTGTTTTGCCTGTTTCTCATATAAAATCGTTTCAGAAACATATTTTGGTGTGGTTGAAATAGGAATCTGTTCCAAACGTTCAGTTGATTACATTGCGGCTGAGCTGACAAAGGCGCTGTCAGTCACAGGGGGAACACTCCACTGCTAAAAACTACTGATTTAAGATTAAGAAAGTTTTTTTTTTTTAATTGCTAGAGTTATCTAATTACTTCAACTGGTAAAAACCATTATCAGAAAAAGGGGGTAAAGTTTAGGAATGTTGAAACATACACACAAGCATCGGACATCAAACAGAAGGATATCTACGACTCCTTCTCTTCAACCTTCAGTAAAAGGTTAATTCTGCTCATTTTCAGTCTGGGCTTTATTACCTTGCCCTCCAGAGTTGGTTGGGTCATGCTTTTAGCCTTCTTTCTCCTGTTTGTTTGTTTGCTCATTGGGCAAAAAAATAAAAATCAATGAATTTTTCATTTAATTTGGGCCAAGAATGAATGACATTGTGGCTTTTGATAAACCTCAAGAAAAACATCCTTGAGCTCTGGACGCATCTAGAAGACATTTCCTGTAGTAATTATTTCCTGTGTAGTCTGTGAAGTTTGCATAATAGTGCAGCACTTTAGGAATGTGCATACTGCCTATTCCTAAAGTGCTGCAAATTAGAGACTGCAGATGGAACACACATCAGTGCTGCTGCTGTATAATGGCAAATTTAATCAGCTTAAAGGGAGGGTCCTCATATATCCTAGATGAAGTTGTGGAATGCAAATTTGAATTTTGTGCCTTAAAAATGGGCTGGATTAAATATTTATATCATCATGTCAGACAGAAAATTCTAGAAAAATATTGTATTATTATGTGTGATTTAGGTGTATGTCTCCCATCTGTCTTATAGAGCCTATAATAGAGCCTGAGATATTATTGTTCATCATGACTTTAAATGGCTGACACTGAACCATTTACTCATACTCACATGCCACATTGACAAAGTTATTGGTCACTGTAATTGCTTAAAACAAATCCAGTCCAGTCCAATGCAAAAATGGATTCTAAATCTCAGCTGAATCTAATATGAGCCAAATCAGGCTGGTATTTTCCAGACTGCAGACTGCAAAATGCAAAATGCAAAATTCTCTTTGTGTTTCCACACAGTTTCATTGCTGAGACAAAACACCAGCAGTGCACCTTCATGGAACCAAAAATGTTTTTTGTGCATAAATGGAACTGTGGATGTCATCCACGTTATTTTATGCGATTTCTTACTTTAAAAACTGGCTGCAAGCAACAAAATCACGCAACACTGACTTTGGCAACACTTTTCACTCATTGCGTGTTAGTGCTCGCAAGGTGGTGAGTAACTTGCTTGTTAGCAAACATTGTTTTTGTCTGTATCTGTAATCCTGGAGTTAAGGGAGATATAAAAGAGGTATTCCAGAAACTGCATTAATGATCTTCTGTCATCTATCCAAAACAGGTGAAGATTTAACTTCCTGTCCCATCACTGCATCACTTTTTTGTTGTCAGTTTTTCTGCTGCCTCAAGCTCCAACCTCACATCCATTTGTTGTCACTTGTCATTCCAACCTGTCATCACCTGCAATCCCACAATGCCTTGCAAAGTCATTTGCTCTCATTCCACAGAAATGTGGGGCAAACTTTGCATCATGTGGGACTTCACTACTGTGTAGTCACACTGCGCAAGAATCGCTTCATGGCCGGTATAGAGATGAGGAGTGATTACAGCTACCTGTCAACGTAAATGTGGCATGTGAGTGTTGTAATAAGATAGACCTGAAGAAAATGGATCATAGTAGACAGAAGCAATGTCTGCAGAGTGAGTTTTACAGTAGAGAAGCTGGGAAAACTATAATAATCCCTCCGCAAGAGCCAGTGTGAGTGACAGCTCTCCAGGTAAAGGTTTTATCTGTATTTAAAGATATAGTGGAGTTATGACATCCTGAGAATGATGTCACACTCTCTCTTTATAAGCTGCTATGTGCTTTGTTTGTACAGCCAAGATAGCTATTTGTTTTCTCATCAACATCGATGAATTAAGGATTTATTATGACCAAAGCAGAACTGGTGATTGTTGGAACAGTGGAACGACTAACAAAGATGGTTTGGTGGGTTTCATTTTGTTCCTATCCAGTTAAAATGTTGTTAAAATGTTACTGATCTGCTAAAAATGACTGGGTGATTCTGGTTAAATGAAAAGGATCTTACTCTTTAACAAAAAGGTTTATCTCTGTAGGGATCCATTCCAATAATTTGGCCCAGCCCGAAAAAAGGTGCAAAAAACAAGCATTTTTGTCCCAAAGGACAAGTTTCCACCATTAACAGCCTTGGCGCAAAATATTTTCACATCTAACTCTGTTAGATGTGAGGGTCTATTTCGAAGGGTCTATTTCGACCAAACCAACTCTGGTGAAAGACCATGGAAACACCAACAAAGATGGGTGAGTTTGGTGAGTTTTATTT
>NW_023340268.1:15744169-15747842 GCF_004916995.1 Morone saxatilis
ATTTTGTTTCTGTCCAGTTTGTATATATAACCTTTTATCAATTGTTCCACTGTTCTTTCCTCCAACTCCCTTCTCCGTCTTGCCCACCTTATTTTAATTCATAACCTTGTGCTTCTTTTTGCTGCCCTGCTCCTGGACTGTTTCACCTCTCTCATCTCTAATATTCTCTGCTCTCCTCTAAATTGCTTAGTCATGGATATGCTCTGCACGTGTTTCCCTTTTCATCCATCTTTCTCCCTCTCTCTGTCTTTCTGCTTTTACTCGTGTATTCATCACAGGAGCTCCATCAATGTGTCTATTTTCTTACTTTTGCCTTATTTATTGTATATTTCTTGTGTTCTTTACTTTTTTTAAAAAAGTGGGGTGCATTCACTGCTTTATTTCTGTCATTTTACCTTTGTATCTCTCTCTCTCTCTCTTTCATAACTTTTGATTTACTCCTTCTTTGAAACCCTGCTGAACCTTGTAGCTATGGCTGCAAATGAAGCTTCACAAATTTGCATCTCTAAGCGTGTGTGTGCGCGTGTGTGTGCGCGCCTATGAACTTCCTCTATGAAATCTGATCTTGATCTGGGGTTCATCAATCATTTACGAAGTCAGATGTTTTTGAACTTTGTCAAAACAAAGAAGGAATTCCGAGATCACTTCCACTCCACACTTTTAATATTCAGTTGTGTAGTTAGGTTATATCACATCTGCCCCCCCCCCCTTTTGTTTTGATTTGCCTTCTGTTTGATGCTGAAATGAATGTTGAAAGGGTAATCGTTTAAGACTTAAAGTAGCTGAAATATTTTTAGACGATAAATAAAGCCTAAATTAAACATAACCTATCTTTTCACATATAATGCAGTGGTAGAAATTAGTATAGCGTTGTGTCTGACAAGCAAATCATAGTGGATGAGTGTGATAGGCTGACACCTGCCAATCAAATAAATTACAACTATTTTTCTGTTGAGACTCCAGCTTCCTGTTCACACTGTATTCCAAGAGAGAAGCTTGGGTTATATTTCCCAGTTAGCTGTGTTGATTGTGCAGTAAATCAGGCAAAATGGGAGTACCAAAAACATGCAAAAAACATGTGTATCTATCAATGAATCCCATGCAGGCCAGCACCACAGATGTGAGTATCATGGCCAAGCAGCTTCAAGTTAAAAATGGATATCGTGTGTGGATCATCTGATTTTAATCAACAGCCTGAAGTTTCAGTAGCTGAATTATAAATAATGGAACACAATGAAACGACATTGTATTAAGAAAGATTAAAGTGGATGAAATCAATTGATTGAAATGGGGAAAGCACTTCTGGTAAGCTGTGTGTAGCTGTTCAGTTAAGCTAGCAGTGCAGTGTGTGTAGTAACTATTTTGATGGGTTATCACATTGAAATAATGCCAACCCCCCAAGTGAAATCTAGTCTGTCGATTGAATGAAGAGCTCTCGCATTTCCTCTGAGTGTGCCTGCCTCTCCCTTAAGGAACGGCAGGCTAAATATCTGTCACAGGGTTTCAAATTATCACTCAAATAAATACGATTAGATCTGGGGAAATATTGAAGCTACAGGAAGATAAAGAGAGACCGACAGGGATGGATGCACGTTGTCCAGGCACACAGAGCAGCATATGAAATGATCCTTAACAAATCTGTGGCTGCTTTGATGTGGAACAAAGTCTGTGTTTGTGCAGACCTGAGCGCTTGAAAAACAAAGGACTCTACCCAACATGAACCTGCTACAAACATTCCAGTCTACATGTGCTTTGCCAGAATTCTTGGTCTATGCCAAATTTTGCTGAAAGCCAACAGCATAAATAATAAAGTCTTAAAACCAATGCAACATCTTTAACAGATTAGTGAATTGAATATGGCTTAATTGTGTAAGTGTTGTCTGCTATAAATAGTCCAGCAGGTATCCTGTTAGTTGTTTAAAGGTGTTGTATGAACTGTGTATTGTAATGTTGTATGTATGGAAACTGTGATGTTGGATTACCCAAAATGATTTCCAGTTTCATCCACAGATTCAATGACAAACTGTGATAGGACTCAGCTGTTGCTGCATGAAATCTAAAACTCCAATGGAATGGGGCTGAAAATGTTACCTTCCACAACATTAACTAAATAGCACCATTACTGCTTCACTGTACTCCCATAGCAAAACACCCACTACCCTTGAAAGGGAGGAATGGAGACAGAGGAGAGCCTCAAAACTGTAGTGTGTTCAGAATCACTGGAGTCCAATTTATGATGCAATTTAGATGTAATAAATCTTCAAATTTGAAACTGCAGAAACATCAAAGAATAGCTAGAATTTTTATGTTTACCTATTGACTGACACACTGAAATGTATGTGGCTTTGCAGAGCAGCTTTTCTTTGAGCATCCCCTGACCTGACTGACACGAGATAGCCTGTATCAAGTGGTTATCAGCTCGTGGTGAAAAAGAAGTGTGAAACTTGTAACTAAGATGGATTTGTTTACAGAGCCTTTGTGATTGGTACTGTTTTGGTACAATTGCCAGTTTAGGCTTTAATCCAGCAATTGTAAGTTCAGGCTTAAACCTTTAGTCCCGTGGCATTTTCTGGTTTGATGGAAATGGAAACGGGCCATTGGTCATCACAGTGAAAGCTATTCCAAGGCGCTTGGATGGCGCTCCAGGGTGAAACAACAGCACATATTTCCCCCCAAACCTGGCCCTGTTCTCTCTGAGAGACAGGCAATATGGTAATGAGGGGAATGAATAGTGAGTCTCTGGGAAGACTTTCCTCTTGTTTCTGTGTGTGCGTGTGTCCAAGCGTGTGTGTGTGTGTCCAGCTGCTCTCTTGGCCACTGCGGCCATTACTGAGTAGTACCAAGCAGCAGAGCATGACACACACCAGCTGGATCTGTGCACACCTCCACTGAGAGAGGAGGCCTGTGCCAATGAGACAAGGAGAAAGAGAGAAAGGAGGGAGAGGGATGGAGGGTGATGAGGAAAGTCTGCCCGGTTAGCGTTTGTCCTTCAGATGAGCATACTTCTCTGGCCCTGTGGCTATAGCTCGCCTTCCCGCCTGACTGCATACTTGGGACAAAGAGGCTGTGTGTATGTGTGTGTGTGTAACATAGGATGCTCCAACTACTTAACAGTGCAGTTTTCACTTTGGTAATGAGTCTATTTCCATGTCAACATCCCTATTAAATGTATTTATGCAGATGAATAGAATTCTTAATGGGAAGTTTCACCATATTTGTTATTATGTCGGCGTGGAGATGTTTATTTCTTCTCCTCCAGCTTTACTGCTTGGTAGTTCATTATTGCATACTAAACAACACAGGGCTGATTGTGGGCCCCGTATGAGTCGCCGTACGAAAAGTAGCTGAAAAAGAAAAGAGGGAGAGAGAGAGAGAGAGAGAGGGAGACAGACAGACAGAGAGAGAGAGAGGGAGAGAGAGGGAGACAGACAGACACAAAACAATGCATTGCAAAGCAGTCACGTGGTTGTGAATATGTTATGTTTTGATGCTTTTTGTGTGTGTGTGTGTGTGTGTGTGTGTGTGTGTGTGTAATAAATCTTGCATGGTGCATCACTCTCTTATTGAACTCCGCTATAAAACCAGCTGTTGTCCTATCATCTGCACTCTCCTCACGATGCAATTTTAGCTGCAAAAGAGTGTGCAGGAGGAGCCAATCACCAGACACACAGGC
>NW_023340268.1:15747942-15753055 GCF_004916995.1 Morone saxatilis
GGGGGGGGGGGGGTTGGTTGGAGGGATGGCATAAAAAGATTATTCATATGCCAGAAGATAAATGTATTTTCTCTACTTGCCTTATTCCCTGCCCTCACTCGCACCCCTCTTCCATCTCTCCCTCATTCCCTCATTTTGTATTCCTCAGTCCAGCCACATTATTCCTGCTCCCTCTCCTTCTTGCCACTGTCTGGCCGGCTGACACGGAACGATAGAGCATTCTGTCATGGTGTTTGGAACACACTGAACATCACTTGTCAGCTGAGGGACGACAATGGCTGGCACGGAGTGGAGGCTATACACGAGCAAAGCGAGACGTTCTACCTCAACCCACTTCCGTCTTTGTTTAAATCCCATTATAGGCGGACTGGAGTCTTCTTTTCTTGGCTGAGAGTCAATGAGTGTCTCACTTTGTGTTCAAAAACGTTTCCTCCACAAGAGGCCATGGATGCTAATTCACTAAAGTCTCAGCTATTAAAAAGCATCAAATGCATCCAATATTGTTTGGCACTAAAAACTTCCAAGAGCCTCTTAGAAAAGCTACTTACATCGATTCATTCTGCAGGCAAGCAAAGCAACAACATATTATTTTTCTAAAATAAATAATATTGATGCAGTTCAAAAACAAATATATCTTAGACTGATCCAGAATGTCTCTCTAATATGAACTGTTTACGTGGTCTTTAATACATTTCTGGGACTTTTGGGACAATTGTTTCCAATTGTGTGTGTAGTCCATTTACAGTAGGTCACACAGTAGTTTGACAATGTGTAGACATGTTATTGAATATACAGAATAGAATGTGTTCCATGGATATGTCCCATTTATAAAGGTATATTAGGTATCTGTAGAAATTGGTTGGTTGGTAGAAACGAAGGCCCAAACTATATGAAAATAACCCTATTTTATATCTATATATATAAAAATACATACTTATTTTACAAGGTTTCACATGAGGCTTTTCTATTTTACTCTCATGAATGTGCAGTACAAGATTGAAGATTGCTCAATAAAACATCAGTTTTAATCTCATTATACTCATTTGCTCTTTTTCATATTGTTGCTGCTGCACAACACTGCTTTACAGCCTTGTCATAGTAGCAAAAGCACAGGTGTTACTATTAACATTAAAGATGGTTCCATTCTCTTCAAGTGTCCCTGTAAGCCATGACAGTATAAGATATTACCAGGACCATGAAACCGAAACAGCTTTTATTTAACTTAGTACCTACACCTGTTTTTACATAAGGTCTTCCATGAAAAATACTTTTTTTGGGGGGGGGGAAATCAAGCTGTAAATCACAAACATGACATGTTATGGACTGAGCTGATATGGCATATGGCAACATGTTAGCACGATATTGCCTATTTACACATCTCGCGTTCTTGGCAATCCGACGGATTTACGTCCAACATTAACTCTCCTTTTAGCTCTGATTTGGTCTTCACCAAACTGAGCAAAAAATATAATTTTAACTGCTAAATGTTAACCAAATACAGCTGCTATCTTTGTCAGTTGGCTATTTGTTGCTCTAGCCGCATGGTGTGACTGAATCAAATGACTGAAATGGTCTGTAGAGCTGGAGACAATACTTTTAGAATGTACTTTTGACTGAAGTATATGAAGACAACTTCAGGCAGGTGGCTTGTGGCTACATTTCAGCAGCTAACAACAAAACCATATCTGCCCTCTCACATTCCCATTTTTAATGTATTTTCTCATCTCCTTCTCAACTATTTACCTGTTTTCGATAAAGTAGCAGCTAGTGTAGTGGAGGCTGATGCTCATGCCACCATCTGAGTCAGTCAGGAGTGGTCTATTTAGGGCAGCTAATTTATCATGGCCTGAGAGCTTACATACGGTACATATAATTACCCCCCAACGCAAACAAGACCCTCTCGGTCCCCTTGATTTATTGTCGTGTCAAGGGAGAGGAGACACGGAAACAAGGAAGAGATAGGCATGAGGAGGAGGATGAGAGAAGGGAGGGAGGGATAGAGGTGAGTCTATTGCAGCAGGTGGATATGAAGAAGAGGAATTTTCTAAGGGGACAGGTGAATGCACAACTGGCACAGAGAAATATGAGAACATCCGAGTCGTAATGTGGCTCAACAAATCCTCGGGTTAGACAATATTAATACTACTAGTTCTGCATGTCAAAGTCAAGGATTTCCTCTCGTACCTTTTTCATTTTTATCCCTCTCGAACTATTTGCAAAGAATCCCCAGGGCACCACACTTCTCATTTCAGAGTCAAATCCACTTTGACTCAAGAAGACAGTGGGCTTTGCCATCGCTGGCAGGAAGACGTAGCTTCAACCTATTGTTTTCCCAGATGCCCCCCTGTGGTGCTTATTCTAAAATGCATCACTGGCCTGTTTCAACCCTGGTGGTTGTATTGTACGGCTGAAGGCCGATGAGATGGCTGTACAAGTGAAAATGAAAAAAAGGTGGGGAGATGGAGGATACGAGCGTAACAATGAAAGATTTATGACAGGCATTGAGAGCAGGCGGCGGTTTTATCAGCCTATTATCAACCAAATCGCCCCCACTGAGATGTAGCACATATCTACTCTGTTCTGCACTCTCTCTGCTCTGTATCCCGCTCACTCTCTTTCCAGATCAATGCTCCATATATAACCTGACTTTCTTACCTTTTACCATTCACTCTTTTACCTCTCCTTTACTATTTACTCACCTCTCACCTTTCCGCCTTTTCTTCCTCCTCGTCTCTTTGACTTTGTGTCTCTTGCTTAGTCGACCCTCTTGCCTCTCTTTTTCTCCAGCTCATTCTTGTCTCTCTGCTTTATTGCTCTCACTACCTCCCTCCTCACCCTCTCTTTCCCTCCCTCCCTCCTTCCCCTAGCCGCTGGAGTATTTTCTGTCTACTTTGCTTACGCCGTCTGTTTTCCCCCCACAGCCTGCCTGTATATCTGCCTGCTCTCCGTAATCCACGAGGGCTCTTAATAAATGGCAGTCCAGCTCACCCTACCTCCCCTTCGCCATGTCCTCCTCCCCTACTCCAGCCCCTTTAGCCCCCACCCAATTTTAACCCACCCACCCTTAGTCTGAGAAAAGCAAGGCACCTAAGGGTGAACAGGTTAATGTTCTGGCAGTTTGAGATACACTTGTGACATTTCAATCCGGCATCTGTTTTTATCGCAGCTGATTTAAGAAGTGCGGGGGTGTGTGTGTGTCGGGGTAATGGAGGGATGAAAGGAGGGGTGGAAAGAAGGAG
Organism: Morone saxatilis; assembly: GCF_004916995.1. Taxonomy (NCBI): domain Eukaryota; kingdom Metazoa; phylum Chordata; class Actinopteri; family Moronidae; genus Morone; species Morone saxatilis. The sequence goes on from NW_023340268.1 coordinate 15,751,182, forward strand.
AAGGAGGAGGGAGCCCACGGGATGGTGCAGCTACCCAGAGACTGTGGACTGTGCATAAGGCGCAGCAGGGGCTGTGGACCTGCAGTTGCAGATCAGTTAATAAAGGGAAGCATATGGTCATGTCGCCCCCAAGTGGCAGGCAGCAGAACTCTTGGAGCAGGGACAAACTGCGGCAGTGCAACAGACAAAATAACAGCATGTCTTCTTGAAGAAAGAGTGAAGCAAGAAAGCAAGCATGCTTAAAGTAACTTGCTTGTTATGTGGGCAGAGCACTATACAGCAATCTGTATTGTCCTTGGCATTGATCCTAACCTTTAAAGGGAATAATACAAATATGCGAAGGGTTGATTAGACTGGACTTGAATGCAGAAAGATGGTTACAGAATGACAGAGAGAATGTCATTAGAGTAAAATAGCAAGTGGCAGAGCAAGAGGCCAGGTGAGGACAAATGCAGAGTGGAGGCAGAAACAGCAGCTGAGGATGAGTTAGAGGGAAGAGCAGGGGGGATGTACATGGGAGAATAACACAGAGAACCCGGCTTTTGGGAGAGTAAAGGCAGCCACAGAATGCGATAAAGAAACTAAAACAGAACTCCAGAAGCTTTTGACCAAGTGAAAAGAAAAGGATGAAGGGGAAACAGTGAGAGAGGGAAAGAGGGGACAGCCAGACTTCCAGTGAGCAGAAAGTGATAGAGATGAGGGGTAGGGAGGGAGGGGGAAAAAAAGAAGCAAATAAGAAAAAGGGGGCATATATTACAGAATAAGTGAATTAGGAGAGGGGGGTTGGAGGGAGAGGGGGAGGGAGGATGGGTGATGGCGGGTGGGGAAGGTTGGTTGGGTGGAGGTATTGCTGCACCGCACCGTCAGCTAGCGCTTTCTCCCAAGTTTTATTTGATATGAATTCAATAAGCAGCGGCCAATCTCCGTGCCCCGGGTGTAATTACCGGCAGAACAGCGGAGGCATTGTGAGCTTCGCCACCGCCTAAACGCCCCCCCTGCTCGCTTCCAGGTCAGCCCTGATCTTGTCTGAGAATGTCAATTATCATCTTAAACGCCGTCTGAGGAGCGGGGGAGGGGAGAAATTGGGTAGTCGGTTGTGGTTGGGGTTTGAGAACGATGAAAAATGGTGAGTTAGGGAGGAAATATTTGCCCAATGTCGCAGCTTAAGAAATAGAGGAGGAAGAGTATGAGAGATAAGGCTACAGGCTAGAATACTAATCGGGTCCTCTTCATTGTTTAACAGTAGGCAAGAGAGAAAAGTGGGCTGTATTCCCTGGGCCACTACGCCTAATGTCCCAACCTGCTGCAACATGCATGGCACAGCGGAGATGAGTTGGGCCCCAATTGGAAAAGGTGCAAGCAACCTGTGGTCTCCATGCAGCGCGGTATCATGAGAATTACATCCGTGCTGGATGATTCGCCACTGTTTGTGAGACAGTGCCATCCTTCACTCCCAATGCAAGAAGTATTGTGTCCTTGTAGCGAGCGTGGAGGTCAGGGTGGTCGATAGGTCATGTTGTGCATCTGATTTTCACATACTTGACCGAAGCCGGCCCCATCGCAGTCTGCAATTAACAGTACCAATGTATTTGTAATGTGTTTAGGGTTCCTAGCCTCAAAGAAATACTGCAACTGGATTAGAAATATTCTTATTCACTTTATAACTGAGTTAGATGCAAAGGTCGATACTGCTCTCATGTCTGTGCAGTTAATATGAAACCACTGTCAGTCAGCCTAGCTTAGCACAAAGACGGGAAACAGGGGGAACAGATATCTTGTTTCATTTCAGGTCAGACAGTAATGAAATCTGCCTACCAGCACCCATAAAGTTCACTAATCGACAGGTTATATCTTGTTTATTTATTCTGTTCAAA
>NW_023340268.1:15753084-15757076 GCF_004916995.1 Morone saxatilis
AAGTATATCAGGCTAATTCAACTCTTGGCAAGAAAGTGTATCTCACAAAATATTGAACTGTTCCATAACCATTATGCTTCCCTAACATTACCCAAACACTCAAAGTGGAAAGAAACTATATACAAATATATTCTCTGATTGTAATCGGGAACAAAATTGTCCAATACTGACGTTATTGTCTGGCAATTGGGTTGCTGTATGTTATAAGCTACCAAAGTGCCTGTCAAATAGTTGGGCAATGTCTGAAATTTCCTCGCCCCAACATCATTTGTTGAATGTGTTTAATAGTAACTTTACAAAACTGACAATGCAATATTCACAGCCCCCTTAGTCCGCAATCGCAGCCAGGTGTGTGGAGGTGAGAGTGTAATAATTTCTGTCGTCGTGTGCCGTCGTGTGCACAAATGCATGCAAGAGACTGTGCGAAAGTGTGTCTGTGGTTCTTTTTGGGCATACCTCAGCCATAAGAATACATTCAGAGTATTCGGGTCCGGGTGGATATTCTGAATCTCAGTGTTCCCTATTGTCTGTCCACATTGTGTTTGAATTCCAGCTACGAATGAGTAATCCACTTTACTTTTCCATCGTGGAGGCATGCACAATTTGAACTGTTTATTATCCTCCATAAATAGATGGATTTTGTATGTAGATGTTCTGCATCTGTCTGTATTCAGATGTATTCATCTCTGTGAGAGATGCTGGATGGCAGGATATTGCCCTGGAATTTTGCCCTTCATCCTTTTTGTTCTACATTTGTCCCCATTCTTTCATTACGTCAATTCATCTTCATTCTTCATTCTCCATCAAGGTTTTCCACTGTTTGTCCTTTGACAAAGCACTTTAACTCAGCAGTGCCCATCAGCCTTGATGTTTCCTTCTTAAGGTTTGTATTTACTCTGATTGCACTGAGTTTACATTCACTGCTGCGTGTTCTGATAATACTTCTTAACATATGCACCGACAATGCATGCACATACTGAATATTGTTTTGCCCTGGCCTGCTGCCAGTAAGGTATTTCATAATGAAAACACGTGATCGATAACCACATCTAATGGATATTATTTCATTTTGGCTCAAGCAACAAGATCTTTGAGAAGCATTCTGCCCATGCCGTAAATGGCAGCAACACATATGCATTACAGATTAGGTGTGATCCCGGTGTAATGTATGTCTGCATCCATCCATCCAAGCATCCATCACTGAATCCATCCATCCATTCACCCATCAATCCAGCCTTATAAAAACTTATTCCCCCACCTCTGTTTCCTTCCCTTGCCCCCTCTAACACCCCCCACCCCACCATCCCTCCTTCCCTTTGGTGGGTGCCAGTGGGAGTGGTCCGCCCTTGATCTGCTCTCAGAACAAACAGCCTGGTAAACATCATGAAACATTTAAAGGAGGCAGAGCAGCCTTCTCTCTAATTCGCACTGGCAACCCGGAGATGCACAAAAACAGCTGCTCTCAAAGCTCGCCCCTGCAGAGGGGTTTCAGTTCATGTGTGCATGCATGTACTCTGTATGCCTTTACATATGTGGGAACTTAGATTATGCGCAAAGATTAAGCATGTATGTTGGTGCTTATCGTTTCAGTGCACGTGTATGCATGTGAGTGTATAAGAAAGTGCTTTTCATACACAAGTATTTAGGACTTTGGGGTCTTTGCTTTGAAAAAATCACACTCTAGCACTGTAGAATAAGTTGGCATATGTGGGTAGATTAACATATTTGGCAAGTGCTTCGTAGGGAGGGAGGGAGAACAAATGAATGGATTAGAATCACAACTCACTCAGCTGGAGGTCTGAGTCAATGCCTTGTAAGGAAAAAAACCCTCTGATTCTTTCTAACTCTGGCACAGGAGACTGTCTTGTGCTCAACATTTATAGTTATTTGTAAAACTGGATTGCCTCAGTGGTTGGGCAAATGGAGCAAAGCTGCCTTGAGATCTCACCTGTAAACATTGCAGCCCACATTATGTACCTCCCTTAAGCCCATAGACATTTACGTCTTGTCAAAGTGCAACGTCCCAATAACACCATTCCTCGCCTGGTGTTGTACAGTATAATTCCAAATATGTTTGTGTCAGTCCCTGAAAAATACGATTTTGTTGGTGTTTTTTTCTTCAAAATCAATAAGTTGATTACCTGGAAATACAAGTTTTCTGAAAGCCACATTTTGAACCAGTGGGCAGTTTCTCTGCTCTTTCCTGTCCTGTCTTTTCACAGTGAAATATCCATTAAAATCAATGAATAATGAATTAAGGCGTGCAGGCTCTTACTCCCTTTAATAAAATGTAGCAAGCGGAACAGCTTATTCAGTAATGTCACGCATAATTAGCCCTGCTGCCTAGACCACCTTCATGCAGTAATCTTTCGAGGCCTGACCTGCATTCTGTTTCTCTTTTTTTTTTCCCTCCTCTCATCCTATGCTCATCTCTGCCTCCTCTGTCACAGATCTTCCTCTGTATTTCTCCATCTCTCTCTCGCTCTGTCTTCCCTTCTGTTTAGCTTGTTTGGATTTTGTGCTCGGATCATAAACCAAGAAAATCCCTTCAAGTGTGCGGCACAAAGGACATACACATTCACGCACGCACACAAACACACAGTCCTCAGATGAAGACAACAAACAAGCGTGAGTGGGTGAGCACTTGCAATGATAATAGGCCCCCCGTGTTGTGCAGACTCCCATGTGGTGTGGCAAATTATTTACTCAGTAAATCTGGGAAAGTGTACATATGAGGGCATGCATGCCATATCAAGGCTGTGAAATCTCTCTTCAAACCAAAAAATTAGAAAATTTGACAAAGCCTGAATGATATAGAGTAAGTATTAAAACACCAACTTGTATTGTGTATCAGTAGACCATTGCAGCAGTGCTGTGTGGGCTTCAGTGTAAGCCACAGCGCGGCAGCTACTTACACTACGATCAATACTACTAGGCCCTGTTAGGAGGGAATCGATCAGCTTAGGACTTGATGTGGAACAGTCTCTTTCTCTCTATATCTCTCTCTTTTTCTGTCTGTCTTTCTCTATTTGCCCTCTCTCTGTTCTCTGTCTCACACTGTCATTGATCTCAGGCGATGATAGCGAGCATATCTTCTCTGTGGGGGTGAGGAGGTCAACGCTAAACCCCCTGAGACTCTTAATTGACCAGGACAATGTGAGGGAAGAAGGGTGGCAGAGAATTACAGCTCTTCATGTCAGGCGTTCTAACCCGAGCGAATCTGCATGAGCTACTACACACTTAACTCACAAAAAGACACACTGTCTCTTCGTTGTGGCGAGCTGTTGTTCACTGCTGACGCTGCGAAGACTTCAAGTTGAAAATATCACCTGCCGACCTCACTGCTGCAAGGGGTTGGGCTGAGGCCGGCTTCCCCCATGGCGGAGTCTAGTTAATCTAAACTAATTGCAAGGACCACTGATGCATATGAAAAAGAGAGAGAGTAGAGACAGATGCCAAATGAAAGGCACCATCTCCTGCTGCTGCTACTTGGCTGCACCTTGATGAAAGACGGAGAAATGTAATCCACATTCTCTAACTCTCAATGCGTTTCAACACGATGAGGAATGATGTATTGATTTCCAATTTAAAAAACCCACAAAATAACAACAATGGTGTTTTAACCAAAGGAAACTTCTCAGAACTTAGGAACTTACCTGTGTTTGAAAGTGGTCAATCAAACCCATCGGGAGCTGCTACAGCATAAAGTATGCATTCAAGAAAGCAAAAACAGTTTTGTTTGATGTTATTTTGATAATTAAATCTATATGGCCAACTTCACCACTACTACTGCATTTAAGTGCATTCAACCTCCCATTCCACTTCTGTGCTTCTCCTCCAGTGTGTAACATTTAGGAAGATCTATTGGCAGAAGTTGAATATGATATGCATATGTTTCCATTAGTGTATAGTCAGCTGAAAATAAGAATTGTTATGTTTTTGTTACTTTTTAAAGTATTATTTTTTTGGCCTTTATTTGATAGAGATGGCTG
>NW_023340268.1:15757089-15757367 GCF_004916995.1 Morone saxatilis
CAGGAAGGGGGGCAGAGAGAGAGAGGGGACAACATGCAGCAAAGGGCTGCAGGTCAGACTCGAAACCGGGCCGCTGCATATATGGGTCACCAGCTCTACCAACTGAGCTAACCGGATACCCATGTTTTTGTTACTTTAGAGTGAGTATTTATAACCACGGACGCCACAGGTCGCCTTTCATGGAGGCTACCATGTTGAACCGCCATGTTTCTACAGTAGCCCAGAGGGGACAAACCAAACACTGGCTCTAGATTGGGCCTTTTGCCTTTTGTGGCCAC
>NW_023340268.1:15757467-15781258 GCF_004916995.1 Morone saxatilis
TGCCATATTGAACCGCCATGTTTCTACAGTAGCCCAGAGGGGACAAACCAAACACTGGCTTTAGACAGGGCTGTTCGCCCTTTTTTGCCTGTTTCGTGACCACCATAGTTTCTCATTCAACCTTAGATGGGGAGGGTGAAGCGAGGAAGTTGAAGCTAAACCTCTAGATGCCACTAAATTGTACACACTGGACCTTTAAAAATCCCTGTAAAAAATAACTACAAGTTGACCTTGTGTTGTATGGAAGGCCCAAAGAGTTATAGAGTAACAAATATTGCAATAAGTGAACAGAGCTAGCCTCTGGTCGTTATCTTAACATTAGTTCCAATGATACAGAGAGCACTAGGTGCATTCAGTTGTGTTGTGGTCACAACCAGCAGCTATAACTAAAACATTATACATAATAGTAATATCTTAAAACATCCATGCTCAGGGACACACCATAGCACACCCTGTCTACTGGACACATTACAGCCATGTTTTTTAGTGAACAGATGTGCTTCGTCTCCACTGCTTTGCATAATGACTTGCACTTCACTTGTGTTTTACTTCATAACTACAAACCAAAGCATTTGGTTTCTAGTCTGTTTTGTGCCAACTTGTAGGTGTAACCTGATTTTGTACTGGGCTGTGAGAACAGTCAAATGCTGCTAAGTACACAGAGGTACTACAAATGAACTCATGGAGTGTAGACACTGACAGATAACTATAGTTTCTACTGTTGTGCTGCTCAGATGCTGTGTCACATTTTAATCCAGTTTTGATTTAATTTTTCTAACCTTCAAGGTTCTTGAGATGCAGTGAAAAGAAACTAAAAGGTTCATTAGGGGCCTAATCCTTTCCAGATTTACTTCCTAGGGTGGGAAGTAGCTGGGGGTGGCAGTAGCTCAGGCTGCAGGGACTTGGCTTGGGAACTGGAGGGTCCAGCACAGACAAAAGCATGGAGTGTGGACTGGTACCTGGAAAGGTGCATATGTATGTATGTGTGTGAACACTGAGTGAAGTTGTTCGATCCCTGGCTCAGTTGTCCTTGAACAAGACACTGAACTGGAAGTTTCTCTCAATGGTCAGGCCAGCCCCTTACATGGCAGCTCCTCTGCCAGCTGTGTGAGTATTTGAGTGCGTGTGTGTGTAAATGAGGGGTAACATTTTAAAAGCACTTTATCCATTAAGGTAGAAAAGTGCTTTATAAATGCAGTCCATTTACCATTTATGGAAAACTGGAATTGGGGACTATATTGTCGCTTTTAAGTTCACATTAGCTATGGGATGATGGGTTAGTTAGATGGTAAGGTCAGTGTTTGGGATGAGGTGCCTTATTATGGCACTGTCCAAAAATTGCCCACCAGGACCCAATCTCGAGGCATCCCCATTCATCTAAAATGCAGAAGATACAATTAGTGTATCCACAATCTGTTGAGGGACATTACCAACTAATTTACATTAAATACATTAAGAATGCTTAGGTAACTAATCCTGAAAATTCAAATTAGCCCTGCCATGCCTTGCTAGCAGCACAAGTGCACTTATCTGAGATTCAGAGACATGGAAATTGAGAAGCAATGAGATGAGAAGCTCAGAAAGAGATGGTGTCTCAACAGATAAATGTATAAATTAACTCTTGCCAAACAGGGCTGATATGTTGGGGGGTTGCGTAAAGGGGCTAATCACGAGTTGTCTGTGTTTTGCTCCCAAACATCTGACCACCTTAACAAACTCTAAAAGCCTCAGGCAGAGGCAGCATGATGCCTTAGATTCCCTACCCTGCAGGCTTCTCTTGTCAGTGCTGGTGCACATTTAGTCAACAATTTGTCAGTTACAAAAATAAGAATTGCTGCACTTCTCTTGTTTTCATTCTGCCCATTATAAAATGAAAGGAAAGGAGAGGAAACATTGCATGCTAGTCTGTCTAACCACCTTTCGAATTCTGTCCATTACCCTGACACTCACAGCTGTCTAACAGAAACGTCAACATAAGATAAAATACATAATAAATATGTCATTTAATGTTACTTTAACATGAAATACTGTTTATGTTGCATTGTTAATGTTCAGTCCAAGTTAGTCAAGTCAAGCACATTTGGACTTATTTTTCTTTTCATTGCAGACACAAAGTGATCATTAGAGCCTAACATGGTGACGTTTCTCTTCTCTTAAGGACTGAAGGCTGGTGCATGCTTTGTATCAACACTGGTTATATTGTGACCAAATCACAGTAAATTGTGGTTAACTTTGTTTACATTGCAGTGATAAAATGCCTTGGACAAAATGTACAATGTACAGCTTTTCTGAAAGTAGGACAGCCGTAACCCCTCCTGTTTGTGCCCCAGTTGCTTTCCAACTCAAACTTTCGCCCTTGTGCAGGATCCATCATTAGGGTGCGGAAATTAGGTGAACCTGTAGCCATCTGATGCTTTGTATCGGCAGACCTGCTGATAACATGCTAGCAAGCTCCAAAAACAATCCTGTTCTAATGATCTCTCAAAATGTTAGAAGTTTTGTTGCGTGCTGAAGCCAATTAGCCATGGATGCGGTGGATTGCTGTTGAGATAACGAGCCTGGAAGGGACAGCACGGGGCCACCGTCTGAGCCCTATGTTAATGAGCCAACACTTTCATTAAACCTGCCACCAACGGCTGTCAGAAGTATCCTGAACTCCTGGTGTGCTTCGTTTACCTGGCGGACAGTTCGATTAGCCTAAAAGCCACCGACTCACGGCTGATTTACATTTCCACTGTCTGTTTTTTGGGGGATTTAGACCAGGCAGAGATGTACTATAGGTGATTTTGGTTCTAAATCTACCCACCTTGAGGATAATTTATATTGACATGCAAAAGGCTGCTCTATTGAGACAGTTGTCACTGGCAAATCTAACTTCATTACAGGCATTCAAGAGGGGTTTTAGGTACCTATACGGTTAATAGAACAGATATAACAAACAAGCACAGCACTGTGTATCTCAGCTGTGCTGAAATTGCTCATATTGATTTGATTATAAACACCCTGTAAGTGTGTATGTGTGTTTGTGTGTGTGTGTGTGTGTGTGAGTGCAAGCATGCATGTGTGTTAGCTCTTGAGGCATGCTGATACTGATTGAGTCAGACACTTGCTGTGGTATGTGTTTCGTATGTGCTTTATGACATGCTGTAATTAGCTACAGAGCCACTGGAGGACATGCAAATGCCTCTATTTCCTCTTTATATTGCCTTGTAAAACTCCTCTTCATGCTAATGTAGTGTTGCTTCTGCCGATGCAAGTCAGTGTGCTTTTGCATTCCAGGGTGTTTACCTGCATGCTGTTACTAGAGTATGTGTGTGTTTGGGACATATGTGCACACACGTTTGCCAGGATAAATTATCTGAGCTGATAAACAGAGGGAAAAGTCTTGGGTGATGCTAAATGGTAATATGTATTCCAGGTGTGTCTCTGTAATCTCTTAAAGTGCAGTTTTGCATTTGAAAGCAGATTGCATGCCCATGCAGCCCCTGGGCAATTAGGAGGCAAGTGTCAACAGTCGACCTTGGCCAAGTCTTAATGCTCCTTTGGCCGTCTCCAGCCCTTGAACTAACGACATCACTTCCTGACTCCTCAGAGACAGCAAAGTGAAAAGGGCTTTTTTTTTGCCGAGCTGCTTGGCTCCCTTGCATGTTCGCAATAATAAATCGATTAACTTCAAGGACTGATGGAAAGCAATACTCCTCAGAGGGAAGTTTGTTTGCCCCTGTGACAAGGAACCAGCAGAGGTATTAATGATAATGATCCTGAATCTAAGTAGTCTGTTTTTGTTGAATCAGAACTGGACCTCACATCCTGTCTGACCAGTGAAACAGTAGCATAAGAAAGGTTCAGTTCCAACATCAATATTACAGGTTCTGACAAAAGCAATTTCTCATAATGTAAGGTTTACATTTGTTGTTTTGATAACTATAACTATAGTATGGATTACCATGAATTGGTACATTTTATATATCATTAGTTCAGCCCCACAAACTAACTGCTAACATGCAAGCTTAGTCTTATTTTAGCTTGAGTATAGCTGTACCTGTAACCAAATTCAAACAGATTGTGTCAGGAGAAAATATTGGTGTGTATTCTTTCATTCTTTGGAGAGGTAATTATCTCAGGAATATGAATGAGCGAATAAGACCACTCAGTATTCTATAATTGTGTGTTTTGGACAGCACAATGTTGACACAGTGATTGTAGAGACTCAGGTAGAGGCTTGTTGGCTTAGCAGCTGCACAGGTGTGCTCAGGTACAAATTTGGATGGGTACCATAATGTGAACATCAGGAATAAACAAACAGAAACACACACATAGTCATGTATTGTGTGTGTATATATAGACATATATTGTATATCCTTGTAAAAAACAGGCATTCAGAAATTGAGCATACTAGAGATACACGTGTCGGTTAAATTGAGCAAATGAAGTAAGGGGCAAGCAGAACATCAGTGTTTCTGATTTAGTTGGGAGAAGAGAGTGGGGATAATCTCAACAAGAAAGTGGTCTGTGTTACATTTAAAGTGGAAAATACATTTGGCATGCTGTGAGACTCATGTTAAGTTTATGCAGCATGTTTGGAAACCCTGGCAGGGAGAAAAGCCTTCTCCTTCCAAAGTCTTGGAGGCAGTGAGCTCCCATTAACTTCTGAATAACGTGGCCTGGTGATCATGTGACCACAAATGCTCCAAGTGAGGGGAGTACACCAACTCTTTCCAGACTTCAATGGAAAACTACTGCTGCTGCGGCTACTGTATAACTTTTTGGTCTCTCTCCTTCGTTGTGTGGGTCTCTTTGTATCTTTCCCTCTCTCTCTCATTAGCCTGTGTCAGCATATTCCACAGACCCATCCCCCTTCTCTGCCTTTCGAACCTTTCTTCTCGATGGAAAGACTGAGAGGAGGGAGGAGGAAAAAAAAAAATCTGTTGGAATATGTGTCAGTTGGCCAGATAGGCTCCACATGCTTGTTACTATGGCACAGGATGTGGTAGACATAATCTACTCCTTTTCCTTTTTCTCCTTCCCTATTTCCCTCAGTAACTATCTTTCACCCTTTTCTTTATGTATCCCATTCCTTCTGTTTATTGTGCTCTATTTTGTGCTTCCCATCGATGTCACAAAAAGGCAAATTAGACTTTAGTGACGTATTGCGGCATCTTGCTCCAGTCTTAAATCCAAAGTGTGCTCGCTGTGTGGCGACGCTGTAACTTAAGTTGCCGGTTTGCTGCAGCACTGGGAGTGTTTCAGCTCAGTGCTTGGCAGTTTGACTTTATTCCATGGCTTATTGCTGCAATAATGCAGACCAGCAAACTGAGGAGCTCTACATGCACACACAAACACACACACACACACACACTGTTTTATTCATGCTGAGCTGAAGCCTCAGTTACATTATCAGTCAGCAAGAGCCAGTGTTGGGTATTAAGCCAATTTAGTGGTACACACCAGTGTACCGAGGCTTTTAATGACTATCAAAACAGGAGTCCCTCACACTAATTCAGTGCTGTGTGCTGGACTGTGTTTTGTGCAACTACCTATCTATAAGCATTCGTGGCCATCTCTTTCCTCATTGATTGACTGATTTATATCGGCACTCATGCTTGAAATAGAATCCACTCCACTGTCTGCAGAGAAGATGCAGGGACTCACTGAGTGCACTATCCTCTCCCAGACTGTGTGTGTGTGTGTGTGTGTGTCAGATTTTCACCATGCATGTGTAAAGGGTCACTGACTGTAACTGAATGCAAAAAAAAAGAAGACAAAGTATATGCTTCTTTATTTCTCGTTCACCCTCCTTCCTCACACAGCCTAACCCACCTAAACTTAACCAACACCCACAAACCCTTCCCGTCTAGTCCCTTCTTTCCGTGCTCCCCCATCCCTCATCCTCTTAGGGGAGCACGGGAGCATGCAGTGGAAAAAACTGAGCCAATAAAGACACTGCCAGAATCCATCCACTCTCTGCGCCTCACATAGTTACTGAGGGAGAGAAAGAGTGGTGGGGTTGTTGGAGAGGGGAATAAGGGGGAGGGGAAGAGACAGAAAAGTCCACCTCTAACTACAGCTATGGATGAAGGAGCTGCTGGAGGATAGGACGCAGGAGGCGTGGGCTTGGGAGAAGATGAATGGGGGAGGATGGAATAGAAGGGCAGAATTGAATGAAGATGGAGAGACTTGGAAAGTGGAAAGATAGCTTTGGTAAGGAACATGAGGACACACATATGGACCCCCTCCCTCCATTGATGCCTCTTCCTTACCCAGGGGTACCTGTGACGGAGAGTCTGGCTGGTCTTGGAGTACCCCCTAGAGGGCTTTGCAACAGGTGCAGTCCTTTTCAGCCTCGCAGCAAAAACTTGAGACTTTTATGTTTGTTAGCGACAGAAAGCTCAAGAGTCCTCATCCGTAATCAGACTGAATTGCCTTTCCGCTCATTTTTAATTAGAAGGACTTGAGAGAGCTTAAATTGCGAGGACCTACTTTAATTTTGAAAGTGAAGTCCTAAGAGCAAATATGGAACAGGTGCATTAAAAAAGAAGGGCAGAGCATAGTTAAGGTTGAACAGAAGGTGAGGCGAAACTTCGAGTGCTGACAGAATAAAGCCGGTTAGAGCAAGGCCTCACATCTCGTAAATCATGGAACGTTTTCAGACCACCATACGATGCCGGTTGACTAGCTCATTGATCCTCCTTTTCAAAGATGCTCCCCTGCTGAGGGCTGGAAGTCGGCCAATACCACCCACCCCACACAGTGTGTGTGATTGTAATGGTCCACACTATCACATACACACACCAAGCTTGTAAAGGTTGGACCAGTCTAACCAGGCCATATTCAGAAGGCCTGTGTTCCCTTTCAGTTTGTTAAACAACAGCACAGACTGATTCGAGATGAGGCCAGTTTCATCACAACTCATACCTCCCCCAAGGCTCTGAATTTCTATGATGATATCTCAGTCGTCGATTCTTCACGGCAATCTTTTATTTTGTTTTACTGTTTTGTGTTTCTCTTTTTTTATAATGAAGCATTTATGATCGTGTCTCTCAGGGTTGTCATCACAATTTAGTCCCACCAGGCGGGGATATGAATGGCTCATATGCATGTGAACTGGAGCATTTACATCAATTCTCATTGAAACTGTAGTCGCATGCCGCTGTGTGGCCTGATTTCCTTGTACGCATAGAAGAGCTGTGAAGAATTGGAAGAGAAGACAAATCTGTTACCCGTATGTAGTTCTCAGGAGGCCTCTGAAACAGAAGCCTTTCATGTATAATACAGAGACCTTCAAAATAATTGCATCTTTCTTGTCAGTCCTTTTTTTTTCTCCCTCTCACACACAAACCCAGCTTTGAAGGAAAGGTCTAGTAATTATTATATGCAATTTTCCTCTACATTGGCAAGCTTTGAACAGAGCACCATAAAGCAGAAAACTTTGGCAGACAGATTTATCTCTGCTTCATAATCAATGGCATTTATTGATGATGACAAAGTGGATCAGGCAAATAGCTACAAGTCGATTATGATGAAAGGGTGTTTGTGAAGTGCATCTGAGACAGTGTTTGTGTGTGTGTGTGTGTGTGTGTGTGTGTGAGGGGGACATCACACAGTAGGTGCTTCTGATAACTGTACCTTTGGCAGTCTTGGAGATGGATTCAAGGGGCTTTTTTTGGAGATGGATGGATTCTAAATGATTTTTAATTGTACCTTTAATTGACAGGAGAGGGAGGGGATGACATGCAGCAAAGGGCCACAGGTCGGACTCGAACACATCTCTGTTGCAGCAAGGACTCAGTCCTGGAACATAGGGTGCCAGCTCCACCAGGTGAGCTACCAGGGTGCCCCATGATTCTGTATGATTGAACTTTTAATATATTGAGGCAAAGAAACCCTGTAAAAAATGTGAATCTTATAATGATACCTAATTCTGACAGCCTTTTAGCATTGGTATACAGTATTTTACTTTGAAAAACCATGAGTTTAAATTGTGGTGGTTTGAATTCTCATCTCTGAGTTTTACAGTAGCTAACTTCAAGTTGTACAGTTTCAATAAAACTTGATACTAAGTCTTTGTTGTAGGGTTCACAAATTCAGACTAGATTCAACCAACACTGAGAGTCTACAGACATGCCATGCTAATGGCTCAGTAAGGTGGGTCATGGTTGGGGGCCTTGCTTGCTTACACTCATCATTGGTAGTGATTGATAAAAATTGTGGGGAGGTGGGGCATGATTGTTTTTGGCTTCGGAAGGGTGGCATGTCAGATGAAGTTTAGGAACAGTGGTGCTTTGAACTAAATGCTAAAATGTCCACATTGACAGTTTTGCAGGTATTTCATTATAAACCAGTAAGTATTGCACAAATTTAGGGCAATCTATCAAACAGTCCAATTTCACTCTAAACAACAAATATGACCTCATGGAGACGCTAGAGAAAAATTAATCACTAAATCAAAAAGATGGATCATTTGGGAACCGTGTCTGTACAAATTTCTACAGAAGTGAATACTATATTCAAGTGTCTTAAATTCAGTTCAAGTTATTTCCAACTTCTTGGCTGCCAAGGATAAGTGACTGACCTCTGTCTTACTTTGTGTCAGTCCTTAATATCCAAGAAAGACATGTTCAAATGAGCAAATTCACTTCCGAATTTGTTAACTGTCAAAATCAAAATTTTGACTTTGCACTTGACATGCTGTACTTGAAATGCAAAGAGGAAAATTTAAACCACATAAATTCAAATAGATTTTCTTTTAAAGCAAACTATTTAACTGCTATTATTTCAGTGTTAAATCAAGTTTTTAGTAGTGAGTGCATTTGAAAAAGAAGGTGTTCAGTTGCTCAGAAAATTCTAATTATTACAACCTTTCTTTGCTTCCATATTATTGTGCTACCAGCACATACACCGATCAGCCATAACATTATAGTCATGCAGCCCCATACGCAACAAACTGCGATACACTGTTTCCATCAGAACCGTGCAAGCGAAGGTTGGTCCGTGTGGTCCGATCCAACAGACGAGCTACTGTAGCTTTAACCATCACAATTTGGCCCTTGTAAAAGTTGCTCAAATCCTCACGCTTTTCCTGCTTCTAACACATCAACCTGAGGACAAAATGTTCACTTGCTGCCTAATATATCCCACAAACTGACAGGTGATATTGTAACCAGATAATCAGTATTATTCACTTTAGTAAATGGTAAATTCAGATTTCAGGATTCAGATTCCCAGAAATACTTTAATTAATCCCAGAGGCGGGAAATTTATTTTTTCGTTACACACTCCAGATTATACAAATGACATATTTAAAAACAACATATTAATATATATATATATATATATATATTAATATTACAACAAATTCCAAACACAAAAAATATAAATATATACATATGTAAAATATATTATTATATATATACAGATCAAATAATACCCAGTGATTTAATGATATTGTGCAAAAGAAGTGCCAAAAGATGAATGAATGGCAATAATTTAGAGGTCAAGAATTAATGTTATGACTGAGTGTATATAAAAGACCATGCACACACACACACAACACACACCACACAAACACACACCTTCCAGGACCCGAAAACAAGCTTTCCCTTCCAACCTACTGGTTTTAGTTCAAAAAAGGTCACATCCGGGGTTGAACATGCGAAGTTCAAGAGGCTGCAGTTATAGGCCAAAAAAAAAAAAGCCTGCCCAAAAGTCCATTTGAATGAAAGCATAAATTCTTGTTCTCCTTCTTGGCAACATGGGCTGGAATGCAACCCAAGTTGTTTATTGAGCCTCCTCCCTCTTGTTAATGGGGGCCTATTTAACACTTTCTGAGTAGAGGGGTTAAAAAGCTTAAATGAGAAGGGAAAGATAATGGCGTGGGTTAGAGAAAGTTGACCATTCTGAGCAAAGGAACAGAAAATATAATATCTTATAAAGAATTGGGAGACCGCTCCTCAGTACCATTCAAGCCACGGCGGTGGGGGGAGCACTTCCATAAATCAAATGCCAAAGTGAATATTTTTTCCCCTCCTGAACTATTTTACTTACTTGACAAATAAAGGTGGAATTAATGTGGCCTATTAAGACGAGTTGTTTCTGAATGGTCAGGGGCTGCACCGAGGTGGCCAAACTTGTATGGGAAAATTGAGTGCAATAAACCCCCAGGGTGATAAAACAATATGGAAGGCCCGTGGACCTGGCCGTCAATCAAAGGTAAGTTGATAAGTAAGTTCCATAATTTTAATGGAGTAAAATTCTTCTCAATAATGCACCAGCCTTTGCTGCCATTTATCCCTATTTTCTTTGGGCTTTAAATACTGTGCTTTTTTAACGCCCGGCCAGAATGGAAGCAAGTCTTCCTTACCCCTCCAAGGTAAGCCATGGAATCAAACCAGTGAGAATGAGGCAGGGGGGGGGGGGGGATAAGGTGGTGATGGTGATGGTAGGGGGGGGTAGAGGGCAAAGAGAGAGCATAGAGGGCCTGGGAGAGCCTGGTGGAGAGATTAGAGAGATGCCCCAGGCTCGTTTTCCAGCGCTGTGGACAAGGTGATGTCACTGCACGTTTCAGTGGGGGATCTCCCATAGAGAGAGAGAGAGAGAGAGAAGAAGGGGGAAACAGAGGACAGAGACAGAGAGAGAGATACGAACGCTGAGAAAAAGTAAGGGAGAAAGGGAGAGAGAAAGAGAGAGAGACCTGGGATTTAGACTGTGCAGCAGCGGGAGAGAGAGAGAGAGAGAAAGAGAGAGAGAGGGGAGGGGAAAAGTTGGACACAGACAATCTTGCAGTAACTTTTTTCTTCTTTCTTTTTTTCGTGGAAGAAGCTTCAAGAAAGAAAAAAAGAAAGTCAAGAGGGACAATACCACACTGGAGTCTACATTGAATTTGCATTCCCAGTCTGCTCCCCGGATACATAACGCGCATTCATTGACGGATTAATGTGGTCGCGAATTTGTGGATTTATCATTAGTTGAAGGTATGGCTTTTTATGGACTATTATGGACGTGTTCGCGATGCTTGAGAGCTAGAGAAGCGTTTGTTTTCGAGCGTCGAAACGTCGCAGTAAAGGCAGCGGATGCAAGAGTGCAGTGTGTAAAGTGACTGTAGTGAAACTTTATGGTGAAAGTTTTGCAGTAGGTTTATAATGCAATGGGCTAAGACTGCTGTGCATCACATGGGAATATCACAGTTCAGCAGATGATCAAATAAATACCACAAACTCACTCACCAGTGAGCATAAAAGATACTATAGGGTTATCATAGTGATATTTACAATTATATATATTTTTAAAAGAAATGAGTTTAGGAGATAAAATACTTTAAAATATAAGCATAATAAACTTACTTTATCCCAGTGGAGATCATTAAGAGTTATTATGCTGAGTAGCTCTGCCACATAGTAGTATTGTTGTATTTCTTTACTGGGTTTTACAACAAACTTTTAAACCACAAGTAGCCAAGCTGCTGGCAAAAGTGATGCTGATTTTCCCTCCGTATCCAGGCCAGGCCTTAATACAACACATTATGGGCTGAGTTGTTACTGTAAATCTTTGTGGCTAGCGTCCAACGCCTGTGGCATGGAAAAGCCTCTGTGTTTGGATCTGCTACATGCATATCATTCAGGCTTAGTAATGTCTGAGCACAGCACCGCACCGATTTTAAGCTCCAAAATTCGAAATTCTCTCCCCTACCTGGAGGAGAAAGAATTGTGTGCTGGGGAGGAAGCTTGGGTCCCACAGTCACATCTGTTTTCCTCATGACTCAGCCATCCCATGTTTGCTGGCTTTCGCATCCTGTCTGTGAACCCCGCAAAAAAAGCCCAGGGGTTCTTCCAGAGTTTTCTGTGACCCTACCTCCCCCGCCCCCCCTGCAAAATGAGGAACAGCTCAGTGATGCATGTGTTTAATTCATCACAGAGCTTCCTCTTGAGAGTAACTACGATTTATTTCTCTGATTAGAGGTGGCATTCTTGGGTCATTTCAACAAAAACACAAGGACCCTGGACATTAAAAAACTTGGAAACCCTTGGATATTTCCCCCTGTAGTAACCGTTTCTACTCCCTGGGGAATGTAGCTCTGTAAGCGTTACAAATTGATATCCTTGAATTTCACTATGTGATAAGTGTTAACCTGTTGCAGGCGGCAACTCTAGCCTGTGCTGCGGGCCTGCAGCAAAGTGTATCATCACTCTTTGCTTATTCCGGTCAGCAGTGATGTGAACAAAGAGCGATCAGAAACATAAAGCAAAGCTGGAGAAAGGCAGCAGGTCATCTGCCTGCTGAAGGATGACTCAACCCTGCGTAGCATGGGCCCAAAGCCAACCAGCTCATGTCGTCAGAGCAGGCATCACTTTACATCATTATAGTTTGTAGGTGGACCAAAAGCGTCCATGGCAGTGCAGCTTTGCGGCAGCCCTGAGCAGAGGGAGGGTTTATATGTTTTCTGTGCTGGCCTGTCCCTCATTCACAAATATTCAAGTAAAGGCCCTGGACGCTGCCCAGAATGTAAGACTAGTAAAAACTTGCCTCAGTCTCTAATGAGTGTCATACAGATTTGGATTCTGCCTTCTCAGTTTGCAAGTTTCTGTTGCTCCCGGTCAGTGGATATCTAGAGTGTCTATCAAAGCCTCAGGGCATCTTTAGTTACTTTTATTCACTCCTTGTTCCCCGCCGTAACAGGCCTGCAATGCGCTTTCAGGTTTGGTCTGAAGCACATTCCAGCAGCTAAAAGTATACGTGTACATGTTGTCGTGTTCATGATAACATATCCGAATTACAGTAGTAAGTAAGGAGTATCTTCTGACTGTCAAAAAGCATTCTGCAGAAATGCTCACATACCTCCTATCTGGCAAAAAGAACTCCAGGAGTGTCTGAAAAGTTGGCAGCATATTGACTGCTAGCAGCATGGCTGTTTGGATGGCAATGTTGGTCTGTCAGTCAGTCGGTACAACACTTTAGTCCAGACTGAAATATCTCAACAACTGTCTGATGGATTGCCATGGGATTTTGTACAGAGACTGACCTACGATAACCTTCTTCTAAAGCGCCAACAGCAGGTCAAAGGTGGAATTTTGGAGCCTGAAATTCGCCGATCCAATTTGAGAACCTTGATTTTTTTTTAACTGGACCTAGTTTTTTAGAATCCAAATTGAATTCAAGTAACTTGAATACAGTTTTCTGACAGACAATCTGTCAGGCTCCAGGAGGATGGGTTTCTGCTCCCTTTATTTTTTCTCTAGCATTACTATGAGGTTCACAATTTTGGTTTTGAGTTACCTCAACAGGTATTGGATGGATTGCCATGAAATTTGGAACAGACATTTTGCTTCCCTCAGGATAATTTGTATTTGAAAATTTTGGTGAACTTTTCATCCAGTGTCAAAATTTCTACTACTCATGACATGTCCATGCAGTGCACAAAACAAGCGTACTCTTTACTTATCTAGCACATTCACAGTTGGCACGCTTGTAGTGTGGATGGTAGACACAAGTGATGATGAAATTTACTTCACGCAGACCCTCACTCGTTTCAAGATTACTTATTCTTTGTGTGGTCTCAGAGCTGTAAACTGTCCAACAATCATTTCAATTCTATCACAATAGGAAGCAATCCTACTCACAACAATTGACTTTATGATTGTCTTCTTAGATGTTTGCCTCTGCTACTCCCATAGTGCATTGTGTAAAAATGGCTTGTGTCACTGTATGTCAGCATTGCAAAAACATCTGTTCATCTGACAGACTTCACTGTCACGTTCTGTATTTCTGACCACATCTTTGTATCTCTGACCGTTTTACCTTCTGTAGCACCGGTGCTGTCATGTCACTGTATATGAATGTGTCCGTCTGTCAATGCATGTATGCATGCCTCTACCTACATATTGTGCATGCTTACTGTATTAGGATTGCATTCTAGTCAAATTTTAATGCTCTTACCTCCACATCCTCTGCCGAGAAGACTTTCTCTGGAGGATTCAGTAAGGGTCACAACCTCACAGACAGATCAGGGGATTGTTTTCACAGCCCAGCACCACTACTACTCTACTCTTAGTCTACTCTTGACTGTGTGTGTTTGTATGCGTGAGATAGATTGGAAGCAGATACGCTGCGAGTGAGCTGTCCATCAATCTTCTTGCTGCAGTGTACTGCCGGGAGAGACAGCTGGAAAGGCAGTGAACCCTGAAATATCACATGACACATTTATGCCGGGTTCTCCCGCTTAAACAGATGCAGAGTAGTCTAAACAGTGGGCTACTGGTTCACTGTTATTTAATCATCCATGTCTGGGTTGCTAATAAGCAATTGTCTTGTCGGGCCATAGAGAGGACATGTTTCATTTAACTCTGTCAGAGTGTATTCCTCTAAATATGCTTGTGTTGGGGCTGTTGTTTAATCTATAAGCGGTGGCAATGATGATGAAATGTGTGACAACAAAAATTGCTATGCACTGAGAACAAAATTACCTCCATTGTTATATAGGACAGTCTCACTTTTGTTCGTGTATTCAAGCCATAAAAAGTACTGGAACTGATGGCTGTACTGAAAATAGAAAATAGGCAATAGGTCTGGAACCGAACCGAAATGACTGCTTAGCAGCTCTGCATCTTCAAGGGAGACACATTGTCATAAAAAACATCGGTGTTGGTCAGCACTTCTATCCAGCTCTGGTCTTCAGGCTTGTAGTGCTGGAAGATGTTCAAATATGTCATTGTTTTCCTTCCTGTATTGGCTTCGTACTCAGTGACCCGATCACTCGCAGGCCTGCTTACTGGGCTCACGGCCAGCCCAGCGGCCAAGCCCAGTGGCCTAGCCCCGTACTGCCTTTATCTGCTTTAGCCAGCTGGGTGTCCGTGAAGCTGCAGATGGAGTGCAAAGAGAGAAGGAGAAAGAGAGGCATCCATGGCAACACATATTAGGAAGCCTATTAAATTGTTTTGGATTATGGCCAGACAATAATAGCAATGAGCTGTAACTTTTCCTTGAGCCTGTGTTCTCTGGACTGTGATGCATTATGTATTATGTACTATGTGAACTTTCTTATTATTGTGATCATGTGGCATGAAGCCTATAATAATGGATGCAGCTCCAGAGTGCTCAAACTCAGCCGTCTAAGGCTTTGATTAACCTTCCACCCATCCAACTGCAGGGGAAAACTTTTTTATTTCTTTTTAACTATTCTTCTTGCAGCTACTTTTACATAAAACGTGTTCAACAGTTGTTCACATAATAAAGCATGATTATATGGTATCTTGCAAAGATCTTGCTGTTTTGGTAAAAATGGTAAGCTGGTCTTTTAAAATGTAAAAAAACAAGGGAAGCAACCACACCTCGCGTCAGCAGCCCCCAAAATTGAATGCATAATTCACAATGTGGGGCATGTCAAGCTGTCCTTGTTATTTCAGAACATAATTTGAAACATTGTCCTCCACCACATTGTCTGTTAGCAGCCCGCTGCCAGGTCAGGCTAGATGGTATTCACACCATGTCCTCGGCCGGGCTGGAGCGCCACATTGTGCGCCCCCGGGGGAGTGTGGGGGTCATTTCTCCTGGCAGACGGGACAGGTGTGTGTATAGAGACACAGTCTGCTCGTCTGCCTACCTTGAGGGCCCTGCTGTACCTGTAAACACTGCAGAGTTATGGGGTCCTCATACATGCTGAGGGCAAGTCCAGGTCAGCTGAGATGTGTTTATGCGAGTCAGAGTGGGCGGCACTGGGGTGTGTTTATGCGTGTGCATTCTTGTGTGTGTTTATGAATATGGAGTTGTAAGAGAGAGGGACTGAGGAGACTGAGTATAATGATTATTTTGACGTGGCACACATTTTAATCTGTGCAAGATTGTGTGTGTGTGTGCTTGTTGTGGGGCCACGTGGAAGCATCTGGTGCAACACAACCATGGCTCCAGTGGAATAGTCTCCAGATGTGTTTGTGTGTTTTGGACCCACTGTCTGTTTAACTCTGGACCAAAGAGCCTGCATGAAAATTATCTGCATCCTGCATTTTGCTTTGTTGTCTTGCATTTATGTATTAGGTATTTGTTTGCATCCATATGTGTACTTTTTTTTTACTTTAAGAATCATTTCCTAGATACGGTTCTGTGTGTTTGCGTGTGTTCATGCACTTAAGTGTCCTTTCTCAGTAATATTTACGTGTGTGTGTTTGTGTGCTGTGTTTGTGTAACAGCTGCCAAGTCAAAGGCCAACCAGATGGACAGGATAATGACTATGATCAGACTTTATAGAGTTACACTCCTTAATGAGGGACATTCTGGTTAATTCATATGCCACTAACAAAGCCTGCATCATACCACAAAATTAACACATCAACTCTGACTGACTCATAAATATACATCAACATCTATTTAGGAGTCAAGCATAATGTGCA
Organism: Morone saxatilis; assembly: GCF_004916995.1. Classification (NCBI taxonomy): domain Eukaryota; kingdom Metazoa; phylum Chordata; class Actinopteri; family Moronidae; genus Morone; species Morone saxatilis. The sequence goes on from NW_023340268.1 coordinate 15,773,844, forward strand.
GCTGTCGGCAGAGTGAGCCGACTGGGTGGCATGCTGACAGAATCTGGGAAGGATTTGACTTTTTTGACTTTCTCTTTTTTTCTGTTTGTTTATCCGTCAAGAGGTGGCTGAGGTGAGGTGAGGTGATTTCGGAGGAGTGAAACCATGTGGCTTCTCTGCTCCTCTCTGACTCTGTTGGCTCTCAGCTTTGGATCATGTGACACGCTGACATCAGAGCAAGGTGAGTTTCCTCATCCCTGCTGGGGTTTTCAGAAATGTAAATTGCAGTAGTTGAAATGCATGGTAATAAAATGTGATATTCAAAACAAACTAAATCATAAAATAAACAATAAAAAAAAGAAATAGAATATAACATTCATAAGTGTTGTGTTTTTGTTACATTAGAATGAGCTGATTGTATATACAAAAGGAGCGAGTCCACCATGTAGAACCGCCATTTTTCTGCAGTAGCCCAGAACCAAACTCTGGCTCTAGATAGGGCCTCTTGCATTTTTCGCCACCGTTTTGTGGCCACCGTAGTTTTTCCTACGCGCTTGGAAGGGGAGCGATATTCAGTTGGTTAATCTGCAACTTCACCGCTAGATGGCAGCAAATCCTACGCACTGATCTTTCAAATATAAGGCTACAGCCAGCTGTCAGCCAGCGTAGCCTAGCATGAAAACTGGAAACAGGGTAAAACAGGTAGCCTGGCTCTGTAATAAAATCTGCCCACAAGCACCTCTAAAGCTTACTATGTCTTTGTGCCTAAAAATAATCTGGCACAAAAACCCACATAAAAACAAAAACTTGTTATCACTTTGTTTTTTGTATGGATTAAACAAATGGGATATAACATGTTACCTAGGGAGCTTTAGAGATGCTGGTAGTCAGATTTTGTTACCATCAAGCACAACCCAGGGTCACTGTTTATCTCCATTCCAGGCTTCATGCTAACGTAAACTAATTAGCTGCTGGCTGTAGATTAATATTTACAAACCGCAGTACTATCAATCTTTGCGTTTAACATGCGCATATTCCCCAAAAATATTGAACTACAGCTCAGTAAGAATTAAAATAAGATAAAAAACCAGATTAAGGTGAACACTTACTTTAAACTGGATGTAAGAAATGAAATCACTGCAGTACATTTATAGCGACGTGGCGTTTGATTAAACTGTATTTATCCAACATTACTGCTGCCTTCAACTGAAGCTATGAATAAAAAATGTTAAATAGTAAAGGCCACAACTGACAAATTGCTCTCAACCAATTGCTTCTCAGAAAAGTCCTATATTTCTTCATTTAAATGCTAAAAAAGAGTCACGAAACCATTCTAACATTTATAACTGAGACTTTTTTTTTCAAATGGGTTTCAACTGGAGTTGTATGCTAGACTAACTCGTGACGATTTGAAACCCATCTGAGTTTGGAACTGTGTCCGTCTATGTGTGTGTGTGTGTGTGTGTGTGTGCCCTGAATGTGCGATGGGGCCCAAGGCTACAATGAAGACTGTAATTACAGCTTATGTGCGTTTGAGGCTGGTGGCTGTTGGTGGCAGTATGGTTAGGCTGTGGCAAGGACGCGTGTGTGTTTACCATGTGCGGTTGTGTTTCTCTTCATGAGCCATCAGTCATTCTAAGTTTCTGAGTTTCTTAAGATTTTGAGTGTCTTCATGTGCTTATATAAGATATAGGAATTGTTAAAATGCTAGTTTATCTATTTGTCGGTGGGTTACAGACTGTGCATGTGTACCTATTTGTATCCAGGTATATGTATTTGTGTGACAGAAACAGAAAACCAAGAAATCCAGAGGCAGAGAGGTGAAGAGAATTTTTGTTGTAGTCTTGTTTTATTTATTTATTTCCTTCTGAACTGTCACCCTCATCACACTGTCAGTGTCTCAGTCTCAGGGGCCGACTCTGTGACATCACTCGGGGGGCCGAGGAATCCTCTATAGCTCGTGGAGTTCTGAAGGGAGCTTTGTGGAGGCGGGGGTCCCTCCTGGGAGACCCTAGTCAGAGCTTTTCAGATGCAACTGAGTCAGCTTGCAGCTCCCCTGAGTCATTCCCCCCAGTGGTTGGAAGAAAGTGCTTTCCCAAGTGCAGCTATAACACTTTGTCACAGCAAGCACCACACATACGCACAGACACACACACACACTCTCATTCTCACGCTATGACTATTTCTCTGACTCATCCAAATCTCTACTTGCTGGTAATTTGCTGACATTACAGCAGGAAGGCAGGTTTAAGTAAAACTAGTGTTGAGGAGTCGAGCTGGATGATTGCACTGCAGTTCTGCAGTGTATCAGCCAGAGAGACTAGTCCCCATAGTTAAATTAAATTGCTGAAATTCCCTGTCTTTGGTAAAGTGTTGCTGATATGGGTTTTTTTGTGCGCCACAGATCCTATGCAGTCTGAAGTAATGGATTTATGTATTGATTTGTTTTGACTGCAGTTTCCTTCTGTCTGTGTTTGAGCTAAGTTGTATGTTTTCTGGTGCCAATGAATTGTAGTGGTAATAAGCTTATTTGCACAGAAACAGAAGTTAGAGGAGACAAGCAGCTTGCAGCAATAAGAGATATAAATTACTGTACAGTGCCTGCATAGGGGAATAAAAGTTATTTTCTTTTTTGTGGTTAGGATGATAAATGATAACTGATTATATACAGTAGTCCCTTACTTATAATCCTTATAAGTAAGTAATAAGTAAAGTATTTCTCCATATACAGTTAACTTCCTATGTAAGTAAAATGAAAAGCGATATTAAAATACCATTAAGGGGCTTTTTTTTTAACTTTCCTTAATACAATGCAGTGCCTGTGGAAACAGGATTTTAGGATGGGACATCATGGCCTACTAAAATTAATATGGCAATCATGTTAGCAAACACCTAATCACACACAATATTTTCAATATTCAATCTCATTTTAGTTCAGTTTTGGTCTCTACCAGTTCCTGTGAAAACTCTGTTTCTTAAGCCGCTCCACTTTCTTCCCCAACTAGTCACTAACTTTGTCTGTCTGCCATTTGGTGCTGGGCACAGTGTACAGTGAAAGGTCTTTTTAGCTGAAAGCAGCTGCTTACTGCTGCTGGAAACAAGGTAATGAGAGCAGTGAAACTGAACCAAAACAGTGAAGGTGCATGTCAGAAAAACCAAAACAATGCTGGCAGGAACTGCAGAGTCAGGATATAATTTAAGGTTTGCTGTCACCATGAGTGACCCCCTACTCACGTTACATGAAGAGTAGTCATTTGATCCTTTGTTAATATAACAAATATTGAGATGTGCCGTTTTAATCTTATATTTCATAGTGTCTCGAAAGTGATTTCATTAACCATGGGATAATATTTGTATTTTAGAGAATTTGACGCAGACACTTAGCCAGAAGTTAAGAAGCAATAATTGCTCCATCTCCACTGCTAATGGGCAGTGTTTAGGGCAGATGGGTATCCTTCAGTGTGTGACTAGGCCAGTTTGTATAACAGTCTTTGTCTGAACATTACTGTCAAGAAATGAACTTGAGTAAAATACTTAAACTTGTGACTGCTTCAGGGTTGCTGCTTCATGAATCGACATGTCCTGTGCTGTCTACTTGCTACAGACAGAAAAATTGCACTGGCAAATTCTTCAGGACATCGTACAAAAAAAATAATGAGCTAGCCATTGACTCAGTAAAGTAATATTGAGTCACTTCTCAATACTGCACAGTGCATAAAAATGACAAGTGAGTTGACGTATAGGCAACCAGTTTCCTTTCTCTGTATGTACATCTGTAGTTTGCACGAACTCACAGGATGCCAAACATTGTGTCATACAACATGCTCTCGTTTGAGCCGTTACAGACTTCTGCATGTCCTGTCTAAGTTTATTGTTGTGAGAAGCTTGTAAATTTGTGTGTGTCACAAGTCCAGTCTATGTGTGTGAGAACTTGTGAGAGTGTACTGAATCTGGGCCAGAGGCCTACAAGGGGAAAATGAGTGAGCTCATCCCTCTGAAGTGCAGTGTTTTAAGTCTTTCCACTCCTCTGTGCTGCAATTTTATCTCTGGAAAACAACCAGGAATGCTCTCGTCTGCCTCATTTGGCAGAGAGGGCAAGTGAGACACACACTCTTCCTCTGTCTCAATCCCTCTTTCTTTTTTATCTCTAGTTCGTCATTTTCTCCTTCATGTGAGCCACACATTGGCTGCATTTAATTATTGTGTTGAATCATCAACTACATTACCCAGCATACCCTTTCCTCCCCACACGTTGCATGTGTGTTAATAGCTCCGGGAGTTGCAGGACTCTCTGAGTCTGACTTTCTGCTGATCAGTGGCCCAGTCCAATTATCTTGGAATGCCACATTGTACATTCAATAACTACCATACCCTCTCTTATTACAACCCACACACCACACACTCTGACACTGTGAGCACACTTCTGACCTGTTCTCCCTAATGAAAGCACTCTGCCAAGTGTTTGCTGCTACGAAAACAGAATTAAAACTCAGAGGCAGTTGGTTTCAGTAGACCCTGGCCACAACAAGGCGCTGGTAGATAAGTCCATTGATTCCTAAGCCCTCTGAAGGTTGTTAAATACCAGTCACAAAGTAAGAAAGGTCACACATTACTTATTTCAGCTGGGATATTGCAGTGGGTCAGCTAGAGTTGAGTTGACACTGTTCATCTACATTGCTCTTTGTCATGATGAAAGCCCGAGTGGTAAATCTTTGTCTATATGGCCTAAGGGCAAGTTATATTTGAGTTTCCTAACTTTCTGTATATGGATGCATTTGCAATTATCAGATCATCCAGGTTTGTCCTTATCTGACACCTTTTACTTGTACACCATCCAAGTTAAGTGTAAGTCTGTACACATCAAAAAGTAGTGCTTCACTTCTCTAAAGACCTAAAATGTCCTGAATTTTTATCTTTGGCAAGGTAGAGACCTAGGGGAACACTCACAGCAGTGTGCTGCATGACTGCCAGTGTAGTATCATTACCTGCTTTGGCAAGACTCAAACGCAACCCATCAAAGAGGAAGTGAACCCAGCCAAGACCATCCAATCTCTTTAAGGCTACATGCAGCTACTAGCAGGATCCTGGAGTGGCACTCATACTATGTGCTAATTAGCTTGTCAACAAGCAAATGTTTTCCTTTGATCACAGCTTGAGAGGAAATGGGGTTCAACTTCCGCAGTGTACCCTCTGCCAAACTGCCAAAGTGCCTGAGTACGCAACAGTCCACTAAAATATCATCCATCCTCTGAGTTATGTGGAAAACAGGTTGTTTCTGCCATGGCTGTGAGCAAAAGTCTGACGCTTTCACAAGTAAACACAGCATTTAACTTGATTCACAGCTCTAAAGGTGGTAATAAGTGTTAAAGTTGTTTACCAGTGTGATCTGCCGATGTGCAAAAGTATGTAACCTGTTCTTTGGCTCTCAGTCAGAGTGGTGGAGAAAGAGTCTAAACTTGCTGGCAAACTTCATGCAATATGTTAAATATATAGTTTAGCATTTCAGGCTCCTTTAAATTGTCATACATCGGCTAACCTGTGGCTTATGTAGCCTCATCTGATTTTCTCTTCATTTGTCATGCTTAGTCAGCTTTACGCCTCGTTCACACACAGAAGTTGAGCTTTTAATTTACATGCTCAGTTTGAATTTGGGAGTTTTTGATGTTGCCTCTATACTGACCACAAAGTAGTTAATTTCCTGAGTTTCCACACATTTTTGAAAAAGTGTGTTCCTTTCGCCTGTTAAAGCTGCACTAAGCAATATTTTTGTATCTACAATCGATTAAGTGACAATGTTTAATGTGAACGGAGTCAGTCATAGTGACTAGACCACAAAGAATTATGACTTGTCTCAGCTCTACAGGATGTTTTAGCATCTTTCAGCTCATTTTTTTGGATTTATGACGCTCAGCTGTTGACAGTGAATAGGTTTTCCAGCTGCTTCACAAGGTTAACATATGGCTATCTGCCCAGCACCCAATGACTGATGAACAAAGTAAGTGACTAGCTTGGTGCATTGAAAAAAAAGAAAGCTTTAGCTCTACTTCATCAACCCCAGCTGTATTTTGAACTTGCATGCCAAAGCTTCAAGTTTCCAAGTTATTGTCTTTATATTGTGTGACCATAATGCTATAGCGTGTTATGTTAATGGATTCAGTCTATGGTGCAGCTAAGTTGCTGAAGGATGTCATGCTAAAATACAGCTCAGACTGATTAAAGTTGAGGCAAGTTATGCAACGTAGAGCTTGAGCTTGACGAGCAGAGCCTGCCATGTCCTAAAATGGCCAAAGACAACACAGTCAGTTTATCCAACACCGAATATAAATATATCTTTGTCTTTATTTAAGAGTACAAGTCGTACAGTCAGCCAATCTTAACATCACCTCAGAAAAGAAAAAATATAGCCTCAAGAGTACTAGTCTGGGTGTTAAGGTTAAAGTTGCTTTCGTCAAGCGACACCTCTCTCACCTCCCCATTACCTTCTCTTCACTTTCCCCTCTCTGCTCTCAAGTGTTCGTTCTTCCTCCTCTCTCCACCTTCTCCTCTCTTCTGTTGCCTAACTTTTCATTCTGCTGCCCTCCAGCCAGGATTACTCCTGACAAAGCCTTCATCTTGACTCTGTCTGATGGAAATGGGGCAGTGATGAACAACAACAAAAAAAACAAAAAAGAAAAAGAAAGAGTAAACAGTGAGGAAAGGTAGATCTTACCATCTCTTGACTTAAAAAAAAACCTGCAAGGGGAGATGTGAAGATGAGCTCTTGGTGTATGTGTGTGAATATGTATGTCTTTAAAAGGCAGCGGTGTCTTTGTGAGACTGCAGAGAGTGTGCTTTGTGCTGAGTTAGCAGATAAGGTTTCAGGATGGACCAGTCAGGTTATAAATACAGTATGTGCTGTGTGTGTGTGTGTGTAGAAGATATGAGAGAGAAGAGAGAGAGGAGAGAGAGGTGAAAAGTGTTAATTAGGGAAAAGAATGGAGAGATGAGAATCTAACTATGATTATGTGTGATATATTCCTGTACTCTCCACTGTATAGATGATTATCATTAATGTTGACTCGGCTTCAATTCATGCCAAAAAAATTTCTTTTGACTTTTTCCATTTTCAAAGTTTCTCTTGGCTTTCCAACGGTTTTGACTCCTCTTTTCCTTGTTTGTACACGCAGTAAGCTAAATAAGAGAATGACACCACTGTGCAGGCAAGGCTGAAAGCCTGTGTTTGGAAACGTCTTTGTGTTTTAAACCCAAGATGAGCAGAAGCTTGCAAGGGGTCAGTGGATGAAACCTTGATAATAGGTTGATGAAGCGCTAAATGTGATTTCATTCTTTCCTTGACCGGCTTTCCGTGAAATTAAAATTTTCTAGCTCTTCAATTAAAAGTCAGCTTGGATGGTTATTTATTTTAGTAATTATTATTTCCTTGTTTTGATGTGGAC
>NW_023340268.1:15781283-15781403 GCF_004916995.1 Morone saxatilis
AGAGAGAGAGAGAGAGTGAAAAAGTGTTTTAGGGAAAAAAGAATGTAAAGGATGAGGAATCTAAACTTGTGTGTGATATTTCCTGTACTCTCCACTGTATATGTTACTTTGTTCAGGACT
>NW_023340268.1:15781514-15781849 GCF_004916995.1 Morone saxatilis
CGCAGATAGCAATAAGAGAATGACACACTGTGCAGGCAGGCTGAAATGCGCTGTGTTTGGAAACGGTCTTTGTGTTTTTAAACCAAGATGAGCAGAAGCTGCAGGGTGTCAAGTGATGAACTTGATAATAGGTGATGAAGCGCTAAATGTGATTTCATTCTTTCTTGAGCCGGCTTCCGTGAAATTAAATTTCTAGCTCTTAATTAAAGTCAGTTGGATGTTATTATTTTAGTAATTATATTTTCCTTGTTTTGATGTGACTTCCAGGCTGGGAAGTTGAATTGTGGTTGGAAACACAGACGTGCATGCTTTCAGGCGTCAATGCACTGTTTCAA
>NW_023340268.1:15781874-15804736 GCF_004916995.1 Morone saxatilis
AAAATAAGTATAACTGTTCTGGGCTCTCAGTCCATCAGAGTGGTGGAGAACAAGATGTAAACGGTTGCTGGCAAACTTCACATGGCAATATAGTAAAGTACTACCTAAGTTTTCACATTTAGCGCTCCTTTAAATTGCTCACTACATTCGACACTATCGTGGCTTTGATACCTCATCTGCTTATTCCTCTTCATTTTGTCTATGCATTAGATCAGCTTCTCCCTCGTTCAAACCAGACAGGAATTGAGCTTTAATTTACATGCACTCAGTTTGAATTTCGGCAGTTTTTGATGTTTGCCATCATATACCGCAACACAAAGTTAAGGTCTAACTTTCTGAGTTCTCCACACATATTTTAGAAAAACTGAGTTCTTTCGCCCTGTTAGCTGCACTGAAGCAATACTTTTGCTCATTACAATCAGTTAAGTGACAGATGTTAAATGTGAACGAGTCAGTCATAGTACTACAGATCCATACAGGAAATTATACTTGTCTAAGCATCCTACAGGAGTTTCTAGCATCTTTCAGCTCATCTTTAACTGATTGGACCTTTATCGACGCTAACAGCTGTGACAGCTAGATAGGTTATTCCAGCTGATTCAACAGGTTAACCCAATATGGATACAAAACCTGCCCAGCACAACACAAGATCGATGACACCAAGTAATTGACGAGCTTGGACGGCTTGAAAAAAAAGAAAGGCTTAGCTCTACTCATCACACCCAGCTGTATTTGAACTTGCATGCAAAAGCTATTCAGTTCCAAGTTATTTGTCTCTTATATTGTGTGACCATAAGCTAAGCGTGTTATGTTAAATGGATTTCAGTCTATGGCAGCTAAGTTGCTGAAGATTATGCCAAAATACGCTCAGAACTGATTAAGCGTTGAGGCAATTATGCCTAACGTAGAGCTTGAGCTTGACGGCGCGACAGCCTGCCATCCCTAAGAAGATGGCCCAAAGAGCAACACAGTCAGTATCAGATTATCCCAACACCGAATATAAATAGTATCCGTTTGTCTTTATTTAAGAGTACAAGGTCGTAGCAGCTCAGCATCTTACACATCACCGATCAGAAAAGAAAAATATAGCCTCAAGAGTACTAGTCTGGGTGTATAAGGTTAAAGTTGCTTCGTCAAGCCACCCTCTCTCACCTCCCCATTACCTTGCCTCTTCACTTTCCCTCTTGCTCTCAAGTGTCGTTCTTCCTCCTCTCTCCACCATTCTCGACTCTCTTCTGTTCCTAAACTTTTCATTCTCTGCTCCACCGATTTCTCCTGCAGGCCAGCTTCCATCTTCGACTCTGTTCTGAACTTGATGGAAATGGCGGGCAGTGGATGAACAACAACAAGAAAAAAAAAGAAAGAAAAGCAAGAGTAAACATGACGAGGTAGATCTTACCCACCTTGACTTAAAAAAAACAACCTGCAGGAGATTACGATGAGCTCTTGGTGTACTGTGTGTGACATATGTATGTCTTAAAGGCGCGGCTGTCTTGTGAGCGACTGCAGAGAGTGTGCTTTGTGCGAGTAGAATAGAGGTTTCAGATTGACCAGTCCAGGTTACATACATACGAAGTAATCGGGGATCTGTGGTGTGTGGTGTGTGTTAGAGAGAGAAGAGAGAGAGAAGAGGAGAGTGAAAATGTTTTAGGCGAAAAAGATTAAAAGAGATGAGGATCTAAAAGCTGTGTGTGATATTTCCGTATCTCACTGGTATAGTGTTACTTTGTTCAGGACGGCTTTCAATTCATGCATATTTCTTATGACTTTTCATTTCAAGTTCTCTTGCTTCCAACGGTTTGACGTTCTTTTCCTTGATTTGTAAACCCAGATAGCAACTAAGAGAATGACACACTGTTGCAGGGGCACCCAAGGCCCCTTGGAAAAAATGCCCCGCTGTGATTGGAACACGGTCTTTGTGTTTTTAAACCAAGATGAGGCGAACTGCAGGGCTGGCAATGATTGAACTTGTAGGATAGGTGATGAAGCGCTAATATGTGATTTCATTCTTTCTTGAGCGGCTTCCGTGAAATTAATTTTCTAGCTCTAATTAAAGTCAGTTGGATTTATATTTTTAGTAATTATATTTTCCTTGTCTTTGATGTGACTTCCAGGCGGGAAGTTGATTGTGTTGAACAAAGACGTCATGCTTCCAGGCGTCAATGCACTGCTCTCAACAACCAACTTGATCAATCAATAAAACCTAGGCCGCACAAATAGTTATCTTAGTTCTCTGCAGGTGATTCATGTGCACTCATGTCAACACGGAGGTTTTTTTTTTTCAGGCTAGTAACAATCAATAGTGACCTTCAAACGTATCCTACATCTGAATGAGCAACTAATCTTTAGTTTTGCTCCTGCATACACAATTGGCCGTTAGCTAAGCCCCATCCCTCTTAGTTATTGTTTCTACGCCTGTCAAGCTTTCCATTTTTCATTCTAAATTTTAAAAAATGTAATTGAAATGTTTGTTCAACATACAGCAGCAGTGGTTACATCATGCTTTCATTTCTGAATTTTAAACCTAATAGGCTATTATCTAATGCAAGTTTAGCTGAGATTAGTGCAAAACTTCCTAAAACCAAATAAAGAGCAGCATTGTTACTGTGCTAGCAAAGGTGGTTTCAAAGTGGGAGGCTGGTCTTTCTCTAAACTGTTTCAGGGGAGGCTCAGAGACTCAAGGTGAAAACGATGTTCATTAAAGGATGTTCATTAAAGTTTTTTTTTTTTAATCAGATATCAAAAGGGAAGGCTCTAGGATTTCCTAAATATATCTAAATTGGTTAAGGAGACAGTTCTGGGTAATCATACTGTCTTACTTCCTGGAATTTTAACTTAACTCCCATAGACATGAGGGAAATAAGTTTTGTTATCCTGATTTCTGTAGGGATGATCATTCTCCGCATTTTATCCATCTTAAGTACTAGGAGCAACTCCAGATCTTTCTTAAGTAACTCAAATGATAATCTCGTTAAATAAAGAAATGTCTCAGGGCAATAATGCTAGGTTACTTCTTTGTTAGCTAGTAAACTAGGCGTGCTAACGCTTGCAGCTTACGTTAGAACAGATTAACATGCATTGCAGTTTAACTTAGTCGGTACTCTTTTACTTTTGAGCTTTTGGTTTTGGAAAAAAAGAAATAAAAGACAAGCTTCAAACTCTCTAGATCTCTCTTATCTGGTCCACATGGACATTGCTTCTGCATGAGGTGTGAAAGGGGAGCATTAAATGAGGTTAAATTAAAATATCTAACCTTCATCTCACACATGATGATTTAGAATATTACTGACAGCTACACAGCTCCGAGAAAATTATTAGGTTTTATTTTTGGTTAACGCAGGGCACCACCTGCTTCCAGATTCTCTGCAGACATAAAAAAGAAACACTTTTCGGAAAACTGTGCCCCGTAGCACGTCTGGCTGGGGGCCTTGGTCCTTGGCCCCAAAGAGATCAATTAACTGTGGATCACAGTGATTCACAGGGTTCATGTCTACCTGTACCAGCCCGGTTTTTCTACACATCTCACATCTCCCCCCTGTAGTCAGGCAGGCCGCTCTGACAGGCAACACTTTTCTCTGTAACCTCCCCTGACAGGGTGAGAACATATCCATCAAACGGAGGCTACCACGACAGACAAGCTTGGTGCTAGACAACCTGTCAGACTGGGCTGTGTTCCCCTCTGCAAAGCTTTGCCCTCATTTCATCTTGCTCTCTGTGTTTTACACTCTTTTTTTTTTTTACTCTTTCACCCCCACCAACTCCCTTTCTCTTTCTCCCAGATCAATATTTCTGATACTTTCAAATGTAGCCGATGTATGTTTGAAGTTGCTTGTTCTCTCTAGCACAAACGCTGTCCATTTCACCCAGCAGTAAGTCTGAACGGTTACATGTGGGATAACTTCTCCAAAGACTGATGTGCTCTTCTTGACATCTCAAGAATGCTTGGATTACCGTGTGTTTCAGGGTTTTTGCTGTTTACGCACACACTTTTTTGACTTTTTTTCCCCTTTTATTTTTCTCCACAGATGTACAATGCCCATCCTTACAAGTGGATGAATGGAAGTTTCCTCAGACAGCCAGGCACAATATCACAGGTGAAAAGACAAGCTCAAATGCGCAAAGAGACACACATCTTTCTCTTGGTTTTTATATATGTGGGTGCTGATGTATGCCGTTTGTTTTAAGGTTTTAATCTGGTGAGGCGATTCTCCCTGCTCAAGAGTGCAGATGTCAAAAAGATCCGCAACCCTCGAGGACCTGTCATCCTCCGCCTGGGCAAAACTACGCTCTTACGCCCCACAGAGTAAGTTTACAGTACATATCCCTCACTTGCTCTTTTTGGAGCACCTACACACATATCGCAAAAAACACAGTGTACAGCTTTAAGTGGTAGGGAATGTATTACAGGAAGTGAAATAAAGTGTTATTTTCTGCTGAATTTCCAGCTTCTGTAGGCCTATGTCAACAGGCTCTCGCTTTTCATGCCACGTTTGAACAAAGAGAAAGGCAGAGAGACTGAACACCCTACGGCTAATCAGTCTCTGAACCTTCACTCAATATGTCAGCACTGTCCAATGGCTGTTGTGTAAAAAAACAGACGCTTGGCAAACCATGCACCATGGGTCAATCTCTGATTGCATTTCCAGAAATACCACTTCATTTCCCTCACTACTGACACTGGCTTGTAAAGCTGAACTGTAACAGCCTTTTGGTTTTCCGGTTGTGACCGCATACACTTATTGTAAGTTTTCATATGGAATGCCTGGCTTATTTGCTTGATCACAGGAGTGATGCCTTTATTAGTTGACATTATGTAGTTGCCTGTAAAAAATGTTACATGGGTATGGATTTAATTGCTGCATTTGAGAGCATGAGCTTGTTCTGAACTTGTTTCTGGGCGAAGAGACCTGCAGCCATAAAATCCAACAGAGCACGGCTTCCTTGCACAACATGGTTTTGCGGCTTGACATGGTTTAATTATGCTGTACTGGGTTTTCATGTTGTTATTACACAGTAGTTGGGTGTAGATTGTGTTTGGAATTGCGTGACAAGTGCTTATTAGAGTTATGGGCCGGCTGTTTCTCAGTCCACTCTTTTTGTTTTTTTTTTGTTTTTCTTTTTCACTTTGTGCGAATTAAAGCTAGTTTTCAGGCGGCGGAGCTTCTTTCTACCCACCGATAAAGCAGTTTTTCACAACTTGCCAATTGGGTCAGCCTAGAGTATTTTATCACTCTGTCCAGCACTGTGAGCTCCACTTGCTTGAAGGCCCGATAAATCTGTCTACAAAACACTCTTTTTTCGGTAGAGACATTTTGTTCTAAAAGTGTCACATATATTGTTTGTCACAGGCTCAGAGACTAGTTGTCCTTATGAAAAGGAGGGGAAAGACTAAAAAACTGTCACTTCTCAGGAAATCAGTATCTTTGGAGCATAAGAGGAAAATCCAAGATGTTTTTGTTTTGCCTCTAACCATACATAGAGAGGACGGGAACACCACTCTCTATTCCTCTGCTGCTGGTTTGGGATTTTGTGATGGTGCAGCGTTTATTGAAATGTTGATGCCATCGAGAGCTTTGCTGTCAGTTTTATCAGTAAGGAATGCTACCTGGATGGCTTCTTTTTAACTCAGACAGAGAATAATCAATGTTTGCACATCAGCCTTGCCTGTCGGCTGCCTTTCATTCGGCTCCTCTCTATACATAGAATTCACTGTCTTCACCACATGTTTCTCAAAATGACTAAAGAGAATCAGAGGAGAAGCTTACCTTTTTTGCATTTGCCTTTTCTCCTTTGCCTTCTTGCCTCACCGAAACGTAGATAGAATCAAAGAGGACTGTCAGCAGCATCAGTTAGTCACAATGTTCCCTTTCTTTAATTATTTGCTTTTAATTTTTTATTTTTTTCCACTTTCGCCGACTTAAAATTGCGTAGTATGGAAGGATTTCCAGCATTTAGAAAAGAAGAGTGGAGGCGGAGAACAGATGGGAGATTAAGGGATATGGCGGTGAGGGAACAAGAGGGTTAAAGGTTTAAATCTAGGCAATAAGTGAATGCATCAGAACAAACCCTCAGGCTTGTTAGATGGCTTTTTCTCTCAGTAAAAGTATGAGTGTGTGTGTGTGTGCTCAGCATTTACACACGTGTGTGCAGCATCTATTCCAGTCCCAGTATTTCTGAAACTGTATAATACGTGGCGTCCATCCAGCACAGGCTCCCTGTCACTCAAGCAGCGTTTTAATACATCGCCAGTTGAAGTTAACTGAAGTGTGAGCCATGTGTACAGTAATTGGAAAGCAGCGTTTTGCTTTGTATCAGAGGCTAATCCATTCAGCTAATCCAAGCTAACGCAGATGAGTGACAGCCAGAAGAAGCTACTTGTCTCTCGCCTCTCTCAGTTGTTTGCTGACAGTGAAATGGGCACCAGTCACAGCTGGCCACATGCATTTTAATTTCAGCAAAATAAGATTAGATTGCTTTGGGCCTGTTTCTTTAATGCAGCTATGATGTGTAGGAGAGACAGAAATCAATTCTGTTATATTGTGGCACAAGGCCAAGATGACAAGCATTCTTGGTAGAGCTGAAATGCATTTAATAAATTTAGCTCATATTATCACATAGCAAAAGTGGTACAGTTTAAATTGCTAGCTAAAAAAGCTACTCAGAATACATTCCTTTTAAAAGATCAACAGAATTATAAACAACCAATAAGTAGTAAGGTGAGGGCATTAGTGCAAACATGTAGGAGGAGAGTGAGAGAAAAGCCAAAGAGCTGAATAGTGATTTTATTCTTAGAGAGCAAAATGCTGAAGGCAGATTGGGGATATGAGTGAATGAGGAGAGGGTGATGTACTTTTTTCAAAGATATTTCAGCTTACTGTTCACCTGCCCAAGTGGGATGAATGCTAGTTTTGAGTAATGTTGACACTGTGAAATGTCTATTGGAACTATTGGATGGTTTTCCATGAAATTTGGTACACACATTCGCCTCTGGATAAACTGTAATAAATTTGGGTTATAACTAAATCATTGCAAAACTAATGACACTCATATCAGCCTCAGCTGCACTTAAAATAAAATAAATAAATTTAAAATAAATAACAAATCTGACATGCTATGCTAAGATGGAGAACATGGTAAACATTACACTTTCCGAACATCAGCAGATTAGCACGCTAATATTAGTATTCATCTCAAAGCTCAATTTTGTACGGCCTCACAGAGCCACTTGCATGGCTTTAGAATGAGCCTTGTATTTGACGTGTAAATCAAACTCTGCCCCAAAAATGCTTTGACCAGTGCTGACAATGCTAATGTGAACCATAGCGGGGCACGATCAGCAGTATGCATAAATTCCCACATTATAATTTTAGTTGTCAAGGTATGTGCTGCTGTTTGCACAGTTCATTTTCTTCCTAAAGTTGTGTACATCTTGTTTAAAATACAAAGAAATAGAAGATCTGCAATGTGCATCAACATTTAACCACTATAGCTTAAAATATCCTTTCTTTAACGTCTCCTTCCATTCCTTTCAGCCAGTTGTATATAATACATTCAGGGATAGAAACCCTCTCCACTGAAAGCAATTGATTCTAGCACAGTTAGAACCCGTTATAAGGGTGCCGATACACCTCTCCAGGTGATATTCCCATCTTAAACCAGTGATCTGCTTTTTCAACATTAGATTTCCTCTTCCCCTCTTCCCCTGTGCCTCTCTGGCTTGCACCGACTTTCTTCTACCTCTTATATAAAAAAAAAAACAAGAAACAAACGAGAAGCCGAAGTAAGTTTCTCTCAGAGTTGGGGGAGGCTAGATCTGAATCTGTCTGGCCCATACTGAGTGATTTATCTCCCCATTGCATGTTTGTGTGCATGTAGGTGTGCGTCTGTGGGGTTTATGCGTTGTGTTTTTTTCCCAGGACTCTGAATGTAATCGACCAAGGTGAGGTACTTCCAACTTAAAAGTCAATAGTTTGTGAGTGGTTTTGTGCCCTGCAGCTCATGTCACTAATCAACAGCAAAACAACTCTGTTCTCAACATTGGTTTCTCTCTTTCTTTCTCTAATACATCTATGTCTCTCTCTGTCTTCCACACGCACTCTTTTTCCATTTTCATATTTTCTACCTACATACTTAACATCAAACTCTCATGCATTTTCACGTTATACCCAGAATGTCTTGGTCCCTCACTGTAGTTTTCTCTCTTTGTCTTCCTTTCTCTCTTTCTCCCTCTCTCTCTGTCTCCAGGTTCAACCTTTTCTCTTTCTCACCTTTTCTCCTACTCATCCTCTCTTTGTTTTGACGTCCTGTAGTTGGCTGTTTTCCCTTGGATCTTCTCTCAGTCATAAATCACTGTCACCCCACTTCTAGGAGTGGGAAACCAGCTGCCAGCATCAACAATTCTGTGTGTGTATGTGTGTGTGTGTGTGTGTGTGTGTGTGTGCATGCAGAGAAAGAAAAAGAGCAAAAGAGAATATTTCAAAGTGTTCACCATCTCAGTGAGCATGCATTTCACTGGGCTTGTTTGTGAACCCTTCATCTCTCAATACATCTACACACATCCTTGCTGTGAATGTTTGTGTGAGTGTGTGTGTGTGTTTGTGTGTGTGTGTGTGCTTAGGTGCCCTTGACCAAAACTGAGGGATGAGGCTTGCCGGACTGTATCTGCTATGAAAATGGATGCCAGGGGGTTACACACAGGGCTTTGCATTGTACCGCTGGGTGCACTCACACAATGTAGGGAGACAAGCAAAAAAGGGAAAAATAGTGCGGCCATGGACAAGCATAGAATATATAGAGATGCTCAAATATATGCACAGATACATTCATGCTCCCACATGTATCCCCTTGCCTACGCCTGTACACACATACAGTACACACTATGCAACTACAGTAGAGTTTGGCCGTAACATTTAAAGGTATTGTGATTTCTTTTTTAGTAACAAAGTGCTATAAAGGATTACAATTTAAAATTCAGTTACTGATCCCAGTAATGCTACTTTGGGTTGTCGTGTCTGCCCTTGTAAGGAATTTGATGGAGAGTTAATATCAGTTGTGTCTGTGTGGTCAGTCCCGGGCGTGTATGCTTGGCACAGGGGCTGAAAAAGTGGAAAAGTGTTTAGCCTCTACCTTAAGAGAAGGAATGTGCTTACCGATAACTCTAAAGTTTTATTTTATAATTTCATATCCGGCTTGTAAGCCTACAGCTGGGTTTTGTCCTGATTTGGAGGCTTTGTGAAGTGAACACCGCAGCATCATAGCGGGGAGAGCTATTTAGGCTAGCTGCTTAAGCTCAGTAAATACTTCCAGACTGTAGGCTGGCTGCTTTTTAAACCACAATTTCCACACATGTTAAATACAGAAGATGTGACGTGTGTGTAGGAGGCTTTGGAGCTTTTTAAAGGCACCTTTGATAGAGCTGTGCTGCTAATTGATTATATTTTTCAAGTAACTTACCCAGCGTCTATACATACAATGCCCAACAATGTGTTTTGGGTAACCAGAATAAAGGAATATGAGGGTGGATTGAGGGGGTGGTCAGTGTCGTTTATAGCATCCAGCATTACCAGTTTGCAACACAGGCTTGATGTTTTAATGCAATCTCTAAAGCCCTAGCCAAGAGAACCCATGATTTCATCATCCAGGGGTTATTTTCTGAGACTTCTCAGTCACAGGAGGCAATATCAAGCTGTTTTCACAGAGACTAGAAGACATTTTTTTGTAAAGTTGTTTGAGTTCCACTGTAAACTTTTCTGTTTTTGACGTGTCCCTGACCCTTCTGTGCTCCAGTCAGGTGTTTCCTCATGGCTTACCTGAGGAGTTCACTCTGATCTTCACCCTGGCGTTAAAGAAGGCCGCCCTGAGAGAGACTGTCTACCTCTTCCAGATATCTGATCAGCAGGGATACCCACAGGTGCCCACTCACTCACTCTGTTTCCTCATCGCCCACTTGACGCATTCCCGCTGCTCCTTCCCTGTCTCATTCCCTTCTTTCCTTTCTCTCTCTCTCATCCTCGGTCTCTTACCTTTTGTTCATCACGCCTTTTGTCTACTCATTCTTCCCGTCTCTCATCTCTCTTTTGCATAGTCATCCACTTTCCCCTTCGATTTATTTTCTCCTGTGACACCTTTTCAATTCTCTCTCTCCCGCTTTCATTCCACACGTCTTTTGTCCTCTCTTATTCTTCATCCGATCTCCCCCCCACCTCCCTCTCTCTCTCTCTCTCTCTCTCTCTCTGTCGCTCCCCGTCTCTTAGTTGCTCTTCCCTCGATCATCTTCCACTCTCCTCTTTCATTCACCTTCATTGTTATTCATGTGTATTCCATGATGAAGCGCTGGAGTCCCCATAATCACTAAGAGACTGAGGCCAGATTTAAATACTCAATGTGTATGATGGATGGAGGCCAAGTTGCCTCATTAGGAGTGATTGATTGGCTGTACTGCTTGCGTGTGTAATTAATATATCTTCTCCTTTACCTCATCTCTGCTACTGTGTTCTACAGCTTTGTTAGGTGGTAGCAGCGCGTACATATTACTCTTTGTTGCCAGTCAGACAACTACATTTTTCTCATGCATTGGCATGTTGAACACATTGTTTGGTGTTTAATTAGCACTTGTGCATATTCATATATCACTTTTCTCCTACCCTACCCTCCGCTCCCCTCTGTCCTCTAACTCTCACAACCCCCGCACAAAAACCCAGCTCTCTGTAGACTTCAGCGGCCCCGATGGCACCCTGTCCCTGCGTGCCAGTGGGGTGGACCCTGCAGCTGACCCGGTGAGCTGCGTCTTCACCGGTGAGGGGGTGGAGGCTCTGATGGACTTGCGCTGGCACAAGGTGGCCCTCAGCGTGCAACAAGAAGCCGCCTCCCTCCACGTGGACTGCAGCTCCATTGAAACTAAACCCCTGGAGCCCCGTGGAGTTATGCCCACTGACGGACACACTCTGCTGGCCATTCGGGCTTCAGATGCCGGGCCTGTGCAGGTATTCATCTATGCAGAAGTGGGAAAGAAAACACTGAAATGGGTGGAGAATTTGTGTGAGCTTTTGATTCAGCTCTTGGACTGCCCTATTATGGCTGCTGGAGAACCTTTGATCAGGGTTAAGCTTTGCAATGTAAATGTAATCTAAACTTATTATCTGAAAATGGTGACCTTCAGTCTCTCTCTGTATGAGTAACTGTAACTTTCTTCTTCTTTACCCTTCCAGTTGGAAGGACAGAGTGAAGTGTTTTTAGTAGATAAGCCTATTATAAAAGCCTTTGTACTGAAATCCTTAATTCTGTCCATGCCTACACGTGTGTATTTGTATCTGTGTGTGTCTATGAATGTTCATTTTAGACCATAAGCTATGACCATGAGGTGCTATCTGGGAGAATGGGCCTGTAGTAAACCGGGACTATCAACACTGAATAGATTCAGTAATCCAGGCACTTAGTTTGACGATCAATTAACTGGCCTAGTTAGAAAGCAGTCAGGGTCTTTTGTTGGTGCAGGGAGGAAGTGTTCATACATGCACGTACACACGCATGTAAACCTCCTGACGTTTGCTTCCCTAATACGCTATATAAATTAGAAATTAATTGCCTTTCAACCTTGTTTACTGCTTTAATTAAACTTTATTTACATTATTAAACAAACAACCCAGAGGACATATGGAGACCTGCATTTTAATACATCACAGTGTCTTTCCCTTCTCTTCCTCCCTTTCTTAGATGGACATTCAGCAGGTGATGCTGTACTGTGACCCCTCCCTCGCCATTCAGGAGGCCTGCTGCGAGATACCTGGGGCACGGGTGAGACTGCAACAATGATTAACAATTACAATGAATTTGTGTGGAGCGCAGACTATTTACAACTGCTCTACACTGAATTCAATCCAGCTTCAACCTATATAATGCAAAAATAAGGACACATAACATAACCGTAAACCTGAAACGTAAAGGAGTTTACCTTTTTGATATTAGTGGTTCTGCCAGGGGTACGTAGGCTACATACAGTAGTTAAATGGTTTATCTCTTTTAATTGTGCTCATTGTTGTTATTTTACACTTTTTTGATGTAGTATGAAATTCAATCTGGAGTCTACACAGGGCATTTTCTTTGACCAGTTTGACCAATTGACCAGATTCTCTGTGCCCTTTCTGTGCCTGACTTCCTGTCAGACCTGCCAGAGTATATCAAATGGTACCAATTATAACCCTTGCCACCTCATTAGTCTAATCCCAACTAACTCTAACTCCATCTAAGTCTCCATATGGGTCAAAAGTGGGGTATGAATGAGCAATATCACCCCAGGAAAAGGCTGGCATAATGCTGGCTTGTTTGAAGTAATCTTACCTCAGTTAAACCTAATCTAATTTAACCTCATTATAACTCAACACGTGTTGCAGCTGCTTGACAGTAAAAGTTGCAGTTATTTGCTGGAAGGTTACTTCCAACAGCTGCAAGAAAAGCTGACATTATCAGAATTAAACACCCTAAACAGTCTCTGCCTTTGCTCTGGAGGCTGATTCTTGTTAATCAGCAACACTTTGTCTTCATGATGCGTAATGCTAGATTTTTTTCTTCAAGCTTATTGTAGGAGCTCAGAAACAAGAAAAAAAACGGATCTGCCCAGCTTGGATGTTAATATGCAGGAAGAGCTGTCAATTACCTGACTTAGGCTTCCACAAATATGAAAATGCCTGTCTTAGTATGTTAGTTAACACAATATTCTTCCGACTCTTTGTTTAACATAGGGTATTATGTATAGCCTACAAATTGACTAGGGCTTAGGATAATTCCATTGTGTACAGTTATATCACAACTGCAGTTTGCTACTATTGTTTGTACTCCTAGAGTGTGACTAAACGCCTAATTGAAAGTATCACTTCTCTCTTCAGAAATACAATTTTCTACACTATCTTTTTTTTCTTTTTCTTTCTCTTGCCTATCTACCTCTTCTCTTGATCTGTATTTGTGTGCAGTTATTGTGTGCAGGTTTCACAAGCCTGATCAAAATAGAAAACAGATTCATTGGACCTACAACAGTATGTTTCTGTTAGACAGAGTTATTGTTCAGTTACGGGAAGAATTGCACACATTCAGTTCTTGGGATTTATTTTTAAGCTGAAGGTATTTTTGTGCCCAGCCAACTTTTTGTCAGAATTCTCCAGGGTGTCTGTGCTAACGTGTCTGTGTGTGCATGCATATGTGTCTTTTTCATTACCAAATTAGTTTATGAACGGCATACAAATAGGCTGAGAAAATCCCTCAGACGTTTGTAACTGCAAAGACCTGTTGAGAAGAAGGACTGAATGCTGTAAAATTGATGAGAAGGTTTGAAGAAGGAATCCTCTTCTCCTTTGCTCAAGGCATGTGTGCTGCAGGGCTTCCTCCAAGCTGAGTTTGAATTTGAAATAAGAAGTGGAGGAGCATGTGCACTCATATTCAGACACTCACCTGCATGCTTATGAAGGCTGTACCATCTTGAAACATAAAGGAACGCGATAAACTGATAGTTGTCAGTAAATGTCATCATGCATTTTACATGAATACTAATTAAAATAACATATTAACCCAGTTTTGAATGAATACCAGTTTTAGCTACGTTAGCGGCATGGTCTGTTGATCCACCACTTTGGTTCCATCAGCCCCTGCTGTACTTTATATTTAATGCTAATTAGAAAATGTAAGCATGCTTAACTAAGATAGCAAACATGGCAAACATAAACACTGTTAAACATTTAATACCTGTTTAACATCTGCATGCTAGCATTGATGTTACCATTTAGCAGCCTCAGAGAGCCACTAGCATTGCTGTAGACTCTAGATACAGTCATGATTTGATCTTTTTTCCATTCCACAAGGAGAGACAAAACAAATGTGTCTTGCAATATTACAAAACCTGGCCAATATACTGTGAAACACTAAATCAGTTAATATTTCACTTGTGTACTTCAGGTCGGATCTCTGCCATTTGCCAGATGACGAGTTCTATGTCTATAAAAAATGTTATGTCTGATTTTAACATCTCGCACGGAGTAGAATTATTGGATTCAGGTTGGAAATCACCAGTGTTCTTTAACCTTGTCTCAAATAATGCGTTCATTGTATGTTTGCAGTGCCCACCAGATGCTCCCAAGAGCCGCCGTGCTGCTGAGAATGACCTATTGGAAAACACCTTTAATCAGGTAAATCAAATCCTGCGCTCATCAAAGCATAAATGTACACAAAGAAAGATTCAGCATTCAAAGAAATGCGAAACCTGATCACACACATACACTAAACCATACACTGAAAATCCTCATCCTTATTATTATTTTAAAATCAGTGACAAGCACTTAAGTCCAGTAACAAATTGAGGGAAAATGTTATATAATCTTTCACAAACACTGTCACCTCCATCATGAATTATCACAACACATGGTTCCCATCAGACACAGACACAGATAAGCACTCGGCCTTTTGAGACAGTTTGAGCTGTCTTAGATGCTCCTGCTGGCAAGCAAACATCGGCCTGTGGGAGTTACTACCAAATGACGCAGTTGTTTTCCTTTGAAACTCTGTGGAAAACACGTTTTCAACTCTGCTGCAGTCTGAGTTTTATAAGACTTCAGTTCAGTTAAGTCTGCTGGTAGCAATCGTTCAAACTGTCCGGGGACAGTGTTGGATGCATGACAAATAGAGCCTTATACAACACATGGGAGCAGTTTTCCCGCAAATTTTCTTGGTGTTTTTTATGGTTGCTTCAGTGCTGCCTGATACCTGAAGTTTGTCCAGTATAATGTAAAGGCAATTTAGTTTTGTTTCCACACCCGCTTGTGCCATCATTCATATTAATGGGATCTATATCCAATTATCTATTCATTAGGGCCTGGTGTTTGTCTTGTGGAGTGCTGGTGTTAACTTAGAGCTCTGGCAGACTTCAGGACACCGTAATCAATCCCGCAGATGGCTTCAGCCAGACACAGTTACAATAACTCAGGCATGCCATGTCGTTCTGTGTTTCTCTCTTTCTCTCACCTGTC
Source organism: Morone saxatilis (assembly GCF_004916995.1). NCBI lineage: Eukaryota > Metazoa > Chordata > Actinopteri > Moronidae > Morone > Morone saxatilis. The sequence continues at coordinate 15,796,883 of NW_023340268.1, forward strand.
ATCCTTTCTCTCTTTCTTCTCTGCTATCAATTGCTGCAGACTGAGTGTTAATACGTGGATTATGATTTCATAGTACAATAGTAATGTTACTGCCATCTTCCTCCTTGCAGATGCGTAACTACCATGAATGCAGCCCAGACACGTCTGTCCTCATTTCTAGGGATGTAACAATGCACTCAAGTCACGATTCAATACAATTCATGATACTGGATTTGTGATATGATTTTCTCACAAATGAGAGGAAAAAAAAAGATTGAATGCACATTGTGACTAAAAAAGATTCCTTCATTTCTTAGACAGAAATCTACAAAATATATTTTGAATCCGTTTTTATTATTGAGGTATAGACTAAACTAAACAAAACAATGCATATTTCCTTTTCATTATAAAAGTGGAACTGATGTTTTGGGGCATTGATACAGCTACGGACACGAGTGACATAGGACGTAGAACGAAGCAAAGTTAAAAGTAGATAGTGCCCTCTGCTGTTTAAAAAAAGTATCATGATTTATTTTTCATCTCACCAATCTTTACATATTTCTATCGCGATTTAACTTTCTAGCGATACATCATTACATCCCTACTCATTTCCCATTTTTTACATTGTCTTCTTTCTCTTTTGCTCTGTTTCACAGCCACGTACACACACATGCGCATACATGCCCAGACTCACTTTCTATTTTTAGCTGTATGTTAGCTTTGTAAACAGTAAACGAATAAAACAATCCAAGATTCCAGTGTGCAAGCCAGATGTTACCGAGCCATAGCACTGCTTCCATTAAAGTAAGCCTCACTGAGTTACAGTGCATTAAGCTCAGCATATGTGGAATGTCATGTGTTCTGTATTTGGGAAGAATACAGTACCTTATCGCTATGAAGTGAGCACAGGGTAAACTGGGGTTCAGCTATTGGTGAAATTTCTGTAGATGTATGTTCCATAACCCATAACCCTGTTTTGACCTCTGTTGCCGGCTCCTCATCTCTGCCTAAGGCTACATTAGCTGCTACTTGCATAACACACCTAAATCTCCAACTGAACAGTCAATGGTTGAGTTGCATTGTTGCTAATGTAGGCACGTTTTGACAAGAGCCAAGAATGCATGGGAGGGTAAAAAAGATATACTCTGCTTCTGCTGCATCACACTGATCATATTGGTCCTTTTTTATGGCTTTGCGCTGACGATAGCCGTGGCTGGAGTCATCATGTTTCCAGTTTGTCCATCACCTTCTCATTTCCTCAGATTTTACACAGGGATGAACTGATTAGATTTTGCTGGACTGAGGTCAAGTGTCAAGGTCACTGTGACATGTTTTTGGCCATAACTCAAGAATTGATGAATATGTATTACAACTGGTTGGACAATTAATTGGTGACACTTTTGACTCAAATGTCAAAGGTCACTGTGATCTCAAAATGACCTCAACATACATGTTTTTGGTCATAACTCATATATTTATGCAGTATTTATGAATTTGAAATGGTTACATTTTTTACCCAAAAGGTCAAAGGTCAACATCATAATGTCTTGGAAAAACACTATTTGGCCCTTATTCAACACCGTATGTTAGGAACAGAAGAGGAGATTGTGACCATATTTCACAGTTGGTTGGACACTAAATTGGTGTCACTTTTGACTCAAAGGTTAAAGGTCATTGTGACTTCCAGATCGGATTTTTTCGCTATAATTTAGGAATTAATTTCAGATTTCACACACGTTGACTGAGATGATACAATGAGTAATACATACATTTTTCCGCCTTATCGATTCTTCACTTTGTGCCTCAATCTCAATCATTTGACTTCAAACAACATATTGGAGTGTGTCTAGCTAATTGCGATCCTGTCAGTGAGTCACTTTAACCTACAGGTCATAGAGATCTGTTGCATCTAAAAATTCCAGGAGAAAACAAAAGGACTACATTTTGTATAGCTATACTTTGTAAGAATTCGTCCTTACATAGTAATCAAGTACATGTGTAATGTATATTCACTGGAATCATACATATGTATTATCAATATAGTGACAACTTACATTTAGCCATTTTATTCTATTCCTTCAGTGCAAGAAATGTTTCACTGCATATATTCTATGAGTCTAGACAGACATGAATGTAAACTGCTACTTGACTGGTTGGCAAAGACATACCGCTGCGAGTTGGTAATTCTAGTTTTATGTCCATTGTAAATCTGACAATTTTATAGGGGGGCAATGCAAAATCCTTGAAAGCAATAGTTTCATATTTCAGGACAGATACATATTTGCCTTCTTGCCAAGAATTACATAAGATTGATACCACTCTTGTGTCTGAACGGTAAATAGGAGGCTACCACCAGCATTCATTAAGCTTAGCTGAACACAAAGACTGGGAACAGAGGGAAACATCTAGCCTGTCTTTCTCCAAAGTTACCAAAATCCGCCTACCAGCAGCTCTAAAGCTTCCTTAATTTTGTGTTGTTTAATCTGTCCAAAAATCAAAGTGTAATGACAGGGTGTGGTTTAACAGGGGGTTATGCCTGTGGGTGCCATAAAATCACAGTTAAATAATGCTTACACTAAGCAAAATATTCAACCCAAGATATATTTTTGATGTGTGCAACATTCCATCAATATTAAATATCCTAGATACCTAGTTCATTGTTTTTTACACATGTCCCCAAAATTCAGCCTATTTGGCGTCTTTGGGATTTCCACTAGAATTTAAAATTTAGTTCTGTTTGAACAAGGTTTGGCAGTACACAATTAGCTTGTAAGGACTGATGCCTCAAGCTGGTCCCTGAAGATTCGGGATTTACTTACTTATCTGACAAACAGTAACAAACTGCATCTTCTGGTGATGTGAAACAATGTGTCTTTCCCACTATTAGTCAAATCAGGTTTGATACAGAGGTATGTGTACCATTGCTAATGCCTGCGTGTGGGTCACAGCAGTACCTGCCTTCCTGAGGTATGACAAATCTCACCCACACTGTTCTGTATTTTCCAACACTGTAAACTTAGTTTTTCTTGCTTTCAACCCAGCTCCCAACTGAAAGGTCATCTAGTTCTCAGAATACCCAAAGGGTTTTTTGTGTCTCAGTGTTTTTTTTTTTTTACCTTTTTTATGTTGCAGTCTAAAACCAGCTGTAAAATGTCTTCTCCCTTCCTCTGCTGAAACTCTTCCTTATTTTTCTCCTTGCCACCTTGAATAAATTGTTTCCATTCAGTTTTCCAGTCTGTTCTCCATGTTTCTTGTTGTTGACTTTCTTGCCTGATTTGTAACTCTGTGCACAGCAGGGTCCATCTCTTCATTTGCCTCTGGGCTCTAGAGGTAAAGTACTTTTCTTTCTCTCTCTCTCTCCTCATCCTCTTTTATCTCTTTTTTTCCACCCAGAATAAAGAATGGCTGTTAATGACCCGTATGTGAAACCAAGATGGCCCTTATGTCTCTTTTCTTTGTTGTGTATCTGATGCAATGAATTGTAATGGCAACAAGGTTTAAATGGATGCACTGCACATGCAACAGGAAAACAACAGCTTGCTTATGACAAAGATGTCATATGATGTTGACATTATAGAGACTGTCAAATGCAATTGCTGCTATTCCTGGGAACAACTTTAAGAGATTAATTTACTATGAACAACAGAGCTTCCAGTGACTGGTAATGTAAATATATGTTCAAAGGTTTAAGAAAGCGGTAGGGCTACAACACGAAGTAAGTTGCAGTGCTGCCACAATGGAGTGAATGGCCTTTAAAGCTGATGGATTCAACAGTTGAATATTAGAATAATAATATATTAGAAATCAATTTGGACCAATGTGAAGCCAAATATGGTGGTAATATTGAGGTCTTGTTCAGATATGATGTGAAAGAAAAAAATACCTGACATTCTCTTTCTTTTTTCTTCTTTTCTTCTCTTTCTGCCTTTCTTTCTACCAACAGGACATTTTTGCATCCAAGGATATGGCAGAGAAAGTAAGCCTCACAATTTTGACACACACACACACACACACACACACACAGTACAGTACAGTATTACATTTCTAATGAGACCTGTGGTACGCCACAGTGGCTCAGACCAAAATGGTCACCTCAAAGCAAGCGTCGAGCTCCCACAGTCCAAAGATGTGCAGCAGGTTAGGTAAATTGCAGACTCTTCCCAGTGTGGATGGACCAATGTGTACCCTTCCTTTAACCCAGTACATCAGGAAATACAGTCCAGGATTAGCAAGCATATCAATTGATAAAGAGGTTTCCAACATGTATGTGCTGCTGAAATTCAAATAGGAGCACAATATGCAGGCCATATGCGTGTATGTGTGTTGTGCATGAGGTCTTTCTCTATTTCCTCCTTCCTCCCTCCCTCCCTTCGGCTTGCTGACTGACCGAGGACTGATTTACACCTCATTATGCGCTGAGCCTCAGTCGGGAGTTGCTGCTGCCTATTAATTTTGTCATTCACCTACAATAGGCATGTTCTGTTCACAAATAGAATACAGAACTCCAGACGCTTCATTATGTTGCTCCTGTGTGTGCTTACTAATGCAGCTGGTCGCCTCCCCTGACTTCCTCAATGTAGGTTATTACCTGGGTTGGAGCACACAGCTTGCCCTGCCACTGGGAGCACACAGTTGCAAAGAAACAAAAGTGACTTTTCTTATGTTATGCGAACTTAATTTGGTCAAATTACACAGGCGACAAGGTAAAAATAGGCATATTACAGTACCCATAAGAATCAATTGATAATACTACCTGATATTATGCACTACAACACAAATACCGACAAATATGCCAAGCAGGACTATGCATTAATGTGATTATGATAACAAATGGTATGAATAAGGGATAGATTTGGCTTCTGCTGCACAATCCTAAAGCTCCATCAGACACCAATTTTCATTCCAGTGTCATGCTGCTAAAGCTGTTCTTCTAGAGCTTGTTCCAACTACATCTGTGGTTTCTTAGTTATATAAGGTTGAGCCCCACCAATCAGCAGGAATAAATTAACACAAAGGGGTATTCCTGAACTAAAATCCCAGCATCTACTTCTTTTCTATGCCATTAGATCATGCGTTAGAATAAGGTATCATGCATGTGGGAAAGTGGTACTTAAACATAAACCCCAAATACAATTGATGCTATATATTTTGAATGTAGGGTGTTTATACTGATATTAGATTTTCATTACTGTGCACTGGGTCTTGCCCTTGCTCTGTCAATTAACTGGCAGCAAGAGAGACAATGCCAAAAAAACATCCCCATTGGGATGTTTAATACCAAAGAACAAGGCTCACTAACAGGATGTTGGTGCCAAAAATTCAGCCTGTCTTTTGAGATGTTTAAGCTAATAAATGAGCATAGGTGTTGGCATACATAATGTAGAATGAGTGCCAGTGTATTGGGATGTTCGATGTCAAAAAGTGAGCCAATTTAATTGGATGTTAAATACTTTTATATGAGCCTACTAACTAGGATACTGCCAAAATTTGACCAAAACAAAGCTAAATGGAGAGTGAATATTGGTGGTAAATTTGTCAGGTGAGCTTAAACACGATTTTCAATGCGGGCTGTCTCTGCCGGATGTGTTTTAGGCAAATTGTCGTCAACACATTCTTAGTATCAGATTTTTAAGGTTGTAATATTAAACTACTACTAATGCTAACACCAAATGGTATGTATCAAATTGATAAAACCTTAGAATGAACCTTGGTTCAACCTTTGTGGAGCCTATGTAATAGATTTAATTACATAAAGTGATCCAACTTATTTAAAAACTGAACTTATTGCTATAAGGTAGCAATGCACAATAGGGTACTTATTTTATTTTCAAGGGGCTTTACAATCTGTATAGCATACAACACCCTCTGTTCTTGGGCAAAAAAATGGAAGAAACCTCAGAAAGAGCAATAGAGGAGGGAATATGGATCTGGCATCAAGCAACTTCTAGGTGCCACCAAACAGATAGGACCAGAGGCACACAACCTCCTCTGCATCGGGGAGACCTCCAAAGATGACAGAGTACACAATCACTCAAGAGGTAAAGAGAGAGGAGAGAGCAGAGAGAGTAAGATAAGAGGAGAGGTTGAATGTCCTGGAAGATGAAAATCCAGATCCAAAACATCTGGAATGAGGCACTGACAGCCAGGGGAGAGTGAGAGAGATCCAGGGACGGCCAATGGTCCAGCACAGAGAAGGCTGAGTGAAAAGAGATGACAAGGAGGACGAACGTGGGAGTGAGAGAGGAAGAAGAGAGAGACAGTTTGGACATTCATCACCACTGCATCTCATACAGTATAAATAATAACAAAAACAGCATCTATGGAGATAACAGTGTGCTATACAGTGATCATAATGTGTTTGGATGTTTAGAGATTCTCGATCCAGCTCTCAGTTAATTAATCTTAACTAATTAAGAGTAATAAAGACAGCAAAGTGGGCTCAATTACAAGGATATTTCAGTGCTATTTTCTTATACACAGTCGGAGACAGTGTGCTTTCCTTTTACAGTCATCTGACTTTTCCATTTTAAAGTTCAATGTAGAGAATTAACCACAAAAGTCACTGAGGTTTTAAGTGGAACTATATGAGGACTTGACTAAGCCCACGGTCAGACAGGAGCTCGGAAAGAGTGACTCGCCATTATAGCTGGTCTTGCCAGCCATTGATAGATTTGTAGTCTTGTAAGACGGGAGGGGCTGGGGGGAGAGGGAGGGAGAATTACACATTGTTTCTGTGCTGTTACTAGATCCCTTTCGTCGTCTCAGCAAGCTCATAGTCACAGCTTCAATTTATGTAAACTTCCCGGTGTGATTCCCAAAAACACAGGGTGAGGGATTCTGCTTTAATTACTCGCTTCTGCTAAAAATGCTTCAGTTATTTATAATGGTTAACCTTATTTGGTATGTGTGTGCGTCTGTGTGTGTGCCCTCCCTCCTGTGAGGAGCAGCTGGTCTGCTCACTCCTGTGCTGTGGGAATCAGACATTTCTATTGATCTCCGTCTCCCATGGGAGACGTGTGAGTGTGTATATGCACGTGTATGTCTGAATGTGTGTGTGTGTGTGTGTGTGTGTGTAGCAGCACAGGGGTTCAGCCCACGGTTTAGTTTTGTGTAACAGTGCCACCACCTGGTGACCACAGAAACTACAACCCATGTCCTCCCTTCACAAGCTTCCTTTTACTCAGACACACTAGTTCTTCAGTGAAAACAGTGTGATAATTCTGCTCTCTCTCTCTCTCTCCGTCTGTCTTGTGTGTGCAGGTTGTTTACTCCTGAATAGGGAAGAAAATGTAAGGGTCCACTGATCTTTACTTTCACGTCTTTCCATTAGAACATGTCAATAATATAACACTGCAGAGTGTGTAACTATGCGTGTGTGTGTTGCAGGTAGTCAACCTTGGTGGGGTTTCTGGGTTGAAAGGGGAAAAAGGCGACCGGGTGAGTGTGAAAGACAGGACATATAGATGTAGACTATATCAGTGGAATGTGTGATGTCATCACATGTGCCCAGACATGCCTAGCACTGAACAATCATATACACTTGTACATACATCCTTTGATGGCCCTAATATGATGCTGGCTATGGATCAAGCCACCACCTAGCTGATATACATTCTTCAGTGCTCACTGATTCTATTCCTCAACCACAAGCAATCATTCTTCTTCTCCCCCTCTCTCCATCTTAGGGTGACGGCTGCTCTGGCTCCCATTCAGGTCCGGTAAGTAACTTTTCCATTGCGTCTCTGTCTCTCTCTCTTCTCTCTCTCTCTCTCTCTCTCTCTCTCTTTCGCAGCATGCTCGTTTTGCAGAAGCATTTGTCTTCGTTATTTGGCATGCAGCACAGTATGAACCTGAAATTTTGCCGAAAGTGGTCTG
>NW_023340268.1:15804761-15807929 GCF_004916995.1 Morone saxatilis
ACTAGAAGCTATGATTTGAAGGGATTTAAAGAGGGTGGGGGTGGCAGTGGTTAATTGTGGTGCTGTAACCGATTGGCAGAAGATTGCCACATGACCACCTGACAATCGCCCTGCTTGATCTCCATATCTCCTTGTCATCTGGCCCTATGATCTATCTGTGCAAGGCATCTTGTATGGTTAGGAGACACTGATTTCACTGAGTTGCCATAGCAAGTTAATATCTTCTATACATGACCACCTTACTTCTAAATTTATCAGGTTCCATAGTAAAACAACTGAAGGGTGCTGCAATGGGCCTCAAATAACGAGACTTATGCTTTTGTCGCATAACGAGGCTATGCTGCGCAGAGAAGATGAGAATGAGAGAAAAGAGAGAGGTAGAGAGAGAGACAGAATCTCTCTCTCTCTCTCTCGCAGCATGCCTCGTTTTGCAGAAAAGCATTGTCTCGTTATTTGGCATGCAGCACAGTATGAACCTGAAATTTAGCCAGAAAGTGGTCTGTGATAATACATGCCAACCAAGTGTCTCTAACCTCAGTGCACAGAGGGATCCAAGGGCCAGAAGGGAGAGAAAGGCGAGTCGGTGAGTGCCAATCTTCTGCCACAGGTTACAGCACCACATCCCACTGCCTCCCAACCCCTCTAACCCTTCAACTATTTAGTTTGATCCTTATTCAAAACCTCATTTTCAGGCATCCAGTCCCAACATTAATTATGCAGTGGGCATGAGTGTGTGCATTGTATGTTTATTTATCGGTGGTTCATTGTGTGTGTATGAAGTATGTGTGCAGGCACCTATATAGAACTCAGATTATTGCAAGGAGAATATTGATTGTTTCTCAGGTTGTGTGTATGTGTGTGTGTGCGTGTGACTGGAGCATATGGGCTCAGCTGGTAGTCCACACGGGTTGCTGACTGGTCACTGTGTTGTTTGCTATGCTCCAGTGGTGTGTGTGTGATGTCTCTTTAGCGCCAGGTCATTGATCTGGGCCTTGTCTCCATTCCTTCTCTCCACAGGGGCTGCCTGCCAACTGGGGCGAAGCAGTTGGGTACAAGGTAAAAGGTTTAAGAAACTTTCCATGATGAATAATGAAGATATGACCTTTTAATGATCATCTAATTAATTTCTAACCCCCTATTATTTTCACTTGTCTTGCTCTCTGTATGTTTCTCACCTTTTGTGTTCTGGCTCTGTCTAGGGAGAAAAAGGTCAGAAGGGCGAGCTCGGTCCACAGGGCCTCACAGGCACTCCTGGGAAGGACGTAAGTGTTTTTGTATTTTGTAGTTTTTTGTCTCTATTGCTCTCTTGCAGAGTTTCTGTAATAAGAATCAGTCAAAGTGTCCTTCAGGCATGAAATTTGCTTTGAGGTTAAGTCAAACAGTTTGCTTGAATTATATATTTTCAATACCACGAATGCTAAAGTGAGCAACCGCTCACAAACACACACACATCCACTTACACAGCCAGTTTTATCAGGCTAAGAGTGGATATTCAGTAAACTTATACGGTATTACTCTTTAAGCTCAGACTCCCATTGATATCCGTTCTCCCCCTCCTCTCTCCCATGGCGTTAAGTCGGCCTGTTAATGCCTGTTAGATTAGGCTAAAGCAACAAAGCTTGCACAATCAATGCTGCCTCATTGACTGTTCTGTTCGTCTCTCACACAGGCAGGCGCCTATTCAGGAAGACTTAAACCTTATAATCTTCCCTGTTCAGTGCTGTGATCCTGTAGACGCATGAAAAGTTTTGAGGAACAAATTACAACGTGTGTGTGCTCTGAGATATTCCCCTGGTTTTCAGCATCAGACGCTCTCACATTTAGCTGTTCACCAGGCTAAGTGCTTGTCGTGGACAGATGGATTTAGCGGAGGATAGATTTTCTTAAGCCTCACATCCATCTGACATTGTGAATATGAATGTGCTTGTTGATGTGACTTGAATCAGGCAGGCAGAAAATATTGCATATGCACCGCTGACGATAATACATCTTACAGACTACAATTCTCCCTCTTCCTGTTTCCAATTTTAAAATGTCAAACAAATGAGGGGAATCAACAAGTGTCTCTAACAATTTATGAAGATGGTATAGGGAACGATTTCTGCAGAGCTTGTTTGATTATTCTGGGCTGACATTGATGATGTCACTGACCCGTACTGATGTTATCACTTCCCTCTCTGTCTGTCACTATTTCCCAGGGTCGAGCAGGGTCCATCTGTGTAGTCGGCCCCAAGGGACAGAAGGTCTGTCTGCATTAAGTCTGGGAGTTTCTACCATCCACCTGTCTGTCACATACATTCAGTTCAATCTGCATTTAATATGTTGAACTTGTTTTTTCAGGGTACCCCAGGTGTGGTGGGTCCTGAAGGACTGGCTGGGGAGCCAGGGAAACCTGGACTACCAGGCCCACCCGGAGTTGGAAAGCCAGGCCTACCAGTAAGTGTGTTTTTTTATTCAAGGGGAAAAAAAGAAGCCTATATGCACTCACTGGATGGATGTCATTTCACTGATTACCTTCATGTCCTTACACTCGTCTTACAGATAGTCTCAGTTTGACCAAAAAGTACTTTTATTATATGCTGCTCTTAGAAGTGCAGGGTAGGACTTGGCTGGACTCCTTATTTTGGTGCAGCATTCATTGCCCTTGACAGAAGGCTGAAAGTGTGCTAAGAAATGCATTTGAAAAGACTGATGTACTTCTTTCCTGTCAGGGCCTTCCTGGTGGTGCAAAAGGAGAAAAGGTACGTTCACCCTTCAACAAAGGACTTATGGATATTTTAGGACTCCCCTTGTTAGCATGTGAGCAGAAAAGATAACATACAAGTAACAGATAACAGGTGAAATAGTTGGCCAAAGTGAATAGATAAATGGTTGAAATTGTTAGCTGGAAGTACTAAATAAACAATTAAAATTGTTAATAGTACTAAATAAGCAATTGAAATAGCTTAAAATGGATAAACAGTTGAAGTAGTTAGCTAAAAGTAATGGATGAACCTTTGACAGTATATATAGCATGTGAAATAGCTACCAGTAGGCTAATGGCTAACATTTGAAATAGTTAGCTAAAGGTAATGGATAAACAACTGATATAGTTCAGTCAGCCAACTCACATTTGGAATGTTTATTAAGCAGTATAGCATATTTAGATGTTGGCGTCTAGGCTCCGAC
>NW_023340268.1:15808029-15822846 GCF_004916995.1 Morone saxatilis
TGTGCAGTTTAAATAGACCGCCAGATTGGAAGGGAGCGCTTGGTTAGTGATTATGGAATAAGGCATGTCATGTGTGTAATCAGCGCAGCTCGAGTTGACCTGCCTGAACTAGCTCGCAGGCTTCGCTCCATTTGCTTTAGGTAAGCCATAAACAGTTGAAATAGTTAACTAAAAGTAATGGATAAACAATTAAGATAGTTAAAAGCAATGGATAAACTGTTGGTATAGTTGCTTTAAGTATGCAATAAACAGTTGAAATAGCTAAAAGTAATGGATAAACATCTGAATCAGTGGTAGTTAGTGGTAGCACGAGTGCAAAGTTGGGCTTACTAGCGTTGACAATTCAAGTGTATTAAAACGCATTGTAAATGTAATTGTAGCCACGTTTATGTAGTTAATAGTGTTTGACAACATCCAGTAAATATTTGTGTGGTTTATGTTGGTTGGGTACAAGGTAAATGGTATGTGGATTCAGACATTCATACCATCCTTAGGCTAGCAATCCCAAAATGTACCTATTAAAATAAAGTAAAAACCAAATTGCTTATTTTTTGTTTTTTTTAGAGTATCTGTAACAGTATTCTTAAGACAAATGCGGTGATATGTGTTAACAGGGAGAAACAGGACCTACGGGAGACGATGGATTGCCAGGAGATCCAGTGAGACTCTTTTAAACATTGATTTATATTCAGTAATGTATGCATGAGATTCCATTATACAGTATTCAAACTGTGAGCTGATACATCAGTGTTTGACTGGGATTCTGCTGTTTTCATAGGGACCAAGAGGACCAGCAGGGTATAAAGGAGAAAAGGTACCCATAGACAGACATTGTCTATAATCTCTCTAGCTGCGTGTCTGTGTGCTCTCTCATCCATATATTGCCTGTGTGACTTGTATTCAATCCTCAGGGTGACCCATGTGAAGTGTGCCCTGTGCTGCCTCAAGACGTGGGTAACACAGTGGCTCTGCAAGGAAAGCCAGGTCTTAAAGGAGAGCCTGGATTGCCAGGAATAGGAGAGAGAGGACTGCCTGTAAGTACAACCGTTTGACCATAATGTCGAACTATAATGTATTCTGAACCTGCCCTGAGTGTTCAGTTTAACGTTTTTACGATCTTGTACATGTTTTATTTGGGAGCCGTAGTAACAGTCTAAGCTGTAGCTGATGATTGAACCTTGAGCACTTGTTTGATAGTGTATATATTTTATTTTTCTTATCATTCTGGGGGAAGGTATGGCGTTTACTTCTACCTTGGGGTTGTATTTACCCTTGTAATTCTCACAGCAGCTCAAGGAGAGAAAGCCTGATATGCTGTCAAACGTTTATTCTCCAAGACAAAGGTCATTTTGTTAATATAATCTTAACGCGTCTTTCTTTCTCTCCGGTGAGTCAGGACTCAACATACTGTGCATTGTGTTTCTCTTTCTGTTCATTCTGCATCCTCCTACTTACCCTAGCAGGTGAAATGGGGAATGATTTGTGGGGGAAAAAAGAATATAAATCTAGAGCCTTATGAGAATCTCTGTGCAACGATTTCCAATAATGTCAGCATCCATCTGTCATACCTGGTTAGGGCATAGGGAGAAGTAGGTAGAGCAACAGAGAGGGAGAGGGAGATATGACCTCACTCTAACAAAGTTGAGCTAACAGCATTCTTACTTCTGGCTCATCCCTGCTCTTCTTTTCTCTTTTCTTTCCCTATATTTACCAGGGACCTCAAGGTACAGATGGCAAGACAGGACAGAAGGTATAAAGTTCCCCCTCATTCATTTACAGCTTATGGTTCATTCATATTCTGTGGAAGCATGACCTATACACACTCATCTGCATTCCTACACATTCAGATATGCTAACATCAGCAGTGTGGAAGGCTCTCTTCTAAAGTAGATGCAAGCGAACTAGCTGAACTAAACTCCACAAAACAAGAAGAGTTCATAGCACTCCTACCCACTGTACCCATATGTGCCAACCAGTCCATGCACCAACACCTACCCACTCACACACTGCTGTCATACTCCCACATCTGCCTAACTGCACAACTGTTTGCCTCCAGTGCCATGTCGGGACATCTTGAAGCAAACAGGCTCATCAGGGTGAGCTGCAACTAATTTGCCTTCTTGGATGTTTTTTTTGTATTCTGCAGGGAGAATCAGGATCAGATGGTGCCAAAGGAGAAAAGGTCAGCTGTGTGTCTTTATTAGGCTTGAGGTTAAACAATTTCTTGTTTAGACTTCTTTACGCTGGTGTCAGCTAGATGGAGCACCCTAATTAGTGAATGAAACATTGGATTTATTGCCCAGTCTGCACACATAATGTTTTATGTTGCATTAGTTGCACCTGTCTTGGAGCACCAAAACATTTCTATGTTAATTTACCTCATTTGAATGAGTTCTTATGTGGATAGTTACTTAGCGATTACCTTTGACCTACCTCTGATCTGTCTGTGTGCTTTAGGGAGAGCCATGCTCTGTGTGCCCCACTCTCGGAGAGCTACCCGCTAACCTCGTCCCCGGTGTCATGGCCCAAAACCTGCAGCAGAAGGGAGAGAAGGGAGAGCCTGGGACTGGACAGAAGGGAAAGCAAGTAAGTGTGTTCTAGTACTGTAAGAATGAATGTGTTTCTAGCGTTGAATAAAAAGCAGAGCAGTTTGAAATGCTCATAAACGCAAGGTGAAAACAATAACAGTCTTATCTTGTTATTGTTGGAGGACTTTGCTCTCACCGAAAGGAAATAATACATAATGGTAGAAGGTGGTAGAAGAAAACTGATTGGGTAATTGCTTTTTTTTTTTTTTTTTGACTATGTGTCTATTTTCTGATTTTGTTAACGTAAGTGTGTTTGCTAGCATGTGTGAGCAGTGATAAGAACCTTCATTAAAATGATGTATCATTCACTTTTTCTGCTCCACAGGGGGAACCAGGAAATGTAGGATCACCTGGCCTTAGAGGAGAGAAGGTAAGTAACATAAAAAGAAACAGGACTGAGAGTAGGTGACCTCAATAGCAGACTAGGCTTATATAAGGGGAACTCACTCGGTATGTTGCTGAATGGGGCTCTTAATAGACTTCATGAGGAAGATAATCACAGCAGTGCGCTAATTTTAGGGCCCAAAACTGTCTGCCATAGGGATTTTACTCAGCAGGGAACTTATTAGTGAAAAGCTTAGGTAGTGAAAAAACAGAATCATTTGACATGGCTGCCTGTGGGGTGCTCCTTACTATGAAATGTGAATTACCAATTTAAAAGACCCATCCATTTTTATCAATTTGTGAAATTCAGATACTGTAGTAATTTATTTTATTTGTCTGCAGGGTAGTGCAGGCAGCAAAGGAGCTGATGGTAAGCCGGTAAGTTCAGGTTCAGTTCTTTGGTACAGAATGTCTTACCTCACATCCTGATTCAGTGATGTTGTTAAATGAAACGTGTCCGTATGACAGGGAAAACCTGGACCAAAAGGACCCAGTGGCAAGGATGGACAGAGTGGCCAAAAGGTAAGAGAATAGAGACATAAACCTATATGGGGAAGCTTTCTGGGTCTTACCTTACGTGATTTTTGTAGTCAGGGTATTTCAACGAATTACCTTTACCCAATAAAGAGTGCAGCAGCGAGGTAGAGACAGTGTCATGTTAGGTTGGACATTTTCAATGTTCAAAAATAAAGCAATTTGGTGGAAACCAGCTGTTTGCCTGCACCATTTAAATACTGAAGCCCCTTCATTGTAGGTATTATATTTGTAAACGTCAGCATGTATAAACCTGCTGTTTGTCTGTTATTATACAGTAGTGCAGTATATACAGGCAAAGCTTCACTCATAAGAAACCATCTCAATAAAGTATTATTGGTGAGCTAGAGGGGATGATGAAAATAGACCTTTTCCATTTTTTTTTTCATTTTTTTATGAAAGTTTCCTTTTTGGGGTATTGAACATTTTACAAGTGTTATTTTGGAAATGTATGCAGTTGTCAGCATCTCACAGTGATGTTGCTCAGAAACCCATCTATATGTGCACATCTTATATTTACACCATTTAATACTTTATCTCATTCCATGACATTTAATTATTATATTTATCTTCCGACAGGGAGAGCAAGGGCTGCCTGGTCTTGGTCTTCCTGGCCTTAAGGGTGAGAAGGTAAGCATAGACGTATGTATTGCTCTTGGCATCTTTTAGCTTCATTGTTATGCAAACTAACCGTCTTGACTCCCTGCCCTTCCCCAGGGCGAGTGTGGTTTGTGCCAGCCGGCCGAGGTTGGTAGCGCACCTGCAGGCATCAAAATGCCTGAGGGAACAAGAGGCAAGCCAGGTGAACCAGGCCCTCCGGGTCCACCCGGACCTCCAGGTCTCGGAGCTGATGGAAAACAGGTGAGATTGCTCCGTAAGGAAAAGATGGCCAGCACAAGAATATCTAGAAACTAAATCAAATTAGATTTATACAAAACTACACACACAACCTTTTGGAATTAGGACCTTGGTTTATCTTAGAGAGTGTTTGCATTGTTGTCCTGCTTGCAATGGAAGCAACCAGAGATTGATAAATTTGTCTAGAAAAATGACTGATGCTATCCTTTTATCTATTGTGCACTCAGAAACACAAAGTATGAATTGTCCGATTCTTTCCGATTGTTCAGATTTCCCATGATGAAAGGGCCCCTCAACACTTTCTTGGTCTCTCCTTAAGAGGGCAGTATGGTGCTCTCTGAGCACATACAGTCTCTTTAATCCCTGTTGCTTAAATTGACATGAAATGATTTATGAGTTATGTTTGTACTTTGTAAATGTTTTTACCCACTTTATGTTTGCATTTATTATTATTAGTATTGACCCCTCGTCTGAGCTTATGGGATGGTTTGAATTGTATATTTTGTATATATTCTTTATATTATTACATATTATGTTATTGTGTTTTTCTTATATTTTATCATTTATCATACTCATGACTGTGCATTTGTTCTTTAAACCCTGAAAAAAACGGGACTGAATGAATATGGAACAGTGCTGTAGCCTACAAACAAGCTCCTGCAGAACCAGAAGCATTATTTGATATCATTTTGTAACAGTTTGGATAAGCACTAGAAGTCTATAGTGCATAACATAGCACTGTTAGAATTATCCATCTTTATCTTCATACAAATTCCACAAAATCAAAGAAGCTCTTTTATTTTGTTGCCAACAGATTAAATAGCATCTGGATAAGTAAAAATTATGAGATGCTGAAAGATTTCACCCTGAGGGATGAAACAACCATAATGCTTATTGTACAAACAGGATATGCAGGGATTCTCCTTTTACCGCATAACTGTCACTAAGTGTAATAAATCTCTGTTGGCTTCTGTGACCCCTCCCAATTACATGCTGTGTGCCTCTGTGGTTGGCTTTATGTCAACAGCTATTTTTACCTGAATGGATGCAGAGGATTGCACGTGACTGCAAATGACTCCACATGTGTTTGGGAGTGTGGGTGTGTGCATGAGCTGCACACCTGCATGAGTATCATGTATCTGCATGCATGCGTACATCACCTTGTATTTGTTTACACAGGGCCCACCGGGGCTTGCTGGTGCACAAGGAGCAAAGGTAAGTTTCCTGTTAACGTTGTTGTTTTTTTTTAGATCTTGTCTATAAAAAGCTATGTATGTGTTTTCACCAATGACCCAGCAACAAATTCAGCTCTTGAGCATTGGGTACACTTTTTGATTAATTCAACGTCCACATATCCAAAACAGTCTTACCTTAAACAACCTTTTGCATTACCTGCAAAAATCTATTCGGACTCACTGGTGGCCTTTACAGACAGAGTCAGACTTTCTTAACTAATTTGACATCTACTGGGACCAAGGATGTCTGCAGGAAAATCACCCCACATCGTATTGAATAATATTTCAAGAGAGCACAGGCACTCCACTTTATTTCAGGTCACCAAGTCTGTCTTTTGGAACGTTCACATCACTTTACCCCAAAACTAGGAAATAAATCTGCCATCAACAGAGCGAGGCTGCTTTAAATTACACTGAAGCTCTCCCACAATCACTTTGCTTGGACCTCAGAGTAGACCCAGACCGATACAAGAATTTTGAGACTGGTGCCATTATCAGCATGTGAGAGGTAAATAAATCTCATGATGAAACACAAAACCCCAAATCAACCACTAATACTAAAAGCTATGCTTTCGTTCAATATCAACAATTAAACTACAGAACAGATTACAGATGGAAATGAATGGTACCTTGTGGACTTTTCTTCTAAACAAACCAAAGTTATACACAAGACTCATTGTGTGTATCCTTGAGGTATAACAAACATGTTGAGTGTATTCCTTCCTCATCAAACATTTGCACAGTGGATTTCAGAATATTTAAATCCTACATTATTTACATCCCTGTTTACTTACTAGAAGTCTTCTTCTGTATGGATTTGCTGGTGCTTTTGTTTCTTGGCGCATACCGCCACCAACTGTTGATCAGTGGAATATTGTGAGACCAGTGGCACGTGCATGAGTGTCCTTGATACAAACAGAACCCGGACCCAGTCATAAAACGTTGTTCATAGCAGTACTAGTGCTTTAAAATGCACAAGGTACCTTTTAATGTAAGCATTGTGAAAGCTACAGCACATAGTTGACTATCAGGGCCTCTCATCATCATATTGCAATTTTACCAGGGTGAACAAGGAGATCGAGGAGATAAGGGGATGGACGGAGCTCCTGGAGTCCCAGGATTGTCTGGAGAGCCTGGTCGGAACGGACTATCGGGCTTGAAGGGAGAGAAGGTACAGAGTAGCAGCCATGTTTTCTCTACAGTCCTTATTCCTTTCTACTGACCATATGTGACAGAGATCTAGTAGGGACTTTTTGAGTTTGTAAGTCTTTTGTCTCTCCATCCATGAAGACATCAGTGATGGTTCCCAGTGGTTAAAAATGGACACTGATTGGCTAAATGATAACACTATAATTATTTTAATTATTATATTTTCTCAGGGTGATGCTTGTACCAGCTGTCCTTCTCTGGGCAGTGCGGTGGGTGATGGTGTAGCTGTGCCAGGCCCCAAAGGAGAGAGAGGAGACCCTGGTGCCCCAGGAGAAGGGAAGCCTGGAAAAAATGTAAGGAGACTGTGTATTTATTTATTTACTCCTGGCTCTCTGTACTATGGGAATTGCTGATGATCATCTTACATGTTTCCTTTCAGGGAAAACCAGGCTTACCAGGTGTGCAGGGGCCTGCCGGTCCCAAAGGAAGCAAGGTGTATTACCATATTTTTGAATACATGCAGAGCATTGTGTCTACTCGTACATCACTGACAGATTCTTATCTATGTTGTTCTGTGCACCCTGTAGGGAGAAGCTGGAGTTGCAGGAGTTGGCCTTCCAGGACCACAAGTAAGGCTGATGTGTCCTTAAAAAACCCATCTGGTTCAATAATGACGTTTTATGTCAACAGCCACTCTGTCATGCAAAACAGAGCTCCTAGATGGATGTGATCCTGCTGTGATCTCCATAATGAACACCATATCTTCCCATGATATCAGTGTTTTTTCTACCTCTTAGATCTAACAATTAAGTCATGAGGTTGTAAATAACTGTCTAAAAATAATCCTGGGCCGTTCTCTCTAAAATCCTTTGATTCATTGTGGAATCTTCATTACTTTGTATCAGGAAGCCAGTCCTCCCCTACTACTCCTCTGTGAAACATCTCACGTAGCCAGGCTTCCTCACCAAAATCTCCACTCTTTGTTTATTCACCAGACCACCTAAACCGCCTGCCTTTCTTTATCCTTTCTCTTTGTGATGTATGTCATAGGGTGAAGAGGGACCAAGAGGGATACCAGGACTTGTAGTAAGTTTCTCTCATATTTATAAAGTCCTACTTTTTATACACTAGATCTAGATTTTGGTCTAACTGGTGTGTTTTGTGCAGGGACCTCCTGGAGCCAGAGGATTGACTGGCCCTGTTGGCCCTGCAGGTGCAAAGGTAGCATAAATTAAAGAGGTGGAAGCCTAACTTATTGTTGCAATATACAATCAAATGTGCTTCATTTTGTTTGAAACAATGAAAGCATGTAACTTACACTGTGAGTTTGTTTATAGGGCTCTACGGGAGATGTCGGACCTTCAGGACCACAGGGGCCTATGGGAATCGGAGTAGCAGGCCCCCCGGTAGGACATAAATGCATCTTTTTGTGTGTGCATATGGGCATACAATGTCATGCTGTTGTATTGTCAAACACTGTTTTCTATTTGCTTTTTCACCCACAGGGTAGAGATGGAGCCCCTGGCTCTCAAGGATTGCCAGGAGCCGATGGCAGACCTGTGAGTTGTCCTGTTGCTTTATTTTAAGTCGGTGTTCCATTTGCATGTTTTTGTACATGTGCATCAACAATTTAAAGAGATGCTAAAGAAATTTCAAGCAAACTTGAGTTGTTGCCTCTGTGTTAGTGTCTGTTAGTTTAGAGTTTTAATTTTCTTTGAGCTTCTTTGGGAATTGTCCTTGATTTAGGCATCATTTGTAACCAAGGATGTCTGCCTCGATCCATAACAGAGGCAATGTCTGCTCCCATCTCATCCTCTGTCCCCTGATCTACGCTCAGCTCACTGCCCCGTGAGCTTTCTTCTGGAACAACAAAGCAAGAGTAACTAAGTGTTTGTGTGTGTGTGTGTCTGTGTCTTTGTCTTTGTGTGCATTTGTGCTGCCTCTTTCTCTTGCAGGGACTTGATGGAGCTAAGGGGGACAAGGTAAGTCTACCGTTTTGTTTGGATGAAGGGATCTGGAGGGGTTTGAATATAAGGGGTGGAACAGATGGTAATCGCAAGAGATGGTTCAACAGCCCCCCCCCCTCGCTTCACACACACAGACACACACACACACACAAGCATACGTGCGCTGACACACACATGCTCACACCTGCCTCGAGGCACAGATAGAGTAACAGCAGAGGTGACGAGTGTACTGTTGCTGGCAGACGAGGAGTTTCAGGGGCCTTAAGAGGGAGAGTGTGTGAGACTATTAATTACCGCATTCATCAGAGCCACCAGTCCAGACTGTCACTGAGAGGGTGGGAGAGATGAAGAAGCGGTGGAGGCAGCGCTCAAGGGTCGGGAGGGGTGTGAGATGTGGGACAGGAGCCCACTGTTAAAGGGGAAAAAATCAAGAAAACAAAGAGAGAATGAGCAAAAAAGGCGACGTTTTGCATTCATTGTATTCATACACAGTCTGGAGCTATCCCGGAGAGCTCATATATATTGTAAAAACCTGACTTGGATGTTAGAGGAAAGAGCAATTGGGGATATCATCCTCCTATTACAGATGTTAGGTGAATTACATCTTTCTTTACAACATAGCACCTGATACATTCATTGTGTCCTTGCACTACATTAAGATTTTGCGAACAAATCCATGTAATGCAACGCTTTAAGTTCACAAAGTGGTATAAAATTGTTCATAGCATTTCATCCCCTGCAGTTCTCAGAGTGTCTTTGTGATGCACAAGATTTCAAGATTTAGCAAAACTGCACAAAATAGTCCTGAATGCTCAAAGAGTTTTGACTTTCTTACAGTAAGTAGAGTAGTTTTAATGTTGAATGAGGACTCGGTTTTTGCAGTCTGTGCTTAAAATTGTGCAAAGACTTTCACTTCAGCTTTTTTATGGGTCTTTTTTTCATGTATATTTTAGGGTGTACCTGGAGAGTGCAACTGCATAATCCCAGTGCACAATGGCGTAGGCGGACCTGTGAGTACACACATGCACACACACTTAAATAAACACATGTAGGCATACAACTAGTTTAATCTAGAGAATTGTTGCCCCATAACGGAAGCCTGAATACACATGGACTTTTTAAACACACAAACACACACACAGGATTTTATTATGACTCCGCAGGGGACATAATGAGAAAAACGTTCATGCTAAGTTATTTCCCAAATTTGTTATTATTATTCTTAACTTCACATTGTGCACTCTTATTATATTCTGTTGGTGCAAGCAGCGGTGCTGCTCTGATTTTGACTACTTTTGCCTTCCAGGGAGCTCCAGGAACTCCAATAAACACATGGCAGCCCGGGCCTCAGGTCTGATCTGTCAGTCAGCAGCCCCGACTGATAACTTGGGCTTTGTTTGCATGCTCTCTGTTGTTACCTTGCAAAGTTTCTCTGAAAAATCACTGAATTCTTCAGTTGTTTTTGACTATGAATGCGTGCTGTCATCTGTGGCCATGCCTGTGTGTGTTATAGGGCCCACCAGGACCTCCTGGGCCCCCTGGCCCACCTGGGCCTCAGGGTGTTATTGGAATCCAAGGACCACAGGTAAGAGAAAGAGGCAGTTGGGTGGTGAAAGGGGTCTCTCTTCAGTTCAATTCAGAAGCTGGAGCTGATCAGCCTGGTTTGAACTACAAGCTACTTATGATGTAGGCTTTCAGCTTGGGCATTTCAGGTACTTCATAAAGGCAATGCTTTGATATGCTTTGCAACTTCATGGGTAAATAAAGTTCATAATATGCATGTAGTAAATGGAGCGACGTTATATTCTGAATTTGTGCATTAGTTTGGTGTAAAATAGGCTTAGAAAATTAGGATCCAATCATAAATGCACTAACCCGTTGGGTGCTTCAAGCTTTAATCCATGTGGGAAGCAACTGAGCAAGCTTTGGGAATGTCTGTCAAGACATGAACAGTTATTTGAAGGTCCTGTTTAAAATATCAATTTAAAATATATTGCAAGGCAAATTGAATGTACCAGTTTGATACATTTCTAAAGTTTGAAATTCGAGCAGACCTTCAAATAAATTGTGACTGCGATCTGTGTTGCAAGAGTCAAAGGTGTGAGAAAGACATTAGAAGTGGTGATGGTAACTGGATGGAAGAGGTTGTGTATTTGACAAAGGTGCATTTGTAATGCCGAACGCGAAATAGTACTTAACAAAATAGAATTTGTCTAAATTCAGTTGGCTTTTTAAATTTTTAAAGTTTCATGAGACATGGCAGAAGAAGGAAGAGGTTTGATAATTTTGACCTTTGACTCTGGTGGAGATGGGAGTGGCTATCCCTTGACTGGCAACAAACCAGTTCAACCTCAGTTCCTTCTTTCAGGGTATCCCTGGAAACGACGGGATACCGGGGAACCCGGGTTTGCCTGCATACATCGTAAGTAAAATTAGAGGGAGTAAAGGAGGGGAGGCGGCTCTTATCTACTGAGTGAAGATCTGGGGGATTTATGTATAAATGATGCAAAACTACAAAACAAATGCATGTGTCATGAACTGGTATTTATAAAAACTACATGTGTTTTTTATTGGATTTAAGAACTTAGTTTTTCGAGTTCAATTATAGGAACAATGTAATACCAAGGGTATTTGTAACAAAATTTTACTATAAATCTAAACACAGTTGCCTTTATTAACAAGTTGTGTTCTGTGTTAAAATCTAATATTGTACATTACAAACTGTAATACAAAGTTACCCCAGGTATATCAGAAATTTTGAGCACAAGTCCTGCTGTTAAAGGATGCTGCTGATTCCAGAACAAGCACAGTTTGGTTTATGTCACACAATATTAAAAAAGGGCTGCCGGTATATTGATATCTATTTATGGATAACTGTAGGAGTGGACATAAAGCTTGTGCATATGCCTGCATATTCATCATGACTGAGATGCATTACTTCAAACACATGCAGGAATTTTGCAAAAAAAAGGTTTAGCTTGTTGTGCATTTGGTCTGTATGTAACCTCAGGTCTTCTTGTGGACAAAGCTAGTTCACTTACGGTAAGTGTAAAGTGGAGAAATGAGGTGAAATGTTGTGAAGTTATCCGTGGATTCTTTTTTTATATGGTGTCATAGTTGTTTCTCACAAGCCTGCCGATGGCTTAATTTAATTAAGGGAACATCAATGCTGATCTTCAGCCAGCACTCAAGGGGAACTTCACCTTCAACACAGGAATTAAAGCAGCAGTTTAATGGAGGAAAAGGAGGTTGTGGAAAAAAGCACTCTGAAAAAGATTTGAGACTGATC
The DNA here is from genome assembly GCF_004916995.1 of Morone saxatilis. Classification (NCBI taxonomy): domain Eukaryota; kingdom Metazoa; phylum Chordata; class Actinopteri; family Moronidae; genus Morone; species Morone saxatilis. Next base: position 15,820,034 of record NW_023340268.1, read on the forward strand.
TTATGAAAACTCTCTGCAGAAAGGTTTTGATTGAGTGCATATTAAGCAACAGCTCTATTATTACTAATTACTACTAAGTGTTATTTTAATGCATCCATGGATCATGAGTAAAAGGAAGAGATGCACAGAAAGTACTGCAGAATTGCTAAGTACTCTATCCCACTTGCAGAAGTTTGACTACAGTGGAAAAGTTGGCACCCTCTGCCCTCTATTAATTCCCACACATGTTGGTAGATGAGCCCATCAATGCCTCTTTTTCGGTTCTGCAGGTATTATGTAATTCAAAGCGCAGCTCTCAAGACCCTCAAAAACAGCTTAGTCTTTGAAACACAACAGAATATTGCTGAGAGAAATCACAAAGTTAGCAATTTTCAGATCCCTTTAGAGTGAGAAGTGAACATTGCACAGTGACATATAATTATAGAGAACCTTCTTTCGAGCAAGGCCAGTAACAGCCAATGGCGTGCAGCATAAAATAGCCTTTCTAGCTAATGGCTCCAGTTTGAACAATGTCAAATGGGTTTGTAATGACTTTGAAACCAGGCCAGGTGCTATTGACAGACTCTCTCAGTGGAAAGGGTCCCACTGCTTTGACAGGGAGCAGACCGCCTTTCACAGTAAATGTGATTGGGCTTGTAGAGTGAGCAGTTTTATTTGAAAACTAGCTATAAATAGACAGCTTAACTCCAATGTGGCATTTGTCTCTCTCGCTCTCTCTTTTGATGTGTTCTTGCACATATCCAGTATGTTTGTTTGTACATATATGTACTGTATGCACATTATGCGTTATGTGTCTGTTCAACTCTTTGAATTGTAAACTTTTCTGGGGCTGACTGGAGCTCTTGATGTTTCTTAGCCATTAAATGAAATGGGTACTGAGGTTTTGTTGTCGTTCTGGTGTTTATCTGCTGTACTGTAGAGCTTATTATGGCAATAAACATTATTATTATATGTGGTGCAATGAGGGTGTAATAAGCTTAGACTGCTGTATTTTAATGTGTCAATTAAGTTGGATTTTTACAGAAATTATGTTATAAAATTGGATTGTTAGTAGCATTATTATAAAAAACGATTTAAATATTTGTAACTGTAAATAGGCCTCTTGCATGATGGTTAAAATGTCTAAAACAGCCACCTCAGCAATTTATTTTGTCTCAACACTGTAGAGACTGATATGGTTATTGCTTGGAAAGGTTGTGACAGTTTGTACCAGTTTTTGTTGCAGCTTTTGGTGATAAAGTGAAGTGTGATTTCAACAACTGTCCGACGGACTTAGCAAAACAAATATTGTGTGCCATTGTATAAAAGCGCAAAAAATACTACAGATTTACATGTTACCATTTAATGGAATGACAAAAAAGTAACATGAAATAAGTTAATGAGATGAGGGTCAATTAGCTAAGTAGATAAGGAGTTGGAATTGGAAAGTGAGTGTGGGTAGACAGTGTTAGTATTTTACTGTAAGAGCAATAAACCTTTCACATTGCAACGTTTTGACTTGTCAAACACAGGCGTAACTAATAACTTTGATTGTGGCTGCATTCCATTTAAACGTGTCAGTTCCTGGGAAATGTCTGCTCTGAGGAAAGCCTCTTACCAGACTTACAATATACTGATGATTAATTTTATAATGAGTACGGTCTAGACCTGCTCTATTTTGAAAAGTGTCCTGAGATAACTTCTGGTAATGATTTGTGCCTCCAGTGATTATGAACAATGTCAAATGGGTTTTCGTAAATGACTTTGAAACCAGGCCAGGTGCTATTGACAGCTTTCAGTGGGAAAGGTCCACTGCTTTGACAGGGAGGCAGACCGCTCTTTCACAGTAATGTGATTGTGTCTTGTTAGAGTGAGCAGTTTTTATTTGAAAACAGCTTATAAAATAGACAGCCTTAACTCAATTGTGGCATTTGTCCTCTCGTCTCTCTTTTTTGATGTGTTCTTGACTATATCGTATGTTTGTTTGTAATATATGTACTGTATGCCATATGGTTATGTGTCTGTTTGCAACTCTTTGAATGTAAACTTTCTGGGCTGACTGAGCTCTAGATGTTCTTGCGCATTTAAATGAAATGGTATGGAGTTTTGTTGTTCGTTCTGGCTGTTTATCTGCTGTATGTTAGAGCTTATTATGGCAATAATAAACATTATTATTATATGGTGTAACCTGCAAATGGACGGGTGTAATTAAGCTTAGACTGCTTTATTTACCACGTGTCAACATTAGTATGATTTTTACAGAAATTATGTTATTATAATATGGATTGTTAGTAGCAACTCTAAGTAATAAAAAACGTTTAAATATTTGTACTGTAAATAGCTCTTGCATGTGGTTAAAATGTCTAAAAACAGTCCACCTCAGCAATTTTATTTTGTCTCACAACCACTGTAGGAGAACTGATATGGTTATTGCTTGGAAAGTTGTACATGTTTTGTACCAGTTTATGTTGCAGCTTTTGGTTGATAAAGTGAAGTGCGATTTCACAACATTGTCCGACGGATTAATGCAAAAACAAATATTTGTGTAGCCATTGTATAAACACAAGCGGCAAAACAGATACTACAGGATTTACATGTACCATTTAAGAATGACAAAAAAAAGAACATGAATAGTTAATGAGATGAGGGTCAATTTAGCTAAGTAGATAAGGAGTCGAAATTGGAAAAGTGAGTGTGGAGTAGACAGTTGTATAGTAATTACTGTAAGATGCAATAAGAACTTCACTCATATACAACGTTTTTGACCTTGTCAAACGACAGGCGTAATAATAACATTGATTGTGGCTGCATTCCATTTCAAAACGTTGTCAGTT
>NW_023340268.1:15822871-15873756 GCF_004916995.1 Morone saxatilis
CTCTTGCTGTTTGAAATGTCTCTCTGCTGGGCTGCCTGTTGGGTCTCTGTAAATAATTTCATACGGAGTACGGTCTAGACCTGCTCTATTTGAAATGTGTCCTGAGATAACTTTTGTTATGAATTGGCGCTATACAAATAAAATTGAATTGACACTGTGTGCTAATTTGTACAGTAAGCTATTTTAGTTTTTATGTTAGAAATGTAAAAAACTTAATGGGCATCAATCAAACTATTCATTTTATCAAATTATACCAAAGAAATATACCAAAGAGAGATGTTCTGAATTAGTTTTCAGTTTTTTCAGCTATAAGTAGGTCCCCCATTATACCCTCAATGCATCTGTATGTTGCATGGAGGAAGAATAGTGTCCATCAACATCTAATCCATATGGACATCTTTGAATTTACCTAATTTTGCCACTTCTTCCATGTAAATGCTTAAACTTGGCTAGAACAGCACGTAACTCTCAACTGGTGGCAAGGAAGTGTCTTCATCATGTTGAGTCATAAACATGAATGGAACTCAAAATCCATCCCAGGATTAATGACTATTATACAACAAGTTACATTCAAGTGGGAAGAGGCGTAGGCCCTTAATTTAGTTTGATTGAATATGTGATCTTATTAGTGTGTGATGTTGTGTAATTGCGAAGTCTTCAGAGAAACCGTACTTCATTGCAACGCTGTATTAGGAGAACAACATTGGGAAACTTTGTTTTGGTTTCCCTTAATGAAAATAATTGATGCCATAAAGTTCCTAAATTAATATTAATTTAATTTCTGTTTCCGTGCCCCCTCTGTAGAACCCCATTGTAGGGCCACACCATCTGCCTCAAGACTCTGCTGGAGATGGTGATGTAAGTAGGAATGCATTTTGGGAAATGGGGTTTTATTGTTCTCAGTTACTTTCTTTTCTTTTTCCTTTGCCAGTTTTTGTCATGAAAACTGTTGATCAGTGTGTTCGTATATATATATATATGTATATATGTATGTATATGTACTGTATGCGAGTTTCTATGTGTGTGTTGTGTAACACAGGAGGGCTGTGGTGAGGGCTGCTCCAAAGGGTCGCCAGGGGTGCCAGGCATGGCTGGTGCCAAGGGAGAAAAAGGAGACGAGGGAAAGCCTGGTGTAACCCCCTTGGACAGCTGTGACATGGTGAGACTTTGAGGGACTGGGATTTTCTTGTCGAAACATTTTCAGCTTCACTTTATGATTCTCCATTTCCAGGATCATATGAAATGTCACTAACAGCGCATTGTGTTTGTTGTGTATTGATGAATGCAGAATGGCACTGAATGCATTGTATTCAAGTTTGCATGGCTTGATGTGAGAAGCTATCAGCCTGACATGATATAATCAACAGTAAGGCATTACTGTAATAACTTGTTCTCTTGTCTGCTTCCAGTGTTTGGAGAGACTGCAAGGAGCGCAGGCGACACAAGCAGTGGTCAGTTGAGATTATTGTCATATTCTAAGGACATGGACACAAACACATGCACACATTGACAGAGAGTATGTGCACATTTCCTATGTATTATATGTCTTTGCCTCATAGGATGATCGACCCTGCACAGGAACACCTGGAATTCCAGGAACACCTGGATCACCAGGAATAAGAGGAGAGCCAGTGAGTCTGTGTTCTCATATACACACTGGTATAATGTTGGATATGAGAGTGTATGCATTTTTCCACAAGAGTTTGCAGAGATCACCTTTCTTTCTTTATCTTTACCACAGGGTATACCAGGAGAGAGAGGCCAAGCTGGAATTCCAGGAAACATGGTGAGGCTTTGTCAAACCTATGGATTCAGCAACATGTCTCCCTCGTCTCATTGCAGACCAATCTCCCATGAAGCTTATTTATACTAGATAAACCTGACTGTTTTTGTAAGACGCATATTTTCCTGTCAGCGACAAGACTAGAAAGCTGTAAAGGTGGACACTTATTTTGGAATCTACTGTGTGGATGTGCCTACAGTACCCATATGCATATTTTTTAAAAGTTATCCAGTATTTCTCCAACTTACCACTCACTACAAACCTGCAAAAATATTTGAAAACTATAAAGTGCATTCTAATCACTGCCTTACAATAGTTTGTCAGTATGTCTGTGAGAGAAAAAATTCAATTTATTTTTAACTTGAATTATTATATTAGGGGTTTTTGTCTTAAAGCTTCAGATTTGAAGTGACATGAGAGGAGCTTGTGTTTGACACTATCCATGATTTCACAGCACCCCCTACTGGTTTGAGTGAAAATGTCGCACACTGTAGTCCATCACACTATCCTTTTAACTGATTTACTGAAACACACATTAGCTTTCTTTGCCGGGCTATTCACAAACAAGTTGAAAAGTTGATTTTATTTTCATCTCTAAGTTAATCTTGTCTCAGGTGTTTTAAAGTGTTCCCTTCGCTGTGTTCTGTCCACAGGGACCTCCTGGTTTCCCAGGTCCTCAGGGCTCATCTGGTTTACCTGTAAGTTTTATTCACAGTTCTAACTTCATTTTCATGTCTCTCCTCTCCTATTATCTTAATAAATCTAGTGTAGAAATCCCACTTTGATAACTACAAACAACTATGACAAAAAAACACCGGTTTATTATCTAACAATGTGTAGTATCTTAGAAAATCGTTATTTATAATGGAAAATCTTAATCTAAGTAACTAGCAACTATAGCTGTCAAATAAATGCAGTGGAGTAAAGAGTACAATATTTATATGAAGAAGAAGTATAAAGTAGCTTTAAATAGAAATACTAAAGTACCTCAGAATTGAATTAAGTGCAGTATTTTAATTTTAATGTCTAATTGCTCTTGCCTTTTTGGTTTTTCAAACACAGAGAATCTCACTGTTAAATCAAGCAGCCCTTGATTATACTGTATTTACCATCTCAGTGGCTCCCTGCCTCTCTCTGTGGCTCTTTGTTGAAAGTTATTTCAGATGAGGAAACGGTTTGGTTGTCTCTTTCTCCAGTTGTTCAATTATTCCCCAGTCTAAGTGATGGAGAGTGGGGCTGCTGTGCTGAGAGAGCTGCCCTCCCCCACTTCCTCCTCATACAGATTTATTGTTTTAGGAGAATAGAGATACTAAATGGGTGAGCTGCCTGAGCGCTGTGTGGAATCCATTTGCGGTGTAGTAGCACTTTATAGCAGGTGTTAGCTTCTGCTGTGCGGTGGTGTGTCTGTCTGGACTGTTTGTGAGGGAGACAAGTGTGACCTGGGCGCTAAATATATTACTTATTTTCAACAGTGAATGATCAGCTACTAATTAGTTTCTCCTCTGTATGATCAATTAGTAATTAGTTTATCTGAATTACAACCCTCAGTAATCATTCTAATAACCAGTACTACTAATAAAACTATAAAACTGATATTCTTAGCATTTTTAAGCAAGTTTACTTTTATTTATTTATTCCAAAGGGACAAATCACGACTAAACAGCTTTACAGCTAATTATCACACTCAGTTGCCACCATTTCAAAATAATGTGAGTCTCAACTTATAAAAGCACCCAGCTTCCACTGACATTCTCATTTTTTTTTAAACTTCTCTCTTTCTTTTCTTCCACCAGTCATCCGTCTTCCGCTTACAGCAGCTGTTGCTAGGCAACAGATCACACTTGCATATTAATATTTTTGCCAAAACACTGTTCAATATTCAACTAACAGACTGTGAAATATACGTTTTCAATATATCGTGGAATAAGTCTGTAAGGGGGTCCCACATTATTAATATAGAGATATTTTCTTACTCACATTATCTGCTCAGTTTCTTTGTTTTACTTTTGGTGTGATGAAAAAGCAGGATCTTTAAGAGATAAATTACTAAATGACGATATGTGCAGCTTTAGTTAAAAGTGCACCTGCATCTGCATCTGCAGCACAATAAGGGAGGCAGGGATATAAAGAGGGAAGCAACATTTGACAATCTGTATCATTTGAAAGGAAAAAAATATAAAAATTGAATTCACCAACCCACTGGACCAAGCAGGCAATGTTCAACCCCCGGATATCACCATCACAGATCTAAATTACCCTCCTGATGCCTCATGGAGGTGTAGAGGAGAGCACAAAATCAAATGTAGGCAGTCCCAATGGGAGACGGTACAACCAGTTAGCTGTTTCCCCTCTTTGATATTGACTTGCCTTGTCCTTGGCTCATTTCCACCAGGGGAGCCTCTCTCCCTGACATACATATCACATCCTTTTTTCACTTTCTAATCATTCCCATCATCCTCAGGGTCAGCAGGGTGAGCGAGGGCCACCTGGCCTCCCAGGAATCAAGGGCGAGCAGGTAAAGTATCTGCCAATCAAATTGCCTGGAATTATATCATGTATTAAAATAACCAACTTTCCTTGTTTGATTGATTGTATGATCGTTACCTCAGGGCCCTACGGGAACGAATGGGTATCCAGGACTCATGGGACCGCCTGGACTGCCTGTAAGTTACTCTCACTGCCTCATTATTAAGGAACTATGGGGCTGACAGGTTTAATAGACGGACAGGTGGCTACACTGATATGTGAACTGACAGTGATTAACTGTCTACATGTATTTTTCAGGGACTGAAGGGCGAGCGTGGGAGCCCAGGAAGCAGTGGTCAAAAAGGAGAATCAGTAAGCCATTACACCATTACTGTTATGTAACACACAATGCATCTGCAGCTAGACTTGTATATTACTTGACTTGACTAACATTTCCTGCCCTTCTCCAGGGTCCTCCTGGTAACCCTGGGTACCAAGGACTGGCAGGCTCACCGGTCAGTATTTTATCATGAATTTTTCTCTATAAGCAATATTCGGCTCCTCATTTATCATTGCAAACTTAAATAACTGAAAATAAAGCCAGTCATTCTGCACCTGCAGGGCATTAAAGGAGACACAGGACCAGCAGGGGCTGTTGGTGCCAAAGGGGATCAAGTATGTATAACACCTAATAGAAAAAAATGTGACTATTAGAAACAAACATATTCATATGCTACTTCTTTGTATTTCAAGGGTTTCCAAGGACAGCCGGGTTTCCCAGGACCACCAGTATGTAACAGCTTTAATACCTCTATGACAAATGCATGCCTTTGGAATAGCTGTGGAGATTTACAATATTATTGTGTTTATTTTTTTTAGGGTCCACCAGGTGTTGCCGGCAAAAGTGGAAGGGAAGGGCTCCCTGGACTCAAAGGTGAAAAGGTGAGTACAAATCAGACATTTAGCCTTTTCTGATTTGCAACCCAAATGATGATTTATTGTACTAAAAATCCCTATTTTCAAAGGGCAATGATGGCACTCAAGGCTCTCAGGGACCAACTGGACCGCCGGGCTCATCAGGCTCCCCAGGGCTGATGGTATATGAACATTATATTTCTGTGTATTATCTGTGTGACCCATTCCAACACACCTATGAAATGTATGCTGTATCACACTCTCTGTGTTTGCAATGAAAGGGCCCCCCTGGTATTGAGGGATTGGATGGAAAAGATGGCAAACCAGGGCTGCGGGTGAGTTACTCACATGCATCATATGGGTTGGCATGCCCACACACAGCATATGCAAACACACACACACTGGTCGCTATGGACAGTATAGTTAATACATGCATAATATAGTTGACCTTTGGCACTCACTCTTTTTTTGTTATCAGGGAGAAGCAGGCCCTCCAGGCCCAGCAGGACCACGAGGAATCCCAGTGAGTATCACCTCTAACATCTATGACCTGACATGATTCTCCATCTATCTTGCGCAGAAAACAACATGAAATAGGCATGCGGGGTATACTATCTATATCCTGAACACGGAATACTAAACAAATCAAAATAATGCATTTTTTTTAACAAGATCTAATATTTATTCTGAACGCGTGTTTACTTCTGTTGTCAGGTATACTGAGATCTTTAGCCATGGCTCTAGAGATTGTAGTCTAGGCTGTCAGTTGATCACCCACTTTGCTCCAGACTGAAATATCTCAACAACAACTGGTCGGATTGCCATTAAGTTTTTGTACAGACTTTATTGCAGGAAGATGTATCTTCCCTAGGGGATGAATTGTAATCACTTTTGTGATCCCTTGACTTTTCTTGTAGTGCCACCAACAGGTCAAAACTTTCACTTATCCAGTCAAATATCTCAACATCAAATGGATGGATTGGCACAACTTTTTGTACAGACATTAATTGAGCCCGGAGGATGAATCCTAATGACTTCGGTGATCCTCTGACTTTTCCTCTAGCACCACCATGAGGTTGACATTTGTGGTTTTGACTAAATTTTCTTTTGCCATGAAGTCTGGTACAGACATCCGTGTTCCCCTCAGGATTAATTGTAATAACTTACTGATCCTTTAACTTTTCATCTAGCGCCATCATCAGATTTTTAATTTCTCCAGCTCTTTAGTTTATGACCAATCTGCAAAAGTAATGACATTTCCATCATCCTCAGCTGTACTTGTGCTAATTAGCAAATGTAAGCATTTTGACATTTTAAACCGAGGTGTCGTAGCATTTCCTCACAGAGCAGCTACTGTAGCACGGCTGTAGACTCGTAGTCTTGTTAAAACATGGAATCATTTAGGGATAAATAAATGTTGTGTTCCTCCAAACATTCATATCAGCAATGGCCTCATTATTTTTCAGATACAGTAGCTTCTTTAGTACAGTAGCAGTCTGGCAGACATACTTTTCATACAGAATTGCGTCGCCATGGCTCACCTTCAGTTTCACAAACAGCAAACTAGTATGCAAATCAGCCTGCATGACTAAACCTTTTTTATTGAAAGCCTGTCTAAAGCTCTTTATGGAGAGATGGATTCACAACAATGGGTGAATATTTTTTTTCTCTTGAGATTGTGACTTGCATTTAAAGTGTAACTAAAGCGATAAATTGCTAGCTCCCTCCCAGAGGACGGCACAGGAGAATCATGTGGGGGCCGTGGCCTCGTGGCTACAGGAGGAGCGGGAGGACACACCGACCAGAGCGACAGACAGACTTTCCGCTCATTGTAGTAGGAAATCAGCTAACCAGCTATGAGCAGCTACTGTCAGAGTCAGTTGGTGACAAAAGCTGGCACCATATACATCACCTGCCTACAGATCAGCCAGTAGCGAAATTCAATTGCAATAACCAATAGAGGGAGGTCGCTATGCATATTTATAGCACATTATGTAGAATACAAATACGAAAATGTCAAGATTTGTACCAAAATTGATCAAAAACACTAATATTATATATTGGTTTTGAGCTGAAAAAGTGGTTTAGAGGTTTAGTTACTCTTTAATGCCTATGTGTAGAAATATACTATATATATGCATTAGTATGTGCAGACATTACTGAGTCTGAGTTAATATTGTAGATATCACTAGTGATGTGACCCCATTTGAATCTTCTAAGCTCCCTATCTTTTTCTAAGATCTTTCTAACTCTCTGTCTTGTACATCGACACAGAAGAGATAGTGATATTCACACACTGTAGTCAGCTTCAGAGTAGAAACGAATAGCTGCCCCTCTTTCTTTTTTGTTTCTCTCACTCATTCTCTGTCTCTCAGTTTGTGTTCTACCCAAGAGCAGGTGTTCAGGTTTTCAAAGACACATCTGCCTGTTCTTTGGCAGCCTTGACTTTGTGAATTTTGATACTGTACCAATCTCTTTCTCTTTGATGTGTCTCCTCAGGGATTCAAAGGGAAAACAGGCCATGTTGGCTTTCCTGGACAGAAGGTTAGCCAACAAATCATTGCTTTACCATCCCACTATCTCTGTCTGTTTGTCTGCTTACTGTTACTTGTGCAGTAGGCCACGTTGTTTAATCAAACTCAAAATTATGAAAACATATTATTTTGCTAGCTCATTGTTTTGATTTTCCACTTCTATAAGAGTGATGCATTCCACTCATGCTTTTTCCTTTTTCATTACTTCTCTCATCCCTTCAGGGTGAAGCTGGACCTTCAGGTCCAGCTGGACCACCAGGCAGACCCGGGCATGAGGTATACCCCAAGTGGATTTGGATAAAGATTAAAGAGCAGTTTCATAATCTGTGCATGAAAGCCCAAAGCAAGAGTATATAATATATAATCGTCAGTGTGACCCTTGAGATCTCTAAAGTTCACTTTGTGACCTTTCCAGGGCGATCCCGGTACCCCAGGAGCTCAGGGACGACCCGGACCCCCCGGCCACCTTGTAAGCTCACTGCCCTTTTAACTTCACACATGTATGGTCTGTTGATATGTTAGTGTGTAGTATGTTATGATAAACCTGAAAAATGTGTGTTTACATTCCCCAATAGGGTTCTACAGGTCCATCTGGACCACCAGGACCCCCTGGTCCATCAGGAGTGGTAAGAGAAATGCTATGAAGCATTATACTTTCAATAAACAAGAAATGAACATAGAGTAAACAATAAACATTATATTATCATTTGTGTCTGTGTATGTGTGTGAGGGAGAAAAGTGCAGACAATAGAAGTGAATCTGAACTCTCCTTCATCCCTCTGTAGGGTATAAAAGGAGATAAGGGCCAAGCTGGTGAGAGGGGTCTTCCAGGGATGGGTGGAACGCCAGGACCACCCGGCCACCCAGGGCCTATGGTTAGTGCCTTCTCAGCTTATTTCCACTTCCAAATTTGTCCTCCGAAACCGAGTAAATTAAATCAAACAAGCTGCTACCTTGCCAATACATCTCACTTAACCTTTTTTTTTCCTGCTTTGACTTTTAGGGAGAGCCAGGCACTGACGGTTCTCCTGGTAAAGATGTGAGTAATATCTGGGTGTAGTGTCTGTCCCCATTAAAGTATAATGGAGAGAGATGGATGTGGTGATGTGTATATTTCATTCCTTTGATGGATATTTCCTTCTTTGTTTTGACAGGGTGTGGCAGGCCTACCAGGGGACGGCGGCCAGCAAGGTCAAAAGGTAAGCGTCGACTCAGGGTGCTACAGTACATTGTGTGAGTGTGTGTTGTCAAGCCGAGCATCAATCATCCATTACCTCAGCAGACTGTCCAAATTCAGCGAGATGCACCCTTTTTCTGTTCCGTTTGGATCAGGGAGACTTAGGCCCGGCGCACTGTGGTGCTGAACACGCTTACTCTCTTCATTTCTGCCCTCTCAGCACCCGCACTTAACACAGTCATCAGTTCACTAACTCTCTGACTGACCCACCGACACCCTCCAACCTCCCTCACCTCACTTCACCCCTCTCCAGCCGGCAGCATGCTAGCTCTCTGTAGCTATATAGAGCCTGTTGGATCTCTCCTTAGACACAGGCTTACAGTACTGTTGGTGGATACAGTGATAAAGTTATTCTCTGCCTCTGGGATAATGCTATTAAGCATGAGGGGAGATGCTAGATGAGGCTATTTGTCACGCTGACAGGATGGCATTGTCAGGGTTTTAGCTGCACAGAAGAGGAGAACAGAGGAGAAAGACAAGAATGGACTCCTCTATTCTTCTCCCTCCTCTCTATTTCAAGAGCCGCTTGTCTGTCGGTGACGTGCAAACATTAGACGTCCATTATGGGCTGCTTTGTCCTCGATAAATCACTCTCGCTAATGCAGCCCGGCTGTTTTTTGAGTGTATTTAAACAACCTGAATGGTGCGCGCTGTTGTGTGGAAAGAGATATAGATGTAGCCAGACGCTGTCTTAAAGGCTGCTGCTGATTCGTCTTCTCTGAAACGGGGCTGATAGTAATCTCCACGTGCTTCCCAAAAGCAGCGACAGATAACGGCTGAAAAAGCTCTGGGAGGAAGAACACAACAGTTAAACATTTGTTTTGAGGCTGAGAGTTAGATGAAAAGATTGATACCGCTCTCGTATCTCTCCCTTAAATATAAAGCCCACACCCGGGAGACACTTAGCTTAGCTTAGTTTAGCTTATCTTAGCTTAGCATAGCATAGCATAGCATAGCATAGCATAGCATAGTAAATCAGCCCTGGGAAACAGCCAGTCACAGCTTGTTTCTACACTAAGGTTTTTTTTATGGATTGAACAAATTAGATATTCCTGGCTTTAGCTTTATAATTACACACAGATTACCCAAGTAATTACCCAAATGTCCGCTTGGACTTCAGGATGAACAGATTAGATCCACTCTCTAAGGTACAAATAACATGACTGACATTGTTTTTATCTACTAACACTACCTGTGTCTCCCAGGGTGAGCCAGGGGCCACGGGCCAGAGGGGTCCTCCAGGGGAAAGAGGTAGACCTGGACCCCCTGGTGGTGGAGGTTACCACTCCAAGGATGCCCAGCCCATGATTGGCCCAGCTGGACCCAGAGGGGAGAGGGGAAGCCCAGGCACAGCGGGCGCCCAAGGGCTCCCTGGAACACCCGGGTCACCAGGAAATGATGTGAGTAGTCTCATTACACTTTCAGCACTGTAGCTGTAGCTTTAACTTTTAATCAGCTCCAAATCATACAATGCCCAGCTTGGTTATGAGAAGAGGTGATGACACAGTATCTTGACCAAAGGCTCTCACAAGCTCCATCTGCTCATAATAAAGAATTTCAGTTTGACTGATGTTTTCTGATGCTTTGGTTTTTTGTTTCTCTATTCTTTAACAGGCTGTAGTCAACTATGATGAAATCAAGAACTTCATCCGCCAGCAGGTCATCAAGATCTTTGATGGTGAGGGCATGTGCCAATCTCTAGAAATGCACATTGTTGTGTGTGTTGTTGTTTTGTAGTACTGTGTACTATAATAACGCTGTAGTTTCTAGACCAAAGCAACATTTTCTCCTTAGAGGCATATCTCTGGTTTAAAGAATTATTCCATTTCTCCTCTGGGACTCTGGGACACCTCTGCTCTTCCCGCCGTTGTGGAATCATTGTTTGTTATTGCATGTTTCCTCTCCCCAGAGAGAATGGCCTACTACATGTCTCGCATGCAGATGCCAGTAGAGATGGTGGCATCCCCAGGCCGGCCCGGGCCCCCAGGGAAAGACGGAACACCAGGTAATCCCGGAGCCCCAGGTGCACCTGGAATGCCGGGACAGATTGGAAGACAAGGCCGACCGGGAGGCCCAGGACCTGCAGGTGAGCCCCCTCAGTTAGAGCAATCATCTTTCAAGCGCCATGAGAGTGTGTTATCACTTGCTAACTGTAACCTCTTTAACTGTCATGTGATCAAAATATGTGACTCTTTATCTGTAGGACCACGAGGACCATCTGGAGAAAAGGGTGATAAGGGTGTTGGAGAGATGGGAGATATAGGACCTCCAGGAGCACCAGGTAATGTACCCCACTAGTGCCATAGTTAGCAATGGTTAGCAACTTCTGGCACATTCCTCTATGTAAATTGACAAAAAACGTTTTTGTTTATACGTTGAAATATTATAATTATAATTTCAGTTACAGTGTCACATTTTCTTCCACTCGTTTCATTCAAAGTGCTTCATGCACAATCCCAAGCTACACCTGATGCTAAACCCATCTGGCAGAATTGGCTAACTCTACATAAATTATGCTAATGGCTTAAAATGTTTGCATTTATTGTTGATTTGTAAATTACCAGCTTGATGAAAGTAATGTTTCATCATTCTTAAATTGTCCTAATTAAAATGATCAGGCTACTTCATACGACCCAAATCAACATGTGAGAATCCTTAATCATCATGGAGTTTAGATAGCTTTGTCTAAATTAACAAATTAGCATCTGCAGTCATTTTACATGGAGTTGTATTTATTCTGGGTAGTTTTGTGTTGTGCCCACCCAGTGATCAAAATAGGATTTTAATGTTTGTTTGATGTTTTCACCGTGTTCCCCTCAGAATGTGTTACGGTAGTATTACGTCTGTTAGAGGTGATTTACTTATTGGTGTGTTCTGGACATATCTTCTGCAGTGTCCTCCATCCTGCTGCAGTATCCAATGGAAACACTTCACTCACAGAAGCCGTATTATACAGACACAAAAATAAACCTTCAAAGGAACAGTTGGACAAACACTGTTATTTGCTTTTTGCTAAGAGTTAGATAATGATGGATGCCACTCTGTACAGTAAATATGAAGCTACAGCCAGCAGCTTGTTAGATTAGCTTAGCACAAAGACAGGGAGTAGCAGCTAGCCTGGCTCCAAAATTAAAACATCTGACTACCAATAATAACACACTGTGCCTTGTTTGTTTACATACAGAACCAATAACCATAACAATGTTTGGTGTTGGGGTTTTATAAGAAGCCATGTGAGCTGTTTCTACCTGTGAGCTAAGCCACTTAATCTTATCTAATTGTTGGCACGAAAGCAAACAACCGTATTTACAAAAATGTCAAACTATTCCTTTAACTTTTCCCTTTAAATATGTTGGTTTATCTTTTTAGGCACCAGGGCAGTGATAACACCAGCATCATTACATTTCTTTTATTTCCAGGTGTCCCAGGTCCCCCAGGCTATGGTAAGATGGGACCCCCAGGTCCTGTTGGCCAGCAGGGTGTTCCTGGGATCCCAGGCCCTTCTGGACAGCCTGGTTCAAAGGGACATGATGGGCGGTGTAATCCTGCAGACTGTATGAGCCATCAAGTAGAATACAGCCCCAAGGGCCCACCTATCAAGGGCCCCTGGTAGAGGGCTAGAGGTGATGGATGCAGAGGGGACTGAAGCAAAGAGACTACGGAGAGGATATGAAGCCAAAGACCATGACCCAAAGTTATTAAATCTGACCACAAAAGAAAAGAGCACAAAAAAGGAGCTCCTTTGTTGTTGAATTGTGTAGATTTACCCATACAGATCTCTACTGTAGATATGAGCAAAAATCCACAATTTCTTTCTAAGGGCCCCGCTGGAATGAGGCTTGCAAAGACGCACCAGCAGCACATTTTTATTGCATCATTCTTTTTTCCTTATGAATGCCAATTTATTGTTATATTACTGCCTCTTATTTCCCCCTGTGTTTACTCCTTTTGTACATTTCCAAACAACCCAGGGGAGGTGACAAGAATCACAACCTGTATTTTCTCTCTCCTTGATTAATTCTGGCCTCTTCTGGTTTTTTTCATATCCTTTGCTTAAATCTGTAGGAAGAGAATACACACAATTATTGTTGCACTTTGCTTCCACCTCTCATATCTCTTCTTCTTTCACACAGAATCACATTCAGAGCGCATCCCATGCATTTCTAATATTCTGTCTCAGTGCTCATGGTGTTATACATATTTGGATTTGACTTGTATGAGAATATCCTGAGAAATGTATTTCACTTCTGTAGAAACAGATGTCAAAAACTCACATTCATGCCCTCTTTGATGGATTGACTGTTATGTATATATTTATTTTTATATATATAGTGGCTTTTTCTACTTTTTCAATGGATCTGATAAAAGACATATGCATGGCCAGCCACTTATTTTTCATTGTCAGTGGATATACAGAAACAAAAAAATGCCAAAGGGATATTTTTCTATAAGCTTTCAAAATGGAATAATGTGTTCAGCAAAAGACAAATTATTTATAGAAGAAAACTGCGTTTACACAAGAAAGCATATTGGCTTTTGTAATTATGTTGCTGAAGATCATTTTGTGTCATTTTAACTCCGGTCTTTTTGGAAATACAGCCATTTTAAAGCATCTCATCTCATTTTGTATTCCAAAGTAGCTGTAATAGCCATCTGTCTCCTTCACTAGGCTCTTGTTTGAGAAAATATGAGCAATAATTCATCCCATTCACCGCAGGTACTGTAATGCAACACACTGAGCATGGTCACCAAGCCCCTCACGATCACGTAAAGTAAGATAAAGAAAATATTCTGAAAAGCATTTTGTTACTTTTTACTGTATTTTGGGGTTCTTATCTGTTGTTTTTAATCATTTTTCATATCTGAAAGTCTATGGATTTTTAATCACTGCCATCTCTTACCATCTCCGTTGTTCAGTCAGCAGTTTTGAGCCGTGGTCAGACTTTTGTTTCTCACAAGTTTATCTATGGGAAATGTTCAACTTAAAAACTGAATTAAACTGCTTTTCAAAGAGGTTGTATTATGTGGTTATCATTGTCACCCTGTCTTGTATCAAACATTCCAATACTGATACCCACCTCTCCTACAGAGGCGCTGACCCAGACTGGTTGCAGTTGTTTTGTATTTCTTTGTATATTTTGTGTCTCTTTGTAGTCATTTTATGTATCTTTGTTGTCACTTTGTGTCTGTGTTCATTCTGACCCCTTGGGCCCCTGAGCCTGTGCCCAGTAGGCCGTTCAACAAACCATCTATGTGCCTACCAACTCTCCTATCCATGTGTACTGATTATATGGGTTCTACATTATGTTGTATTATAAAACATCTGACAAAACAGCAGAAATATACAACTGTGATTGTTTTTCATTTCCAGAAACACATCATGCAATTAAACAATTACACTAATAGTCTAACCGTCTTGTGGTATGGCGGGAACCATTGGCCTTGGTAGTACAATAATGTTGACAAAAGCTGAGCATCTGCAGCTTTGGAAGTGTGGGAGTTTATTTACATGCATGAATTGATGCTGTTGAAGATTTAGAAGAATAGGAGAAAATAAAAGGAAAAGGAGCTGAAAGAGGTGAGCCAAGCTGAAGAGACTCATTTCCATTCCCCCACATGATACAGAAGAACATTACATTTTATAAAAGGTTCCTCTTTATTTGGTTTGGGTTGACCTGCACAGCCAGAGATAAAACCCTCTTTACAGATGATTATATAAAGAACAATAAATAATTTCTGTAGATGAAAATAAATCAGTCATTAAATTGCTGACACCCTGTGGAAAGTTGACAGTGGCATATGAAGCACATTCGGACTGATTCGTTTTGAGAAAAAGCCGTTATATCTGTAGGAACTTTTTATTACTCACTGAATTCATTAACACAGGATTTTTGTTGGTGCATACCGTAACCCATTTCTTTTTCTCTACATAATAATCAACACACATTTACAAAGATTTACAGCACTGCATTGTGGGAGATGGGAGTGCCCATCGGGATATGCTGTTGCCAGGCAACAAGAGGAAGAGATAAAGCTAGTCGTTAGTTTCTAAAATGAGACTTGGGTAGAAAGCGGGGAACGGGAGGGGAGGGGAGGGGAGGGATGGAGGGCAATGTACACATGAGGTAAATTGGGGATTTCACTCAAGATTACAGATGGAAAAAAAAACTACATTTTACAATACAGTACAGTACTGAGTGTAAATTTAGGCTTCAATCATTTATTGGTCCTTTTTGTACACTTTTAAGGCATTAGGTAGGATGTCTCAAGAGAGGCAGGGCTTAAAAAAAAAAAAACTTTGTCTCAAACAAAATATTGCATATGTAAAACCATTTAAAGTGACCATGGTGTAATTAAAAAAAAAGCACCTTTCACCACACTTTGTTTTCAGCTCCTCTCATAGATACTGTGGTGGTGGGAGACAGGGAGACGCAATGTAAATCTGTTCCTCTTCCACTGCTGGAACAGGGCTGGGATATTTGGATGGGACTGACACTGACATCATCCAAAAACACTAGAGAATTCAGGAGGATGTGGGTGGCTGTGAGCTGCTGTTGTCATGGTGATGTGGGGGGGGGGGGGGGGGGATTAAGATCAAGAGTATATCCCACAAGTCAAAACTTCAGGTTGTCAGTTTCAGGAGGGGGCGCTATATACACCCAGTCACTATTATTGTCCCCCACCCCTCATTCTCGATGTTGTCCTACTGAGAAGAGTGTTCTCCTTCTCTCTTCTTCTCTCTCTCTCTCTATCTCTCCCGCTCTCTCCCAGTTGTTGTTGTGGAGAGACGGCTCTCTAAACATTGGGTCCTTTAATTCTTCCCGCCTCCTGTAGTCTCGGGGAGGTGTACGCTGACGCAGCGAGACACATGGCCGCCTCGCAAAAGCCTGGGAGGCCTGCCGACCCTGCCTTACCGGGGTAACCGGCCTCTCCGGGGGATCCCTGAGGTCCTCTCTCGCCATGCCTGCCATCCCGAGCCACACCGTCAACACCAGGAGGACCTATGGGGGGCGGGGAGAAGGTTCAACATCAAGAAGAGATTTGAACTGATTTCCAAGGGTCAGGAGGACTCACTACACTGATTGTACATGTTGAGAAGATTTCCACTGGTGCACAGGGTCTGTTTTCCACAGTCTGAATTAGAGTGTACTGTTGCAATCCTATTACATTCTCATTCAAGAGCATCTGTTAAATGACTGGAGTTAATGATGCTTTTAAAATGCCTTTGAGCAGCCTCTCCTGTGGCAAGAGCTGTAAGTCCTTCAGTTTCTTATTGAACCCTTACTCTTCTTAACCTTTGATGAGTATTACTTACTGCTTTACATTCCATGGATGTGCGTAAAGTTTGGGAGGCTTCAACTCTTACCTGGTATTCCCGGGGGTCCTGGTGGTCCTGGATGGGGTTTACCGGGGTCTCCTCTATCTCCCTTTGGCCCTCTCTTTCCTAGTGAAGACAAAATAGAACGGGCTCAGATTTACCCTGAAAAGCTGTTTTCTGCTGTGAAGTCATCATATGTAAATACTCTACTGCATATTTCTACCTTTAAGTCCTGTGTTTCCAATCTGTCCAGGTGCTCCAATAATGCCAGGAATACCGCGGGCACCGGGTAAGCCATGTGGCCCCTGAGGACCAGGTGAACCTGGAGGTCCAGGAGGCCCGGGAGGACCCATTACACCTGCCCCACCAAGCACAGCCCTCTTGGCGCTCACCGCCACCGCTGCCAGCCTCTCTGTGAAAGAAGAGACAGCATCGTCATTTTGATTAAATTACCTTTGATGATGGGCAAATGATTGCTCCGGAGATGAAAGTAGGGAAATGAGCTAATCTAATCTCCCCTATGGACATCAAAGGTGAATATTCACGCTCACCCTGCAACATCTTCAATACCACTTCAACAATATGCTGGTCAGATGCATCGCGTCCCTGGAGAGAAGAAGAGGAGACTGAGCATCGCGGAGAGACAGCAACCCGGCCAAGTGCATCAATCAATACGCTCCATGCATCATAAATGTGATCGAGAGTGACTTGGACTCACCGCTGATCCCTGAATGCCTGGCATGCCGGGAACTCCTCGCTCTCCGTTGAGTCCCCTAGGACCGGGCAGTCCTGGTGGTCCTGGGTCTCCAGGTTTACCGGGGTCTCCAGTGGGTCCATTGTGCCCGGTGTCACCCCTAATTCCTTGCTGTGAAAAGAAAGGAGCATTAAGGTTGAGTGAATATATGGATACTAAAACAAAACAGTGATCAGATTTCCACACGGCACCACCTCACCTGTCCTTTGGGCCCGGGTTCACCAGACAAACCCTGTCAGAGCAAACACAGAGACTTTATCATTTTCAAATTCATCACTTCCATCCATCATTTCTGCCTCAGAGACACTCATTGAGCAGTAATTCCAGGATGAATCTTGTAAATGAATGTCTAAAAAACACTGCCTCAAAAAGCCAACGTGCATCATTGCTTCACTGTCATGTTAATAGCTCGTTTGCCATCTGGATTATTATGGGGATTTGTATGCAAATTCAAAAGCAGACTTCCTCTTCTTCTTAACTTCCGTATGGTTATGACATTTACTACCATATATCACTTTGCTTTGATGCCTTCAGAGCCAACTGTTTAAACCTTCTTATCTAAAGCCTAGATTCAGAGACTTTTGCAAAAACTTTGAAACAGGTTGTGCAAGTAGCTGTGATTTACCTTTTCACCTTTCTCGCCAGACAATCCCTCAACACCGGGGTCACCCTAAAAGTGACAGAGAGAAAAAGATCAAGGGGGGGAGCGAGACGGATGACCATACCGAATATAAAACATATAACAAGTTTCTGACAATCCAGTTTAAAAGAGCAAAATGCTACTCACGATGTCTCCCTTTGAGCCAACTTTTCCTTGGAAGCCCTGGGAAAGAAAGATGGGTTGAGTACATGTAAATGTGGTCAAATTTAGATTATAATATCTTAAAAAAAAACACAAGAACTAAATATTGATTCAAGCCAGTGACACCGCAGATCACAAAGTAAGAAAGATGTTGTCTCATCTCTGAAACATGGAATATGAGGATGCTCGGATTATCATTTATATTGCTTATTTATATTGCTTGCCTCATTCAGTGATTTACCGTGGATGCGTGGCTTTTATTCATGGGTAAACACTGCCCCCAACGGACAAGTCTGGGTAACTAAATTATTATGAAGTACACAGGATGCACATGTTTTTACCAAGCAATATATGCATTTGTTCATGCACGCACAAACACAGACCTTGTCTCCCTTGGTTCCACTAAGACCCTGGGCACCTGGAACACCAATTGGTCCTCTCTCTCCTTTGTTTCCCTGTTGAGAGACATTCGAATTTATACAGGAAAGTATAGCTGCAGCTGAAAGGTGTTTTCAGACAGAGGAAACGCAAAGAAGGAACTTACAGGCTTGCCGACTACACCCTGTGGCCCGGCTTCACCCCGCTGGCCTCTGTCACCCTGTACAAATCAGATGAGGTGAGTATGTGTGGTTCACAGTCTCAGATTTAAGTGTTCTCGTGTAGCAATTGTGGATTTGTACCTTGGGTCCAGGAACTCCTTCCATACCGGCCTCACCAGGAACACCAGGCTCACCCTAGGAGAGGAGAAGAAGGAAGTATTAACCCTACAGCACAACAAAAGAGCTGCAGTCAAACTAAATCCATTTCTCTGTGTTTATGTGTTACCAGAGGTCCAGCGGCACCAGCCATGCCAACGTGGCCCCTAGGTCCAGTCTCGCCCTAATGAAGGGAAAAACAAGGTGCACATTTTAAAAATGAAGACCCGAAGAATGCACTCACTTTAATATGATGTAATATGAGTTTTTAAGAGGCTTACCTTATCTCCAGGTCCTCCCTTTGTCCCAGGACTGCCAGGCAATCCCTGCAGACAGAATTACAAAGACTGAAATTAGTGCAAATCAAAGTCTGGATCTTTGGTGGCCTAGGGGTAAAGATGCAAACCATATAGTTGCAATGTCCCTGGTTGCAGCTTGACTTCACTGTACACACGCTAAAAAAGCCCAAAATGCCACAGGTAGTATTGGTAGTGGGTGGTAATAGTGCTGATACCTTAATAATAATAATATTAATAATACTAATAATTCTAATAATAAGAAAGAAATAGACCAAGCTGGTGTGCCAGCTGTTGGCAGGTACCTTGCAGCAGCAGGTTTCCTTGCAGTGATTTTGTGTGTGTGTGTTTAAATGTGTGTGTTTGTATGTGATGGTATATCACAGTAGGGTATAAGGCAGGGTAAGTTATGGTGTTTGAGTTTGCAGCAGTGTTGGTGTCACTGCAATGACCACACAGCAAAGTGTGCATCTCATGCTCCATTACCCCTTAGTCAGAATGACGTGCACACAAACATAACCACACACACAAACACACACACACACAAAGAGCGTACCCAGTGGTCTGATTGTGATAAATCGCTCGCGGTGGGAGGGAAAATGCTTTTTCAAGGTGGTTTAAATTCTAAAACAGCGTGGGTCACAGGGTCATTGTTAACCTGGATGAGTGCCCAGAAAACAAAACATACCAAGATTTACAGGCGGCTTTGCGCTGGTTTTCTCTGTCTGTGTTCTGGCTTTGTTGAATTAGGGAGGAGAACAGATTGACCCCCTACGTGGTCTGAGTGACAATACCCATTTACAGGCGGGCTTATTTGCATGGGCCTTCGTAGCGTTGCTGAACAATCCTCAAACAAACAGATTGCCCCAACCCCCACCCCCCCTCCACTACACTGAAGGATCACTCACTGCTGCTCCTTGAGGACCAGGAGCACCAGGCATCCCAGCCTGGCCAGGGCCGCCCTGCAGGAAAGAGAACAGAAGAAGAATAAATTGCCATCTTTTGCTGAGAGTGAACTGTCTCATCATTATCGTGGCTGGCAGCCCTTACCTTGATTCCAGGAATACCAGGTGTGCCATCTTTCCCATCAATACCCGGCAGACCCTGAAAAAGCAAGCAGATGAGTCAGTGGACTTCATTTGGCACACTCTTCTTAACACTGCTGCAACTGTGTAGCGCACAAACAGAAGTGCGTTCACTCACATTCTCTCCTTTTTTGCCAACCGCGCCCTGTGGGCCCTGGATGCCTCGGTTGCCCTGCAGAAGATAACCAAACCGGCGTCAGTGTATTTGCAATGCACATCAGGATCAGTGTCTCCATTCAGGTTCTGAGACACGTTTCATCTTTTTTTGTCTTGTGCCACTGCTTTGACAACAACTTCAAGGGAAAAACACTAGAAGAGTCACCTACTTTGTCTCCCTTGTCTCCTGCCTCTCCGGGTGGTCCCTGAGGTCCCTCCTCACCCTGCAAACAACAGAGAGAGGCTTAGGTGTACAGTGGGTACTTGTTTTATATGAGTAATCAAGTCTGAGTGTGTTAGTGTGTTCTTACAGGAGGCCCAGGGATTCCCACAGGTCCGTTGATGCCCTTGTAACCACGAGGTCCCTGTGGGAAAACAAAAAAGTGCCATCAATCACTTCAGATCAGGGTGGATGCTAAGTCACGGTAGCCTACAATTCATTGTGATAAAGGGGTAATTAGCGCTTAACTCACTTCACTAATGGGAGCTACACAGAGAGCCAGCCACTCTTGCTTTGGCACTAAGCCGGGGCGCTAACTTGGCTAACGCGGCTAATGTTAACAGTAAGACGGATGGCTACAGCGGATCATTAACTACAGATGGAGGCACCGTGGACCCAGACAACCCCAACTCATTAGAGGAGGGGAGAGATTTGTGTTAGCATCATTTCCATATGTCCCCATTGCTGGTAATGGATGATGTTTGTATAGTGGGGGCAGGTCTGGCTGTGCCTCCTTGGTGCTCCTCTAAGAATGAGAACAGCCTTGTACCCAAAGAAAAAGAGGACAAGAAAGTTATATATGTGACAAAAGAAGAGAAGTGGTGGTACTCACTGCTTCCCCTTTAGGCCCCATCATTCCTGGATAACCCCTCAGACCCATCGGACCCTTAGAGGGAAGCAAGGAAAAACAGGATGAGACATAGACTGACCCATGACTAGACAAAGAGCCATTGCCACAACCTTATGTTCTGTCAAATCAACAGCATAGCATGTGAAAACAATACAATATTAGCCTATGCCAGCCTAACTTTGCCATACCGGAGGTCCTGGGATACCCTGTTCCCCAGAGATGCCCACTTCTCCCCTGGGACCCTGGTGAAGGAAAGGAAAAAGAACAGGCTGATTAGTTATTCTCATTCTGCGCTGTTCTCTGTTACACAGCTGCCTGCTACCAATCATTGCACATTCAAATGTCTTCAGAAAGCTGAAGGAGGTCTTGATTTCGTGTACACGTCCATGGAGTCTGACCCAAGGAACTCTGAGCTGGACGGACAATTCAATTGAAGCCAGTCTGTGATGGTTGGTTGGTTGCTTTTGATGTCTAAACTGGTCTTGAATGGTCGTACACTGGTATGTTGCTGGTTAAATATCTAGCTTTTGGGAAATATTTAGGAATTCTTTCTGAGAGTTAGATGAGAAGATCAATAGCACTCACACTATTGACGAGAGACAGGTGGTGATTAGGTTAGCGACTAGCTATGAGCTAAGACCTCTAAAGCTTGCTTAAAATAATTTCTTGGGCAAGTTACTTGCTGTAACTATTTTTTCATCAGGCAAGTGACTTCTTGGACACTTGCTGTCACTACAAGGTAGCCGAACAACCAGTCAAAACTCTGGTAAGGCCAACAAGGCCGCTGTTTGCCAAGAAATAGCTGTAGCATTTAACTCCCTGTAAATCTACAAATTTTGGCTTTAGAGGTGTTGGATGGTATATTTTTGGACAGAGCTAGGCTAGCTGTTAACCCCCAGCTTCCAGTCTTAATGCTAAGCTAAGCTAAATGCCTCCGGGCTCTAGTGACGTACTTAGCGTACAGGTATCAATTTTCTCATCTAACTCTCAAAAAAAAGAATGAGCTAATGTTGTTGTCCAGTTAAGGCCAGTAAAATCCATCAATCCAAAGCTCAGATCATCAACCAATTTAGCTGGTCACATTGTATTTTACAGCATTCTACAGATCCTAGACTTGATCACTAATCTACTTGTATTCAGTATCATCAGTAATATAGCAAACACAAAAAAGCCCAAATGTTTTTTATAGCTGGGAGCCATGTTTTAGTCCAAACAGCTAGTGGGGATGTGACCAGCTCATGCTGGCTGTTTTTAAAGAAGAAAATAGAGCAGCATCACAGTGCAATCTTGAATCATGACAGGCCTTCTAAAATACTGATCTGCTTGGGAGGAGAGGTAACTGGGTGCGTTGAGTGTTTTGAGCATCTAAGGCTCCTTGTGTGGGAAGATCAGAGGCTAATTCCTGGGGCCTGGCTAGCCGCTCCCTTGGAGCCCAGTGTGTGCTCATTAGCTCTGCTTAATACATCGAGGTGAGAGGGCTGCGTGAACCCTGACTCTCTCATCCTCCCCTTCATGTACCTGGCTCTTCACCACCCCTTTCATCTGGCTCGCTGTATGCCGACTACAGGGCCAAGGCCAGGCCTGACTAATCGCAGCCAGATTAGTGCCAGTCATGTGCCTCGGGGGGCTTCATTAGAGCTAATCCTTGCCTCGGCTGGTCCTGAATGGTGGGTGAGTGTGCAAGACTGTACAACATGTACATGCATGGTTGTGTGTATCCGTTCTAGCAGATTGTGCAGCTCACCGATTTTCCAATGCTGCCAGGATCTCCGAGAACACCAGCACGTCCTTTGTGTCCCTAGAGGGCAACAATCAGTCAGTAAGGTGTCATGATTATTTTGTGATGCAACATAATCACTGATGCCGAAAGAAAAACGTGCTTATTCCTTTGGGGCAACTTGAAACCGTCAGACAACTCACCTTGACTCCCTGCAGTCCCTGGGGGCCTTTAGGTCCTGCTGGACAGTTAAGAGGACACTGTTGTCGAGAGAAGGAAAAACAGGATTATGAAGTGAAGTCAAAACATGTTTCATTTGTCATCAGGGCATGTTATAAGATCTTACCTGGAAGTCTGCACTGCCTTCTTCTCCACCAATAAACTTCCCTGGGGGTCCCTAGATGGACAGATGGGTGGACAGAGAGACAGATAGATGAAGAAAGTCACTTGGTCACAGTTGCCTCTACTCCCATGAGCTGAGCCAGCACTATCGCTCTCTCTCTATATATTTCTCCCTCCATCTTTCCTTCTCTCTGTTTATAGATTGAGTTAGAAAGTAAAGTATCTCTACAGGGAATGATGTATTCCTGCAACAGTCAGATGAGACAACCCACTGATCTAATGGGGGTTTATTTACCCTAGGACAGCACTAAAGCTAAACAAATACACTCCCCTGGGCTGCGAACATCACTCTCAATGAAGACACCTCCCCTCTTGGAACCACTCAAAGATGCACACAGGAGAGTACATACGCCATTGGAAAACAGACTTGAAAGTGTACCGCTCAAAACTGTTTGTGGTATTTCACCACTTACTGTCTGCTGGGACCTGTACTAGCTGCAGTGAGCTCTGGCTGTGCTATAGGTGCCTCGCAGTACATTTTAAAATGGAGTATGCTTCAGCATGGCATGAGTAGATGTGATGTGGAGTTTCTCTTTGCTTTACTTTTACACTGTGATCTCATTTCATTTTTTAATTTAGATTAACTGTAATTAGATTGATTAAGCCCAATGAGCTTCTGGTAGCTCATATATGTCTCACTCTGTTCACAGCTGTTCTCACCATTTGCACTGAAAAGGTATGAAAAGATTTACTGTCTCACTTAATGACATCAATTAGAGCTAGAGTGATATATTGGCTGGATATTTGCGCTATTAGCTTCTTGCAGATACATTGGTATCAGAATATATGTAGGCCAAAATAACAAGAAATTAGAGCACAGATATGCCACTGATTTTAATTAAAGTAACAATTCAGAAGCAGAATCAGAATCAGAAATACTTTAATAAAACAATTAATAAATTAATAATAATAATAAACAAATTGCTTTGTTTGTCTATCAGTGAGACATTACAGGTATATTTTTCAACAGTAAAATAGCATGAGTGAAAATATATATTATCAAAAATGTATTATTATTGATATATTTTATAAACTTTGAAATATTTATATCAGTATTAGTAGTTATTGATATGGCTGCTTATGCTAACTACCCTGTTATTTTTCTACCCCAACCAAATTTGTGAAAATGTAACTAGTGAGATGGAAGGAAAAAATTGTGAGGTCTGGTGGCCCTTTTCATGGTATGTACAATATCTTCAGTGTACCCTGAGAAGATGGTAAGCTTGGATTTAGAATGGGTGGACAAAATAACAGGAGTAGTACAGGTGGTAGTTTGTGTTCTTAGATTGAGTTTTATGTTGTTACTGTAATGTATAACATGTACAGAGGATGTTCCTATATCCATCCCCATTACAGTACTCAGTAGCACTCCAACCTCTTGAACTTGGGTTTTCAAATTGTACATAGCATTAAGATCATCTTTGTTCCATTACAAATAGATTACAGATAGATATTTCCTGGAAAACCAGGCCTGGGTGGACACTTACTGGCTTGCCAGGAGGTCCAGGAAGTCCTGGAGGTCCAGGTGATCCCATGACACCCTAAATGAAGCAGAGGAAGCAAAGAAGCTGTGAATAAGAAGCTGAAAATGTAAGGGTTCTGGCAGTGTATAACCTGTTTATAAGATGCTTGTAAGTCATGCAGGCATGTAATAAACTGCTGGTTTCCTACCTTTGGTCCATTTGGTCCAATTTCACCTGGAAGACCAATTGGTCCTGGAGCGCCCTAGACAGAGAGACGCAGAGAACAAGAGAGAACAATGTGTACACATCCCAGCAGCCACAAAATTATTTCCACACCTCAAAGCAAAGCTATTAAGTGATAATTGTATTATATCATACAAGCTACTTACAGCCAGTCCTGGAAGGCCGGGTCCCTGTGTGGACATAAGGGACGAGGGGTTAAATTACTGTATAACAAGTGGAACCAATCCGTCAAAGTATCAATTAAGGTTTGCCAAAGCCAATTATTAATGGCAGCAGTAATTCAGTAATACATGTGTGTACAGTGTCAGCACGCAGGGTAAACAGTGCTCAAGAAGAACAAAGACACAGAACGCAATCAGTTTATGTTTGCTGTGTCTTTTGCTTGGAATTAATTATAAACAAAGTAATTAAGTAAGTAAGCCTTCGCAGAGGAAGAACAGCTCACGGGGCAGGATCTCCTGTCTCTGCAGTCTGAGGCATCTGGGTGTACAAGCACAGCCCCCAGACAGGACGCCTGTTAATGCTAAACAAAGGATTTAACTAATAGTGTCGCATTCAAGCATGACATTGGATGACTCTGAACTTAATGTTTGAATATATTGGATGATGTCTAATAGATGGACACTGAGCACCCCCTGGTGGTGTTCAACTGTGTTACAGTTGATCTGCTGGCATGCATTAAGTTGCACTGCTGAACCGACTGGCCATGTATTGGCTCATGTGAAGAAAGTCAGTGGTTGCAATTGATGATAATATTTACATAAAATGTGGATCGCAGATAATGGTTTCTTCTTTATTAGGGACTGTGTATAGGAATAAGGCTTATGTCAGCTGTAGAAGGCATATGCCACATCTGAGGAAAACAAAACCCCAAAAGGGGGCACAGCTGGTCAGGCATTCAGGCATGAAGAAAAAGGGACTCTGGAGGTTGCCTCATGAGACCAGCTGGGTTACAATATGTTTGTTAGGAAACTGACTAGGCTTCAAACAATGCCTAATTCAGCACGTCATAACTCATTTTCATGAGTACCATGACAGCTGTTATCTAATTAGTTATATTGTACCTTGATAGTACACTTACTCAAGTTCTGTACTTAAAAACAAATTTCAGGTATTTGTACTTAACTTGAGAGCAGATGGAAATATTGTCCTTTTTACTCCACTAGATTAATCTATACAACTATAATCCACTATAAATACTATAAATTTACCAAAAAAAAAAAAGAGAAAAACATATAATAAGATTATAAAAAATATCATGCATTAAAGATTACCCCAGTGTTTCCCAACCTTTTTGGCTTGGACGCCTTGTCATGTTTAATATGATTTGTTCGTAG
Source organism: Morone saxatilis (assembly GCF_004916995.1). Taxonomy (NCBI): domain Eukaryota; kingdom Metazoa; phylum Chordata; class Actinopteri; family Moronidae; genus Morone; species Morone saxatilis. The sequence continues at coordinate 15,848,926 of NW_023340268.1, forward strand.
TTCCACCAAAATAGATTTCCCTTCTAAACTTCACAGACAGTTTTGTTTAAATAAGTGTTCAGTGTCCAAAAAGGCAAAACAAAACTATCCAACTATTCACAGACAAGCAAAAATTTTAATTACTCAATAGATCATCTCATGACCCCTCAGATTTATCTTGTGACTCAGCCTAACCTCCATGTTGGGAACCACTAGACTAAAGTAACTGTATATAAACAATTTACAACTGCCTTAATCTCAACTAGCTACAACAGTAAAATGCTACTTTAGCATTCATACATCAGTCAGAATTTTGATACATTTGCTGATAACACATATTTAGTTTTACTTAAGTCAGAGTTTGAATGCAGAGCCTTTACTTGTACTGTAGTATTTTTGCACTGTTGTATTGGTGTTTTTACTTAAAGGGCCAGTGTGTAGGATGTAGTGGCATCTAGTGGTGAGATTGCCGACTGCAACCAACTGAAACTCCTTGACTAAACCATGTGTGAAGGAGAAACTGTGTTGGCAGCAAAACAGGCAAAAAATGCAAAAGGCCCTTTCTAGAGCCAGTGTTTGGTTTGTCCATTGTGGGCTACTGTAGAAACATGGCTGTTGAACATGGCAGACTCTGTAGAAAAGGAAACACTGCCTCTGTAGTGGACCTGTAGTGGATAAGTAGTTTACTTACAGGAGGTCCAGGTTCACCACTTGGTCCAGGTTGACCCTGCAGACAAGAAGAAAACAATGAAATTAAGTATAGCAGTGAGCATGTGTAGGCATGGTTACACAAATAAAGGAGGACAATATCCTCAGGGTATCTTAGGGTGTTCAATGTTACAGTGAAGGTAAAATAACATTTTATTCTTCTATTCATTCTCCTGTAAGCATTGGTTCAGTGTCATGCTCAACATCACAATGACAAGATCAGGGGAACATGACCCTGAGACTTTTTTGTTATAAAACTAACCCTTGTGAAATAAGAAATCTGTTCTAAGGTTCTTTTCAGGTAGATGTTTATACACTTGCCTTAGGGCCAGGGCTCCCAATAGGACCTCGATCACCCTTTGCTCCAATCAAACCCTGGGGACAGACAGAAAGAGATGTTGGCAGGCAGATGTGCTAGACATGTATACTGTAGAGATCAAAAAGGAGGTTAAAAAGACAATGATCAGTTACCACTGTGCTTTCCACAGAGTGTATGTGAGTTGGATTCCCTTTACAACGGGGCTAATCACACATTTGATCGACGTTGACACTGTTCTTGTAAGTAATTAGGGGTAAAAAACAAGGATTGAGATTCCAGGGCGGATTACTTGCTAAATCTCTGAGGAATGCATGTGAGTGTGTGTGTCTGTGTGTGTGTGATTCTGTTAGCATGTGACCAAGAGCTGCGCCACAATTAATATCAGGTAAATCAATAACAAAGCTCCAAAGCTATAACATTCTTTTAAACTCTTTAAACAGCTTGCTACCTGTGATTACTAGAGACTGAATATGTGTAATCAGTGAGGGATAATGGGTTTGGCAAAATGTATATTCTTTTCAGTCATATCCTCATTTCTATGACTGAAGCAGTGAAATAAGCTTTAAAATCGAAATCACTGTGTTTTAGTTTAAACCCATAGTTAGGAGGTCAAGGGTCAGCTCTGCAGTGTCATGACAATATTTCCATCATTGGAAAAGAAATACCCAGCCCACAGAGGGAAAGTCTGAATGCTTTAATATGAAAATAACTCAGCAAACGTACAGTAGCCTGGTGTAGCTTAATTACCTTGTTTTCATAAAAAAATCTCTAATTGGAAAAAGGAGCTATGAGACATTACAATAAGAACAAGGAGAGAGAAATGGCATTAAAATGGTTTAAATATGACATTAAAGCTAAAAACAATGGGTTATTTTAGAATAACTGAAAGTTACTGTGTAGTTTTTATTACAGTTAAACAGTTTTGTTTGCATTCAACGTATCTCATCCAAGCCCATTGTGCCCGTTTTCTCTCATAAAGCATCGGCAGAGCCAGACCATGTCTAGGATGCCGCCAAGATCTTCTGAAAAGTGGACTTTAAGTTTTTATTGTTTTGAAAAGGTCCTAAAGGTGCAATGTTTGAATTCACAACAGCCAATAAGCTCACATATAAACAGCTGCATCTCCATGACAACCCGAGCAAGGTCTATTGTTGATGAGGGCTGTGTGGCACTACTGAAAGCTCAGGAAAAAGCTAGTTCTGTAAGTGAACCTTGAGTTGGGATTGTTAGGTCAAATGTGTTTAACATTTTTTCTTTCCAGTCAGGGGAAATATGTATATGAGTATATCATGCATGCACTGGTGCAACAAGGGATAGAAACAACACAGGGACCATGGGTGCTGCTCATCAAAACATTGCTCTACAGCGCCACTAGTGGCTGAAACTACTATAGAGTACCTTTAAAATTTTGACGTCATTATTTTTTCTAGTCATTTCTTTTTTCATTGTGATATTATTCATGATAACCTACACTGACCCCTTTTTAGTTTCAATTCTGATGTTTAAGTTTTCAAAAAAATATATACTTATTTTAATTCTAATAATAATTCTAATTGGGGCCCCGAACAACGTTATAAACATTTCATTTTATTTTAACTCTACATATTTGGCAGTTTTTTTTTTTACAATGTGACTTCATTGACAGTTCTGTTAAATTCTGTGTCTGGCTCCCATTTTGCTGTTCCTGTGGGATTTTTTCACATTTGTCATCTTGGTTAGTTTTTTCTTTTCTTTTCCTTATAAGCTGTTTTCACATTAAGCCTCTCAGAATGTTTCTTTTGGGAAGCACTTTTTGTTATCATTTTACTAGCATTTTCAAAGCCCTTTCTCTCTATTTCTAGCACTCTTTGTCTTATTATTTCTCTCAAACACACACCAGTTACTGACATCAGTCAGTTTACTTACATCAATGCCGTTCTCTCCTGGTGCTCCATCAGGACCTGGCTCTCCCGGCTCTCCTTTTTGTCCCTACAATAAAAAAAATAAACTATTGTTAGGGGGGAAGAAGTCTGGACCAATCATACACTAAAATTGTTGTAATAAAAAATCGAACAAAGAGTACAGTGCAAACTTACTGGTGGACCAGGGGGCCCAGGAGGTCCTTTATCTCCCTGCAGAGAGACAGAGTGGAGATGTTAACCCTTTTTATTCTGTATCTGTTAATTTGGACATTTTAAACTAATTCATAAAACTCGTAAAGAGCCTGTGTCTTTGAATAGTTAGGGTACATCATGAAAATGGGTCAAGTTGTTGAAGTTATCTTGCTAATGAGATGGTCATCATGACTCTGCATTAATAATGCAGAGACTGAATGCATCATTCATGAAATTAATTAATATCATGTTCTTCCAGGCAGAGACATGTGTTCAAAGACTCCAGTGATTATGGTGTAAACAATCTTTAGATGAAATGTTTTTTTTCTTCAAAGGCTGGATTCTCCATCACACTGATATCTCACCATTTCTGTGGCAGAAACCCAAAAAGAAAAAAACACAATTTAAAAACTGGAGGGCAGGCTGCACCTTCCAGTGTGGACCAAGAAACATTGCTCTTTTTCTTTGCAGTGGGGTGTGTAAGTGTGCTAACGTATCCCAGTTGCATTCTAGTGACAACCCAATGGTGGGAACTATAACTCAGCAAATCAGTCAGGCACAAGTGTAAATGCACAAAGAACATATCTGGGAAATGCATATAGTAAAGGTGGTACAGTAAAGTTTAAGAGCATAGACTTTAGTTAATAGTTCAAACATATTCGCTGATCTTAACAAATCAAATATCTAATCACATCTGAATCTGTATCATGGAACAAACACCATGTTTTACAGGCAGCATGCTTTCTGCTCCACTAGCCCAGCAGCCTCCATTTAACAACATCTTTACACAACCTGTGTGTAGTTAACCCCGAGAATATTTCAAATGTATCACATTACTGTGACACAAACTCAGGTTTGAGGCAAGGGTCCCTTCTCAAAGACCCCTCTCTCTGCTTGAAACAGAGCTCTTTTGTGCCAGTGTGTTTTCATTTGCAGTGCCCTCTGCTGGTAAGACTGCAGTCCTGCAGAGCAGCACAGGGTTGATATTTCTCCGGCACAATGATGGTCTTTGTGACAAATCTGCTGGGCAAACCTGTGTGGATACTCACATCAATGCCGTCTGACCCAGGGGTGCCAGAGGGGCCTGGTGGACCGGGCTGGCCCTGAGGTCCAGGTGGACCCCTCTGAAACACAGACAGAAAGACATTTCAAGTAATGATAAACAACAGTAAACCCTAATCAAGTCTTATAAGACTGTACAACTTTAAACAACAATATTATAAACTGTAATATCCAGTGATACTGTAGGAGATAATACAAAAGGTTTAATTACATTAAAACAAGCTCAAATATTTTCTTTATTGTGATATTATAGTGAAATTTAACCATTTGGAGTTAATAATTAAAAATAAGGTTTTAATCAAAGCTAATTCTTCATACTGGATCTTTTTATGTACAAAATTTATTTTTTATTTATTTATTTATTTAAAATCATGATTAATTAACCCAGTGTTGGAAAAATAGTATAGTTAAAGCATTCAAACATCATCAGATAGATATGTAGGTGCTGTACATATTACTGGATACCAATCAATAGGGCAATTACAAATAATTCAGAAGTAGTAAATAACACATAAATAAACAGTAAAACAATGTTAGTTAACTTGTCATATGATGCAGGGTAGACCAACATCAAATTGGTCAGTTCTGTACAGGTTACTGCATTGTGTCTATTGGCACCAACTTGTACTAAAGCAAAAACACACAAAAATGAGCCAAAATAAAGAACAAATGGATAATATCGAATAATAATGCTGCAGGAGAGGGGTGAAAAAAAAGGACTGAGGAGGAATGTGAAAGGAGGGGTCATGAGACTGGCACTGTTTACCACCAACACCCCCACCTCACCCCCCCTCTCCATCCCAATGTCTCCTCAGCCTGTTCTGAATATCATCTCAGTGGGTGAGTCCGTCAGGTGATAAAAATCATTTTGAATCCAACTTTTAATTCATCAAGTGTTTGAGAAAATCGTGTTAAATGTAAAAAAACAAAACAAGAATAATCCATAAGAGTGAAAACTGTTCGAGGTCCAGTAGATAGCATGTAGGTGTCTGTTTGAATAGGGGCTTTCACACTGAGTGGACAGAACTTGTGTGTGTAATGTGTGTTTGTGTGTTTCTATGTCTGTTACAGCCCACTGATTTCCATCTCTGTCATGGGTGCAGCGTTTGGCTATTAAAAACTAAAAAAATCTTCAACGTTTTTCTCCATTCTTTGATTGATAAAAATCTTCTTGGTCAAAAAATAAGTAACCCAGGTAATGGCAAAGCCTTGCCTTCAACAGCAACTCCTCAGTTAAATCTTCAGAAGAGATAAGGGTCCGTACGCGATAAGGACGATAATCCACAGAAGATAGTCCGGTTTCATTTTGTCTCCACAGCAGAAAACACATTTCAAGCTCATCTTTCTTTTACATGCATGCTATAAAGCTAGATGGTCAGCAAAACATATCTGTGTTGGTTCAAGCTCCAGTATTTTGATCAACTTAACCAGCACCAAGACAGCACACAACCTATAACATCACCTTAAGACATCCAGTGCCCTGTGGCCCTTTCCAGGGGCCCTTATTCCCACTAAACCCCAGAATAAAGGAGCTAAGCCTGTGCAGAGCAGGTCTCAATCTCCCCTGTCCACTCACCACTTGGGCCAGAGCCAGGCACAAGGTCTGCAGTATTACCCAGGTCTTCAGCAAGGCAGAGAGAGCAGCCATGGTCCCTCTCCCCTGTCTGTCTCTCCTCGGTTCACCAAATCCTCTCTTCTCGCTCCTCTTTCCGCTCCCTTACTCCTCTCCAGGCCGGCACAGTGCAGAACTGGTGGAGCAAAGCTGTCCGAGAGGAAGGAGGGGGGGGTGGTGGGTCTATGTGCACTGCCCCGAAAAAATTCACTCAGGAGGAAGGAGAGAGCTCAGAGTGGTGGGGGATGGATGGACGGATGAGGGTGGGGTAAGAGGTGTAGAGGGAAGAGAACAGAGAGAGAGGTGTAATCCTGGCCCACAGGTGGCCCCTGAAAGCAGAAGAAAAATACACTATGCACCCATCGACACTGTGGAAACACACACACACACACACACACACACACACCTATATATAGTTAAACACACACAGTATCTTAGAACATCTCAGGTTGTTACATTAGATTTGGGACAGGAGGTAACTCTCTGAATATGCTGAACAGGCAGCTTCTGCCACTGTGATTGGATGCTTGATGAATAATTAGCATATTTCCACAAATTTCTGAAGCCAATTGGTCTAAGAAGAAACCAAGCTCCTCCCAGAGCTGTGGGAGTGGACCAATGAATGAAATCTGGCTGTAACGCCAACTGTGTAAAACACCTAAACACGGGCCTTTAATAACTCCCTGCCTTTTCTTCTGTCTCATCTTTCTTGTGTTTTTCTCACCCTGAGGTTATTATTTGCATGGAGGCGTAAATATCTGCAGTTATTTCCCGTGTGAGTATTGCACTGCATAGATAAGAGGAACTGGAGGATATAGGGATTCAGTCAGGGTGGGAAGTGGGGACAGTACTGACTTTGTCAACAAAAAACATGACTTATAACTGTAGACATAAAAGGGATAAGAGAAAGCAAATAATGTACTTGTTCAACTCTCCCCTCTATGTTTTTGAGACCCATTCAAACTCAGTCATTTACTGACATCTAGTGGTCATTTTTACTAAGAGCAGGTGAGTTCCCACAGTAATCAAAAGTGGCTGTTGGAGACTGAATAAACAAAACTCATGGAAATGTGAAAAAAGACCTTATAGTGACCCCTGTTGTACAGTCACTACATTACAGCAAATACAGCATTTATCACTATGTCCACTAGATGGCAGCAGATGCACATTAACAGAGCCACTGCCATTCTGCAGAGCAGCTTGGTTACTATGGAGGCCTCCACTGCTGTAACTGGGGATTATACATTTGTTCTCCTCAGGGATGGTAAAGACAGTGCTGAGGAGGCTGAGAAGAGATGCCTTTATTAGTAAATTGAGATTTATTGCACACTACAGGAATTCTCAACAGACCCCATTAAACAAATTAGCAAACCAGCTCGGTGGTGGTCTCTCTACTGTATCTGTTTTGCACATTTTCACTTACTACATTTATCACACTCATTAACTCAAAATTGTTATTGCCATTTTCATACTTGGCACAAAAGCATTAAATAGTAATTAAATATTAAGTATTGACGAGTGAACACTTATTTTCCTATGTTGTATTTATTAAAAACAGGTCATAGTCATTAATAAGAAGACACAGTAGACTGAAATATGCAGGAATGCAGGGTGATTATGAGCTCTTTTTGTATAATGGATATATTTTACAACAACTTCAACATAAGTTTTCTTAGCCGACAGCCTTTGCAAACAGAAGGAGGTAAACCTGTTGGCTTGCTCTTGTTTGAAAGTAAGGAAATGCATTCATATTTGAGAATTATTTGAAAAGTGTCTCAATCTTTGACAGTGAAAACTGTACAATAAATACTTTAACTTGCAGGAATAAATGGAAACAGATTGAATCACAGACATACTAAATCTCAGACATACCGTAGAATATAAAGAAATTTCAATCCAACAGTCTTGTAAAGGCAATTGCTTAAACTAATTTCTCAAGCCATCTTTCATCAACTGTATGTTCTTATTGTACACTCATGAAATCAGGTTGATCGTGTATGACAAGACTAGTGCTGTTGCTAGTAGTATCCACAAAGAGTCTACCAAATCTGCATTTTGCAGGGACCACAAACAGCCACTGTTGATGGTCTTCTAATTCATTATGCTCTAGTGAACTGTGAAGTGTTTGCCTCAATGCCACTTCACCGACAAGTATGTTTCAAAAGTGACACTGTCAGCAAAGTTCTGCAAATCCAAATGATGAAACTGTACTTTCTTGTAATCCTTATGAGTCACTTCCTTCAAGCGGTTGAAAATTGCAACATCAAGGAAGAGCTTGGTTTAGATCCCATTAACCCTTCCATGCAGTATAGAATTGATCAAAGAGTTAAAAAAGAGTCTTAAAAAACAGTTGATGCATGGTTTTTAAAGCTTTAAATTGACAGAGCCAGGCTAGTCTGTTCAGTCTTTATGCTAAGCTAAGCTAACCGGCTCATGCCTGGCTCTATATTAAACAGATACATAAGAGTGGTATCAATCCTCTCAGATAACTCTCTGCAAGGGACCAAATATTCCTCAAAACTATTTCTATCAAGTCACCTTCAGTAAACAAAAACTAACAAATAGTCTTTTAGGCAGCTGTCTGATACACATATACGGAGCCTGCTTGCTACTGCTGCTCCGTTATTATGTGAAAATCTGTCACAGTGCGCCAATCTTATTTGATTTTGCATTTTCACATCAAAATCTCACACACAAAGCTGCATAAAACACTGTGAGAGCACATGCGAATCGCATTTCAGAAAATTTAGAGATCAAATGCACGGAACTACATCTATATCCAAAAACCTGCTGTGCTGATCTTCTCACGAGTGAAAACTGAAAAGACTCATCATCCAGTCTTTCTCATTATAAACCAATCCCCAGCCTCCTCATACTTCGAAAACAGACAAGGAAAACATTGGCCTCTCCCCATTTCCCTCAGAATCTTTCTGTCTCTTTTTCCCTGCTCATGTTTAAATTCTCTGGGGAATATGACTTAACTGTTATTTCTCTAAATGAAAGCAATCACATCTTGTTTCACGAGTGCATAGCAGATATCATAGCTTACTGAGAGATGCATGAGGCAACATGCCACCCAAATTCAACCAATACGTGATCAGCACACATCCTCAGCTCATACACCCAACCCAGTTATTATCTGGCCTCCACACAAATGCACAAAAAAAGAACAAAGCAAGCACACACATACACACACACTTACACATGCTCATGCATTTAAGCGCCTAATTGAAATATTATGAGTGACCAGGGAGGTTTTAGTTCTGTGCTGGTATTCAGCTCTGAGCTCCCACTTTTTCCTGAGAACGATCTGTTTCACACAGACAGGCTGTGTCCATTGCTGCTGTAATAAGACGCCTGAGAGAAGGGAAGAATGGAAGTCATCATTAAAGTCTGACGCAAAGACAGGAAGGCACATACAAACACACACATATGACGATGACAGACAGGGTAAATATTATCCTTGAGTGCAGGTGTGAGGAGTAGCGGCAAAGTGATAACAGAGGAGGTCATTAACAACCCAGCAGGGCTCGAGGCTGACCCCAGGCCCGCACTGTGTCAGGTCCTCTATTGAAACGATGTAGTTTAGAGTCAGAGCAGAGGGAGGAGAGGTACGTACAGACAGGCTGATGATGTACAGGCAGAGGATATTAGTCTGTCTGGTATAAAACACATTCATTAGGGTGTTTTGTGGTTATTCTCTCGCTGTGAAAATCGTTCCAGTCAGTCGCAGGCTAAAGCTTTTTTGACATGTAAAATCATTTGGGAATTCAGCAGATGAAGACATTTTGCGGTGTGATTTGGTTGTCGATCACAAAGCCAACAGTGCAGTGCATTATAGGGTGTGTGCATGTGTGTGTGTGTGATGTAAAGATAAATGCTCACACATGCCCTCAGATTTCCTTTCTTCTTTCTTCAACGACTTCGTTCCTAGAAGTAAAATTCTCCATTTATCTGTGCACTTCCCACTGTGAAACCGCTTTGAAAGCACCAATCCTTGTAAGTGCCTTTAAGTCAGCATGAGTCAGATGTAGTTTCTCACCGAGGCCGGCCACCTGCGCTGAACCCGATGTAGTGGCGAGACCCAGCTGTATGTTGAGAACTGGCCAGGAGTCACAGGCTGACAATGCGATGACTGCTGCGGAGATGAAAAAAACACACCGTTTAGCAGCCACTGACCCCAGTCTGAGCTTGGTGAGGTGTTTCTAAGCAACAAAGCATGGCACACATTGCACGTCAAACCAAAAGCCCAGAGCTGCCCTCCACCACCACCGAAGATAAGGGATGAGAGCGAGGGGGGCAGCAGAACGTTGCTGTTGCTTTAATGTGTTTGCATTGGCTAACATGTAAGAATATTTCATGTTCTGACATTATTATGGTAGCTAGATACACTATTAGAGTTGTATCCTCCGCAAGTTTTCCCAGCCTCCCCTAAATTTGATTTAACTTTTCGGGCGCTGAAATGCTGTTTTCAGCGAACATAATTGGTGAAATATACTGGCCTGTGGAGGTGGTCTGGCAAGGAGCTATGTGGTCTTTAAATCCTGTTTGAGCTCTTAGTGTGAGATTTCCAAACTTCAAACATCATAAATAACAGTAAATCCAAGTTATCACAATAGATGTGTTACAGATGTAAACTGGAAACTGTCAGATTAAGTGTAAGTAATATTTTTGAGGGGGGGGGTTTAAGGATTATGCTGCCACGTTTTACACATGTTGAGCTGGTCCACGCTTACGTGACCCTTAAAGGAACAGTTTGACATTTTGGGAAATACACTTATTTGCTTTACTGCCAAGAGTTAGATAAGGAGATTGATACCACTCTTATGTCTGTATGCTAATGAAGCTAAGTCAGTTAGCTTATCTTAAAGGAAACAGCAGGAGGAAACAGCTAGCCTGGCTCTGAACAAAGGTGACACATTCTGCCTCCCAACACCTCTAATGGGAGCTAATGAACATATTTTAGAGGTGTTAGTAGGTGTTGACCTTTAAACAGAGCTAGGCTAGCTGTTGCCTCCTGCCTCCAGTCATTTTGCAAAGCTAAGCTAACTGCCTGCTGGCTGTAGCTTCATATTTAGTGTGTAGATAAGAGTGCTATTCATCTTCTCATCCAACTTTAGACACAAATTCTGTGCATTTTATTCCTACATTAAAAGAATTATTGTCATATCAGCTAGTTTTTATGTTTCATAAAATCTGAGGAATGTTGCTCTGTCTTTTTTCTTTGTTTTTCTTTTGAAAGATTTGCTATTCTTGCACATCTAACATCTACTACAGCACAATGATGTATCCCATTCTTTCATGGCTTTGGATTTAAAAGATGCAATAAAGTATCAGGCATTTTCCGTTCCTTACAAATATGTACTGTGGAGAAGCCAGCTCAGAACCAGTAAGCTAACCTTAACTCCCCTCTGCCCTGCTCTAGCATAATGGAGCTCTAACACCCCGCTGTTCGCAGTCTACACTGTTATCTACACCCAGCCAAGAACAAGTCCGGATATATATACGCTGGGGATGTTTTGGACCTGCAGTACCCTCTGCTTGAAAAATAAAGGGAAAATGTTGTGTTAGTCTGACAACCATGCAGCACAGGAACTGTCAAATTGCATTGATGGAATGCAAAATAAATCCACGAAGGAGCGCTGGCCAATATTTTCTCAAAAAGCCCTGCAACCAAAATGAGCCAAGACAACCGAACAATGGTCATGAACAGTCCAGCTCTGTGCCCCCTGGATGATCCAAAAGAATGACTTAAAAGGATATACCAGAATTCAATTGTATCTGCTTAGTTTCAAATGCGTACGTATGTGTGTATGTGGGACAGAAAGGAGGGATTGTCTATGGTGGACGTCATCCCACAAAGCTGGTGTGTCTTTCTTCAAAGTTAAGATGACATTTGATATGTATTATTTTTATTGTCAGCGGTGTTCTTCGAAGTTATTTAATTTGTGCAATTAATTAATCACTGTATGTATGAAGATAAATATGATGTCGCCATGGTGAAGTGGTGCCGTGACATAACAGGAGGCAAGACAATTTCATGCAGGTTTGATGTAATTAACTTCATTTCCTGCATTTAGGTCTTCATGCAGTAAACCTGACATGTTTTCAAAGGGCACGTTACACTTGTCATTCCATCTTTAAAAATCCCAAAAAAGATTGAAGGTCCCTAATTTAGCTGCTAAACAGCCAGATATATTTCCTAAGAGCTGGTGAGGACCAAAACAGATTGAGCTAAAAGGAGAGTGAATATTGGACTGGTGGTCAGAAATAGAACTCCAAATGAAAGCTAATGTTCAATGTCTGTTGGATGAGTAAACAAGCAGCTGGTTGCTAAAAGGTAATACGTCAAATGCTCTGCAAGTGGCCAAAAACAAGTGCTTAGCACAGCTTTAAAAAGAGGCTGGACCAAAAGTATGTGTTATTATAGATTTATGGATAACAATAGCAGTACGACAGCTGTGGCTGAGATCATGCACAATGGAGTTAAAGAATCATGCTAGCCGTTTTCTGAACGGCTCAACAGCAACTAATACTGCTGGTAGTGGGTCAGTGAGTTCAGTTTTACCCATTGTTAGTATTCCCCACATCACAAGGACTTCAGCCCGGATCTGGATACTGACTAAAAGTAAAAGAGCTTAGAGAAAATCCAAAGAGGACTGTATATGTGGCCATTCCTAGACAGCTGTGGTTGAGACAAAGATCCACTCCCATGCCTCACAGTCTGAGATAATGAGATAAAAAAATATTTGCATATGTGGAGACACACACACACAGACACACACTTTAAGGATAATTTAACAGGTAAAAGGATTCGAAACTTAAGAGTCAATTTCACATTAGACGTTATAGAAATATAAGTTAAATAGCAAGACTACCTTATTACCTGTATTCATTTGATGACATGCACAAGGATTGTTAACAAATGCATATTTACAACCTGTTTAAAAGAACTGTAATTATAATCTTACGCCTCTGCGACATTCCAACATTCAGCGTCGATTGTGATTAACAAAAAAGAATAAAGCAAGAGATGATTCACTTTAAAGCGGTAATCACATAGGTCTTGTTCATATTTCTACGCATTTAAGTCCTCTCTTGTTCTATACATAACTAAAGAACACGGAATTAGTCCAATATGGTCCAGTAATCACTCAATTGACCAGAGAACACACAAGAAAAACATCAGCTGGCTGCCTGAGCCTGCAGTGACATATATAAGCTTATATACTATAAGGTAAATTAAAGGACACACAGAACAGTTGCCAGGAAAACATACACATCAACACTTCAAATCCAACGCTGACACAATACATTTTTAATCCCTGGCATGTTTTAGAAGCTCCGTCAAGCTGAGTGCTCCCTGAATCCTTCAACCCCCCCTCCAGAGGCACCTCTGACAAGCACTAGTCTCTTAACTATATTTCAGCAACTTTATTCATTCATTTATTTATTCATCAACTTTAAATTAAATTAATATGTTTTGTGAAAGGGCTCGCTCACAGTGACAAACCCACAGATAATTACCACCAGACTGCATTTCCTCAGCATCTTTCAGCACATTGTTTTGGTTTTACAGCCTGAAACATTACTGTTCCAGTTTAGTCTGACTGCTCCCATCAACCTCATTTACTGCCGTATTCAGTGAAAAATATCTGAAAAAACCCACAGCACACTTCCTGCCCAGCACCATAATCAAGAACACAGCAGAGCATTCAACAACTAAATAGCCCAGACATTTCCCTCGGTAGTTGGTCGAGAAAAACAGAGCTAAAATAAGTGAATATCAGCCTTACATTGGTCAGCCGAAAACACACCTCCAAATCATTGTTTTACTAACACATTTGCCATATATTTCTAAAAGTGAGTTTTAAGTTTTACAGATTGTTGTGCTGCTCCAAAAGAATCAATAGACCTTTTTCACAGCAGCCATTTTGATATTAACTAGTAGGGTAAGCACAGGTGTTAGTATCAGAGGTAACACATTTGATTACCCTACTATTTCATTTTTTCCACAGAGGTCCTAAAGAAGCAGAACACAAAGCTAAGAACACAGATTTTATAATTCAGCCTAATTCAGTGATCATGTGTGTTGCACTCATATTTTGATGAAAACATTGTTTTTTGCCATGTGACGTTTATACTGGGTTCTGTTTTTGTAATCTCTCCGAAACCAATAGGAACAGATGCAATAAACTGCCTGCCTACATGTTTGTAGTCATGTATGTAAAGCCTGCCAATGGCCTACAGTCTCCATTAGGCCAGAAGAAGGGCAGAAGGCTCTGGTTTAGTCATCTGGACCTTCTACAACTACTCTGGTGTGTTTGGTCCAACTTATAAATTAGAAGTGATTACTTTGTAATGTATGACACAAAGCACTACTGACAAATAGGGCACAGTTGGAAACCATCATGCTTGAATAAAAAATATTGAGTATCGTAGTAACTCAAAAGCACCTATCTACCCACACTTACAGACACACACACCGCAGCTGGTTAAACACAATCAATTCACCTTCACATTTACAATCAGTTGTCCAAGATCCCATGCTGACATTGTCTGACATTTAAGTAAAACACATTAAAACTGGCTAATAACCAACATTCCCCAAACAGCGCGCACAGACACACACACAAGCAGAGTCAGAGTCTTGAGTAACACCAGATGCTACATGGCCGACTTAATATCAAGCTGTATTTAGTTTTTTTTGTTTTTCCTGCTGTCTATGCTAATGGAAGCTACAACATGATCTCCACAAATTGAGCAATGGGTTAGTTCGGGCAAGACATAACTACGTCTTCCTTCTTACTTCGCACAACCACGCCGTATTGTAAAGTAATAAGAACAACAAGAGATAGTGTTTTAACTTTTTGTTAGATGTTTCTCTTTAGGTGCCCGGGGAGGAATGAGCCAGGATGAGCATATGGCTCGCTGCAATCTCTCTGTTTTCCATCTCGCAGGTTTCTATGAAACAGACCAGCTGTAACATTCCCATCATCTCCTCCTCCTTCTCTTGTTGTCCAGACGCCACTGTAGAGGATTTTCATCCCATCCCTCAGGCTGATCTTGTACAATAAGACTTGCTAGTTTCGAGCCTTAACCCCCAACCTGTGGATTTGTGTGCTCTTATAACCAACTTCTTCCTTGTTTGGACTCTGTGAACTCTTTCTCCCTCCATTTCTACTTGTCTTCATTTGCCTTATCTTTGACCATTCCCCTTTTCTGTCTCCGGTCTGGCTCCACCAATCTCTTTATCTTCCACTCTTTCATTCCTTGTCATTCCTGTCTTCTCCCAATAACACGCAACCTTCAGAGCTCTCGCGCTGTGTATTTGTCACTGACATTTTGGGGAGAGTTGTCATACCTTTTCCTCTCAGACTGCATGGTTAATTGAAGCCCTCTGTGGCCAGTGATCCATATTGCTGACAACATTTTACTTTAACACCTCCATCTGAATTGATACTTCCTCCATATAAAGACCTGTGTGGCCTGACATGCAGCACGTCACAAAGTGGTTTTTGGGTCAATGGCCTGTGGTATACCATGTTCCTGTAATATTTTTTATTCTAGTATTACGCTGGGCTGCATAATAGATGTAACACAGATCAAAATATGTACATCAGAGTAAAAAGGCTTTCTATATTTAAAGTGTGAAAAGCAGATAGGAAAAAGGTAAAATTGAGATACTAGAGGCGGCTGCCATAAAAACACAATTTCCTTGTGCACTCAATTGCCAGGCAAACAAACAAAATTGTGTGAGGTGTACTTTTCTTTAAAGAAGAAAATGACAAGGTCAACAATCAAGGCGATTTGGAAGTAATAGCTGTTTGCAGAAGTAAAGAAATTCATGTCCCTTACAAAAGGAGAATTGGTCATGGAACAAAAATCATTTTATATGATGGAAGCATGCAGTTAAAAGACTCAATATTCAATCAGTGCTACATAAGAGAGGTAATAACATGTTTGATAGAGGGGCCAGGGACAATTTCATGGCACAAGACATTATAATGAGCTTCCATAATAGCACACATTTATGTGTGTGTAATTGCGTGTTTCAGCCCACGATTTCTCGCATTTCTAGGACATTTTGTCCTCACCACAGTTCTCCTCTTTCCTTTACCTGCCACCAAATGCTAACTGACTCAGAAACAACCTGGGACCTAGAATTGAATTCGGAGGCAGGGCTGAAATTGGCATTTTCGTTCATGCAAGTCTAAACAGACCAATGTTGTGTTTTCATATTGTTTGGATCCCACCTGATGTCAAGGCCACTTTTCCAGAGCTGCTATTGTAGCAAGGAGCTATGCAATGAGTAAATGAGAAAAAACAAACACACACAGAACCACACACGGCCCAATTTTCTGAGTCGGAGCAGTCGTGAGTAGTTATCAGTATTGGAGGGATCTCAAGCCCTCCCTCATCACCATCAATCTGTCTAAATGACTCCTCTCCCTGCCCTGTCTCTCCACTGCTGCTGCCGCTCGCCCATTTTATCCACACATTTTATCTCCCTCCAGGTCATATCAACATCTCTCTCCCTAGCTCTCTCCCTCTCTTTAATTCCTTCGTTTACAACCACTTATCTGTATGCTTTTTTTAAAACATTTTTTCACTTCCAATTCTCTCTCTCTCTCTCTCCCCCTCTCCCTCTCTCTCTCTCTCTCTCTCTCTGATGAAACTGTCCCATGACTAAGCGAGCCCCAGTGTGATGGATAGCCTAATGGGAATGGATGAAGCATTAAAAGCATAATTCACAGGGACATAATGTTCCGAAGACTTCAGTGAGATCAACTCAAGATGGTCCTGTGTGTGTGTTTGTGTCGGATTGGAAGATTATCTATGTTTCTGTACAAATAGAGCCGAGTTTGCATTACATGTGTGGGCATAGATACACATTGTCTTCATGCTTTGTTAAATCTCAGATGTTTTGTGTACAGTTTTGGTTCAGCATCCCGTCAAACATTACATATGGAGGGTCATTTTATGTTCATTTCAATGTGAACCAGAGGCTGACAGACTTTAAATTATCTGTCTCTGTGGCACGAGTTTGCCATCCTCCACTGCCCACAATGTCTCATTACATAATGAACTCTCTATATATATTTATTAAATACTACATACTACTATACTATATATATATATACATATTGTTTTCTACCTATCTCAGAGTCTCACTTTCTACTCTCAAAACACTAAGGATGGGAGAGCCGTGTCAAGTTAAAGCTAGGGAGACCGCCATGACCAGCCTTAGCTAGATTTACTTTTTTCCTCCACCCCTAGCTGTAGCCAATCTGTAATTGAAAAATCCCTTTTGACAAACCAACATCTTGGTAATTTAGTTTGTTCTTCCAAATAACACAATGAGGCAGGAGCTACATCCAGTCTTATAGAGATTAAAAAATAAAACGGCTTAAAGGCCTTGCTAAAAGTTAGGCTAACTTAATAGAGTAGCAGTAATGGTAACTGTGATCAAAACTTTATTTATGGTATATATGTAAATTAATATTCAATATTAAAAGGCATACAGTTAAGACATTACAACATTTCTATCCGTTATGCAGTTTGCCAGCCAGCCTAAAAACTTGAAATCCTGTTGTCTCAACTGTCTCAACAGCTCTGTGCTACTTTAGTTAAAGGAAAACTTGAAATTAAAACAAAGGTAAACACATCAATTTGCATTGACACACACACTCTTTAATGATTAAATTAAGTCCTCTGAAAGGCACCAATGAGCTCCAATCAGTGACCATGTTACTACCTCTAGAACCGGACACTAGTGGCCCTAAAATGTACATGCACATGCCCACACAGTACACACAGTACACACACACACACACGAAAGATACCCCCTGGAGTGAAAAAGTGAAAAGTGGAAAACTGCACCCAGGTGCTGGTGTCAGGAAAAGGAAACTGACTAGTGAGTGTGTGAGGGGTCAGAGGTCATGTTGCATGTGTTCCACATGAAACCCTCATGTAAGTACAGACATGCAAAGCCATATGCAGTGTGTATAAGACTGTTGTTTCTGTCTCAAACATGCAACAACCTTAATAACCCCACCATTTTACAAAGCAGTGACACATGTGCCTACACAGCAGTTGTAATACAACACCATTATCTCGACACTGCAGCCATTACAAACGAACTCACTTTCTATGGCATTCAGTGAAAGCAAACGGATTCAAGCCAGCATACCCGTAAGTACATATTTTTCATTAGCTTGGAAGGTGGCAATGGTTGGGCTATTGGGCCGGACTTCCTGATCCTCAACACACAACAAAGGCAATGTGAGAACAGCTGGGGAAAAGCAGCTGCTTCTAATATGCATTTCATCCATAAAATACTTTGTATTACCTAATCTCACTGAACAACAAGAGAGGTGCCTCCTAACCACATACACACACACACTCGCTCCCTCCCTCCCTCACACGCTGCAGTTTGAAATCACATATGAAGCACATTACAGGTCTTTATAGTTAAATCACGTGTGGAGGCACTGACACAAAACCTTTCTAACCAGAGTTGGTAGATGGAAACAGACACGTTAAAGGAGCAAAGGTGACGTGAACTGTGATTGCATGAGGCAGATGATATTCCCGATGGCTTAAAGTTTAGTGTCTGTTGCAACATCATCATTTATTATATAATTTTTTCATTCATTGCCGTGATGACGCACTAACCCAGCATCACGACCGATTCTGTTAAAACTTTGCATAAGTCATTGGGCAGAAAGCAACAGTAGTAAAAAAAACACCACATGACTGTGTTCATCTGCCTATTTCTCTAATTAATTACACCCAGGCTTCTAACAGGTTTTCGTGGTGTTTTACAAGAGACAGCTTGCTATGAATAATGGTCTCTGGGCTGTGTAACAGGCAGCTCTCACATAGCAGACTGCATGTGTCACAGACGGATAGGCACAGCAATTTAGTCGGTGAAATTTATAAAGGGAAAGCGAAGTCGGTACGTTTTTCATTCAAGAGAAGTGGATCAAATGGGGAACGAATGAGGAAGGTCGATGAGAGACAGACGTAGATCTGGACCTGCTTTGCTTAATGTTCCTATTTTTATGAGGGCTGTTAAATTGTCTATGTAGAGTGGTTGGCAGGCCCGAACATACGCTGAGAGCTACATTCTCACAACTCTTTACCTGTCTACTTTTAACATTCGACTGAAGTTGGAACCTGTTTTCCAAGCGCTCATCTGTCAGCGCCAATATTTTTTCAGTTTGCCTAAGCCTCAATCAATTACACACAACTACATTTCATTTCTTAATTGCAGTAAGGTTGGATTTTATGGCCAATCATAGATTTTTCTCGCCAGCGCAGGAATTTCCTCTTTGGAATAGCTGGGTTGCTTTGATAGGCGGGTCAGGAGAGGTAAAGCTATCCTGTGTCGGGAAAGAAGAACACCAACCATTCTATTTGTTTAGTCTCCATGGAAATGAAAGTGTATCATTGTGTACACAATCAAAAGGGTCCACGGGTGAATCACTCTCCATGGCATCTGAGTTACAATTCAGTCTCCAGCTCTGAATATGTGGCTTTGTTTGTTTTGGACCTGTCAGTTTGTGATTATGTCATCTTCAAACACCTTTGCCCAAGTGATCTGACCCACATCAGGAGTTTGATTTAGCTTAATGAACCCCAACTATAGCAGGACTTGTCTAACTCTTTGGTTTGTCAGATGCGGTTCATTCAAGTTCATCTTATTTTCAGTTCAAATTAGTGAAGCTAAACTTTGTTTTCTCTTTAGAACAGCTCCCCTGGGCTCTCTGTTGCCTGGTTGCCTGGTTCTCCCAGAAACAGCATGAGGAGAGGCAGCAAAGCTATGCTAACATCATCATCGTTGTTATCATAATTATTATTAACCCAGTGCAGACAGCAACAGGCCAGCCTAAGCTGGGTGCTTCTCACATTTCTCTCACTTACCAGCCGGAAAAAACAGATCTTAAACAGCTGGTCATTTGTGAGTGACAGCCTGAGTAGATGAGAGTGGATGAGGGTGTTAAGTTTTTCGGACGGGCCTTTAAAGGAGGAACTTTTAAGGGGAATCTGGGGCAGGTCTGTTTTCTCTTTCTGGTCTTTCCACCCTGCCCAGGAGGAAGGTCTAGATTGCTGTGTGGAGTGATGGGTCCCACTGCGTGAGGCTACGAATGGGTTCAGAATAGTGAAAACCTTTAGAAAGTTTGGCTTCACAAAATAAAATAAAATACTGGCCTCATGTTTTTTCCCTTTTCTTGATCCTATTTAACACGATTGCTCTCATTTTTCTCTTTATAGTTTTATTTCTGTCACTTTCATGGCAATTTTCTCAGGGGACAGGGTTGGGTGACAAGTGGTGCAGACAAGGAAGAAACCCAGTCATTATACTCAGACTAAGGGGAGCGGAGGCTGAATGTCACCTTCAAATCCAGCAGGCGGATTGATTCAGGGCCTTCAGGGAGCAGCGGGAAATACCTCGGCCTGACAGGAGACACTAAACTAAACAACCAGCGTTCCCCTGGGAGAGCGTTAAACTGCAGCACACTGAATTATTGGCCCAAGGCAATTTCTTTTTACATCATACTTTGTTTTATATGGCAGAAAAAAGTGTTTATCTTTGAGATGTACATTTCAATAAACAAAGCACTTAACCTTATATATGAGATGTTTCCTTCGAATTTCCAGGACAAACCTAAAAATAGTGCAGACGACTGATGTAAAAATATATCAACACAGGTTTTTATAACAACATAATTCATCACGTGAAGGACATTTCAGTGTGTCTGGTGATTACATTTCAATCATATGGCCAAGAATGTTACAGTCCTTATTGTTTGATAGTGTAACCTCTTTTTTGTATTCACCCTCTTCACTATCTATTTTCTCAGGACTCCAGAGAACTTCAGCGATGTAGTCACAAGCAAGACTAAGCGTCGACAGCCATGCTAGCAGCTCTGGCAGGCTTTAATTAGCAGGGCTTGAGCTGAAGGTTAACATCAACATGCTAACATGTTCACAAGGATAATACTAACATACTGATGTTTATCCAGTCATGTTCACCATCTTAGTTTATAGCGTTAGTATGCTAACATTTGCTAGTTGGCACTAAATAAAAACTACAGCTAAGCCTGATGGGAATGTCTTTAGTTTCACAGGTTTTTGGTCATACATTAAACAAACAGAAATTGTGAACCGATTAAAAGTTAAGGGATCACCAAAGTTATCTTGAGTTATCTTGAGGGGGACATGCATTTCTGAACCAAATGTCATGGCAATTCATCTACTAGTTTTATTTTTTACAAAAAACCTCATGGTGGAAAAGTGTATCACTAGAAGTCTGTAGGATTCATCGCCTGGGAATCACAAATTTCTGTACATACAGAAGTTGAGATATATCAGTTTGGACCAAAGTGGACTCACTGACCAACACATATCTAAAACTTTCAGTGGAGGATCACCAAAGTCGTCGGGATTCATTCTCTGGGCACCAGGATATTGGTACCAAATTTTCATAACAATCCATGCCATTAATGTCATTTAAAACCGAAAATGTCAACTTGTTTGGAATCATCCAAGTCAGAAGGCCTCATCCTCTGTGGACTATGAATCTCTGTACAAAATGACATGGGAATCTGTCTTGTAGCTGTTGAGATATCTTATTCTGAACCAAAATGGTCAGACTGACATTGCCATCCATTGTACCTGTACTGTATGTGAAATATGTGAGAAAGGGAAGAGAACATGTTCAAATGTTTGTTCCACATGTATCTGGATGCATATATCATGAGCATGTGAGATAGTATACGGAGTGTTTGACAAAGGGATGTAGGCCTGGTTTATGAGGAGATATTTGTTTTATGAAAGAATACTGGACAGCAGTCAAACTCCTCTCAGCACACAGCAACAACTACTTTTCACTTTCCCTCATAACAGTTGCGTAACTGAAAGCAGACTCTGTTTAATATTAAATATTTACTCCCATGTTGTGATTGAACACAGTCAGATCATACATAGTGAATTTCTGGAAACACAGCAGACTTCATACAGTTTGATTGTTCAAGCCATCTCCATAAATAATGATATCAATATATCGCTCTCCAATGTGACTGGGTTAGATTGCCACTTGGTTTATTCCTGCTCGGTCCCATCCTCTGCCAAAAAGATCTAATCCCATCTTCCTTTTCAATCTGTCTATATGAAAAACTAGGTGCAATAAAACATAAATGTGCTCTTTTTTATTCTCCAGAAAGAGGCCACAAGGGGAACAATGTTCGGAGTTCTCCCTCTGGATATTACAGTGTCAGTGAGTTTGCACGTGATCATTACTTAGCTGTGTCCTGTTACCCGGTACACTTGCTATATGCATCTTTCATTTCACCCCATACAAGTCTCACATGTAAATATGTTATAAACCTAAAAACAGCAGCATCCATGTTTGTGCATACATCATCTAAGTGGGAATACATCCTTTTTTTCAATTATCTTGTGTTTCTTGTATCAAAGTGCCAGATTTTCGCAACTGTGGGAAGTACTGCACATAAAAAGTGATATCTGATTATTATCCATGGCAAGAATAGATACTACAGGGAATTCTTCCTGCCGTGAACAGTAGTTGGACGTCGTTTAATTTAATCAACATACAAGTCAATTTGTCTGACCAATGTCTACAGCGAGAGACGCTGCACAGAATAAGACAAAACCACACCATAGTTCAAGGCTGAAGTAAGGCATCCTTTGTTTTTCCACAGCAGAACAGCACACACTCACGGCTCTGCTTGTGAAATCAGCATCATCATGTATGCAGTTAATTTACTAATGAAAGTCAGTAAATTGTGAAGCGTTCGCAATGTGGCCGCTGTATATACAGTCCATGCATGACTGGGATGAATATGAGTTTATGCATATCGCTATAGATCCAAGTCATTGCTATGCTGAGTGACGGGGCCACACACTGGGCTTTAAAGCTGCAGGGTCATTATGTGTCCACACAACAGTGGCAGTGTGGAATGCTCATCATGCTTGGGAGATAAGGGCCAAGGCCCTACAGTGCATGAAATGTATAAGCAAGATTAAGATGTCCATACTGTAAACTCTTACCCTAATGCAGTATTAACATGGGAAAAAAGCAACCAAAAAATGTTGAATTTGAAAGTCTAATATTGGTTTGTTCCTCTTGGAGTATTGATCACAGGAAGCAAACAAACAGCCTTCCTGTCGGAGGTATGACAGGGCAACTTCCTCTCTTGCTATCCTTGGAGAGTTGTTATTGTGCTTGTTTGAGTCAGTGGTAGTTGATCACTGCCACAGGAAAGTATTGAAAAGAAGCAGGATGTATTGAAAGTGAGTTTGGTGCCCTACTGTGACTACATCCATTCAGACTATGATTAAGTGGACAATCTGTACTGTAGTGTGGATTGAATGTATTATAGCACAGCGGGAGATAAGGCCAGGAAGGCATTTATGATACATCAGAAAATAGAAGCAATAGCAAGGAGTGAAAGAACATCTGCAGAGCCCATAGAAACAGAACCAACCGTGGTTGCCAAGCTGAATTAAGCCAATTTGGACTTTTAATTAGTATATGAAAAAGAGCAATAACATTCTATAAACACTTGAACCCAGGCCCTGAACCCAGCTTGTACCATTGTGTAGCTCTCTGCCGCCAACAGAAGATGGAGAAAAGTCTCTTTATGCAGCTGGTCCTGAGTCTGAACCAAACAAAGCCTATAGCCTAAGAAAAAACTTTTTAGCACTGAACAGACAATGCCATATAGCAGATTAGCTGTTAAAGATATTCAAGTTGAATTGAAATTAAAATGTATTTTTGCTAAGAAATTGCTATATATGTCATTGGTGGTAATTTGGCTGTCAAGTGATTAGCGTTCTCCAAGGGTAACTAGCTAGGGAGGTGACGTTGTTAGCCATTGCTTAGCCTCATCATTTCAGGTTACAGGACAACCTGCTGAACGTTTTTACAGTCTGAACATTCGGCATTAACAAAACTGGAACCTTATAACAGACTCACTCACTCACATACTCAGTAAGTGTTAAAAATAACATGAACAAAATGTAATGTCTAAAGGGAATTAGTGCTAACGTTAGCAAGCTGACTAGCTTCTACTTTTCCAGTGAAAGATAGTTAGCCCACATTGCTAGCTTCAACTTTTGGACTGGAATGCAAACTTAATAGCACAATGGTTCCTTCCAGTTGTTGAATGTTATTTACAGAGGCTTAAATTCGTAACAGTTGATAGCCAAGGCTATATGAGCTTTCAGATATCAACACTGCCATGGGAAACGCCATCCAAGAGTCTTGAAGCTTAGACACGTAGACAACAAATATCTCCAAAAACACGTTTTGAAAATAGACACAATAGCTGCAGTGTAACTGTAGTTAAAGGCTATTTCCTTGCACAAAAAGTGAGACGAATTTCTGGCAAACCAAAGAAAGCAACAGTCAGTTCAGCCAACAACAAGAGGCAGAGACAGAACAACACATGGTGCTACACCGCAGCCTGTGTCAAAACATGGAAACCAAGTTCTTCACCCAAAAAAAAACTCCAATAGCAAGAGACTTAGACCAAAACAATATTTAAAAAAAAAACTGACAAACTGACATTTCTGTGGAAACAGCAAAATATGTCAGAGCATGTAACAGCCTGAGGGAAAAGCAGCAGAACAACAATAACAACAAACTACCTCCTGTTTTCTTGCCTTGTCTCATTCCTTATCCTATGGCAATCATCATTACCACTATATCACAGTGTTAACTGTTATCTAGTTTTTATAGTTCTGTTTTGAATGATTTCTTTGTAGTATTTGCTTTTTTAAAACCACAGTATACTATTTGTCTGAGCATGAAGGTTAATTCTTGACCACATATCTGTAATAATTACAAGATTCCCTTACAAGCTTTTTCCAGAACTTTTGACCATATCTCACAGCCTTTTTGTGACGAATGCAGTGCAGGAAATTGTTTCTTTTTTTTTTTAAACCTTTTTAAATATATTTAAACCTATGTATAACACATTTGTGCAGTACTGCACTTAATTAATTATGGTCATGCTAATAAAGCA
>NW_023340268.1:15873776-15891920 GCF_004916995.1 Morone saxatilis
GAGAGAAAAAAGAGGGAGAGAAGGAGAGAATGGGAGGGAGCAAAAAGTTGTCAGAGAAAGTTCCTAGTTCTTGCTCTTGTGGTGAGCAGAGTGGCTGTGTGTATTTTTGTAGCTTCCTCTTCGAACCCCCGCAAACAGGAGTACCGCAAGAGAGAGGCAGAAAGTGATAGAGGGAAGGGTGGCTGAGTGATTATGTGCTAAGGAGGTGCATGTGTGTATATGTGTGTGTGTGTGTGGTGTGTGTCGTGTGTGTGTGTGTGCGTGGAGAGGTTCGCCACTCTCTCTCTCTCTCTCTACTTTAAAAGCTTTACCACTTCAGCCAACATCCTGAAGCGGGCCACTCTCCACTCCACCCCTCCTCTTCCATCTCCTTCGGACCAACGCATGGACTCCAGCAGCTTGAAAAGAAGGCAGTGAGTAAAGCAAGTTTTCAGAAGAGAGATAAATAGTGGGGGGAAAGTCTGCTGTTGGTTTCCTGGACTGAGCTGCATGCGCTGGCTGATTGTTGGAGTTACAATAGGAGGCATTCCCCTTTTCCTGTGTGTGTTTTCTGTCTGTCCTCACGAGGAACAGCGGGAGCAGGAACTGGGCTGAAGAAGACTTCTGGATGCAACAGCAGAGAGGAGGACCAGCCAAAAGAGGAGAGGAGAAAGTGATAAAACAGACAGGAGCAGCAGGAGCTGGACTGAGAAGACAGTAGGAAGACAGAGTCTTGAGGGACACTTTAACAAGAGTCGGAAAAAGATACAGGAGATAGAGGGCCAAAGGAGAAACTTACCTGACCCACTTCTCTGCGCTACCAGGTGGAGTCACCTCCTTCTTCCCCTCTCCTCCTTCCCTCCCCTTTCCCGCTCTTTCCCCTGACATGGGCCGCCTGCTGGCCCTGACCCTCGCCTACCTGGCCTACCTGCTGGCCACCGCGATCGGCTCAGAGCGCCGACAGCACCGCGTGCAGCACGGCGCCTGCAGCTACACCTTCATCCTCCCCGAGGTGGAGCGCTGCCATCCCTTAAAGGACTTCCAAGTCACAAACACCCTCCAGAGGGACTCCCCGCCCGAGGCAGAGCCCGATACAAGCCAACCTAAGCCGGGGCAGGCCCAAAAGGAAAGGCCTTCCTGGCAGGAGAGCAAGCTGGAGAGTCTGGAGAGTGCCATGGAGAATAACACCCAGTGGCTACAGAAGGTATGTCTCCGCTATGCTGTCAAACTGACTTCCTCTTGTCTTTTTCCACATGTCACATTGCAGCCTGCAGACCTTCAAACAGAATTCTGACAAAAAAAAAGCACGGGATGTCCACAAAGTACACTATCCGATAACATCTGTCAACAAGCCTTCATTATTGATAAATTCAGTGCTTAGCTGGGATTTTCCTGGATGCTTGCTGTATGTATATCTGGCTCCATGACAACGCCTGGTGTATGAGTGTGTGTCTTTATTTAAGACCACTGGGATGCCAGAACTCCCTGTTGCATGCGAGAGGAGAAAGACAAGATGAAATAAGTTTGCTCATATCAGACGGTGCCAAATATGTCTAACACAGTTAAACCTGCTAAATTAGTATTCCCCCCCAAAAGGCATCAAGAACATGGAAACTTCACTTTTGACTCATGGTTTAGCCCGTTTAAAACTTCTCTGTACCAGACTCAGCTGACACACAAATATAACACTTCCCTCAGTGAAAAATGTTTGTTTATCTGCTGGAGACACATTTCAGCATCTCTCTCCGGGCTGTTGGCCTTTGCAATTCCATTTAGCTCAGATTATGACTGACTAAAATGAAATGATGCGATTAAAAGTGGCTTCACAATAGTGTTTTCATTGCTAAGGTCATCAGGGCACAGAATCAGTGTTGGGCCATTGTCTGGGAGAGACTGACTGACATGCCACTGCTCTCCACCCGTCTCTCTATTCTTGTCTGCATCACTCAGAGAATATTTATGGTATACACTAATCCTCGGGCCGATTATAAGGGTTTGTGTCGAGTGTTTAGATTGGCCGTCTGAGAGCAAACATGTTGATTATATTTCAGGATTGGAAAATGGGGTATTATGAGTGCCAAAGCTCTTCCTGTGCTCCTGTCACTTTCCACTCTAGCTCTCGCTCACCACAAAATTGTCTGCGATTTTCTTTCCTTCCCTTTCCCCAGCGTCCATTTTCTTTTGACACCCTGTTCCTCTCTATCCATCTCCCTCACTTCTATCTGGATCATTCTGCACCTCCGGGATGATGAATGTGTCTCAACTCACACCTTGACTTCTCGACTATCAGATCTCGAACTCTTTGTCTATCTCGCTCACGCTCTCCTGGCACGCACTCGGAATCGCACATATGAAAACATACACATTCAGTTCCCTTGTGTACACTCTGTCTGATGCTCAGTCTATGAACTGGAGACCTAGCTTCCATGGGAAGCATCCCATGAGGCCACACTGTATGTGTATGTGAGAGAAAGAGCGAGGGAGAGAAAGTGAGGGAGCACACACACACACTTTCCCTCATGCAGTTCATTGTTCATGCATACACTCTGCAAAGCACTAAATTGTAAAATACGAAAGCATCACATTTTGCACACGTCTTGGACATATTCTGTGTAGCATGAAGTCTCTTCTTTCCCACTCTCTCCTCACCAGAGCTGGGATATGAGCAGTCATGACGAAAATACTGTTTAAATCAGAAAAAGCTCTGCTGACACATATCTTGCACTGTTGCCAAACTTCCTCCACATAACGTCTGGAATGAACACAAAGATCCAACCTTTCACCAAGTTACCCCCAACAGGCCACAGTGATGCATAAATGATCGCGCTGTAGGTGGGATTTCCACACAAACACAGCGCGACCCTGGAGAGCCTCTTTTAGATATGCACATGGGTATACTGACCTTTGACCCCAGATGGCAAGGCCTTTTCAGCACCTTGTGGAGCTCATTAAGCCTATCTGCATACGCTTGGGGAGATATTGGCAATATGCATGCTGAAGAGCTTGAGGCAAGTGTGTGTCGGTGTGTCTGTGAAACTTTATACGATCTCGCTCAAAGCTCCCCAGGGATGGTATGACTCTAACTGTGAGCCTTCCACCCAAAACCCTTGAAAGAAAACACACACCCACACACAAACTTAAGAGCACACACACTAATTCAGCATGTTCCGCAGAGGAATCTGAAAGTAGATGAGTGCAACAGGACTGTATTCATGTTCCAGAGTCCTTCTTTGGTGTTTCCAAGAAGAAACTAGTATGTTTGTTTCCTTTTGTTCTAACCCCCAACGTAACCCCCCCACCTAGTCTCTTTCGCCTTCTCCTGCCCTGAGGGTTTGGAAAAAGGGATGTGAGCATGCTTTTGTTAGTGCTATTAAGAGCCTGTGTGGATTATGCTAATGCAGAAATATTGCATAGAGATCAAGGTGGCTACCCTTGGCGTCCAGATTTCTTTGCCCAGTAATATTTCATTAAGCCAATACTAAAGTATGTCACACAAATTACTCACATTATCAAATTGGTCTCCATTTTCTTTTATTTCCTTAAACATACACCCATTTCCTTCTTCTTAAACAATCTCAGACTATCGCCTTTAAAAGTCAGTTAGTCAAAAGTACAAAAACATATTTCTTTCTATATATCTCTAGGGGTATCTCGGCAAGATATAATTTTGGTTTTATCTGGCCAAGAATTTGAGATTTCTACATCTTATATGACAGCGGTGAATGGAATTTTATTTGTGGTGCTAAGAGCGTTGAAAAATGTTTTAAACAAGAAGACTTTACTTAGGCACAGCAATGCTTTGAGCTAAATGATAATGTCCATTATGCCCAGCATACGCCAATGCTGCTGTTTAGCAGGTATAACTTTTACCATGTTAACCATCTTAGTTTCCCTTGTTAGCATGCAAACATTAGCAAACCAGCACTAAACATGGAGGACAGATGGGGCTGTTGGGATTGTCATTAGTTTGACCATAAACCAAAGTACTGGACAAATGACCAATCAAATCAATACATCCTAAGGGAAACATGTCTGTATCAAATCTTAAGGCAATCCATCCAGTAGTTGACGTTTCACTCAAACACACAAATGTCAACCTCATCATAGCATTACAGGAAAAGTCCAGGGGTCATCAAGGTAATTAAGATATATTATGTTGGGACTGTAAATATTTGTACAAAGTATGGCTCCAATCCATTGAGCAACTTTGACCTAGATGAAATGTCAAGGATCACAAAAGTAATTCCGCTAGGGACCATGAATGTCTGCACAAAACTTCATGGCAATCCATCCTATTTTTTTTAGATGTTTCCACGGAGACTAAAGTGGTGGATCGACACTGCCAAACTCCAGACGAAAACAATTCCACAGCAACATCTCTCTCCGACAAAAAAAAAAAAAAAAAAGTTCTGGTTACTTTGGATAATCCCCAGAGCATGCTATCAACCACTCATTGGGACAAATTCATTAAGAGAAAGTCATTTTAATGAAAACTGTCCACAGTGAGATATATGGATTAATCAGAACAACGCAGAGATTATTTCTGGAAGGAGATTTTGCTGCTTATTTTTGTATAAAAAAATGCTTCTTTGTCATTTTAGTGTACTGATCTTTAAGGCCTAGAATACACTAATGTATGTATGTATCTTGGGAGAAAGGTGGACATCGTGTGGCACTGACACATCAATCAGTCATTTTTGGACAGAAATGTATATAACTGTTCCTCACAATCATAGCCATCTTGTCTCAGTCCATTATTATCATTTTCCAGAGCACCAGATATGTTCCCCCTCTCCTCTGTAATTGTAACTGAGAACAAATGTGTCTATTGGCTCACCAATTAAGATATCAAGTGATACTCCAAGGATTTTCTCAGCACTGATCCCTTCTATGTTGCTAGACACAATAAGACAGAATTATACTGTGTCCCAAATGTGATTTATCTGGCAGCATGGTGCAGAATGTGACAGAGCAGCAATTAATGCAAATGGCAGTGGGAGATGGAGTGTATCAAGACCTCTGGATTGAGTTCTATCACAGACGGCTGTAATAGGGACACTTTGGAAAGGCGGCTGATAGCAGCTTCAATACACGAGGCTGATTATGATGCAGGGATCTTTGGTTCTTCCTTTGGAGTTGGCTTTAATCCGCTTGGTAATCTCTTTATAACCTTCGTTATGAGGGGATTTGTCCGGCCGTCTCAGTTGTCCTGAGGTAGCAAAATGTGAGAGATGGATTTACAGAGCAAGTGGGAGGAAGAGGGGGTGTTTTAATGAAAGAGGGAGTTAGTGAGAGATATCAAGAGGAAGTAAGAGACAAAGAGAGAAAGACTACAAGGAGGCAAACAATTTAATTGCCCATTCATCTCTATTTGCCCACTTGAATCAGTATTTTTATACTGCATAAAAAATAGAAAAAGCCCTCTCCTGTGGCAATGCATTATCATAATCTCATTCCTCTCTGAAATGGGCATTTGCATTAAAAAAAAACAATCTTAGTCTCATTTGAATTCTCTTCGATTTTTGCAAATACCGGCCCATTAGCTGGATTGTTTTGAATGCTTTCTCCTTCGAGACTTCATTTTCCAGTCATGTGGTTTAACGAGTAAAGTCTGATTACTCCCCAGAAAAGTCATAAATATTAGTGTTCGATATTCTACTTTGCCTTATTGCTAGGCACAGACCATTGCCCTTTAAACGTAAAGCAAAATTTCATTGTTCACGGCCAGAAAAGCTAAATTTGTCTTCAAGATGCCGTTTGCTCAACCCGACCACATTAATAAGAAAATCTATTTATTGGAGCAAGATGGATGTCATCCTATTTATACTCCTGGTGCAACATATGATGGGTTTTGCCAATGCTTCTTTCTCTGGGCTTGTTATTTATTACAGAATGCAGGCGACTATCCCTGAAGTCCTGAACACGAATATCATGATGTCAGCCCCTTGGTGTCATTACTGCTCTTTTTGAAATCCCATTGAAATGCCTCTACACTGCGTAATTATTAATGTAAGGGTTAGTATGCCTGAGGTAGAGCTGCAGATGAATAGATGGGTGGTGAGACACTGCAAGCACCCTAAGCATATTCCATGACTCCATTGTAGTACCTGAAAAGAGTTGAAAAAGACTCCAGGGTTGCTACTTTCACACTGCATTAGTCAATGAACATACCTCCTTAAATATGATTATCACCGCAATGAAACCAGGGGATCTGACTTCCTGGATAATATTCTCAGTCTGTTTGTTCTTCTTACAGCTGGAGAACTTCATCCAGGAGAATGTGCGCTCTGGGATGGAGGAAATGAAGAGAACGGCCGTACACACCCAGACAGCTGCCATGCTAGAAATGGGAACCAACCTCCTCAGCCAATCAGCCGAGCAGACCCGTAAACTGACAGACGTTGAGACCCAGGTGAGCCCATCAGGAAGCGTTTTAGTGAGATAACTTGTTTGCAGCCAATCCAAATGAACAACTGTGCGGGTCACGCCCATGCCAAAACAAATGATGTCACTTGCGAAACACTTGGCAAATAGCTAATTAAATGTAAATCAGATGTAACCCGCTGAGAAACCATGCCCAAAGGTGGCGGCAACTGCTTTAAAACAGCTGGTATTTGGTTCTACAGGCTCTGATTGACACAATGAGCTGAGCTCGGCGTCTGACAACAAGCCAATTAAAACATAAAACTTAGTAGCACAACACAGATGTGTCTTCAATCATGCCACAGAGCTGTTATTACAGATTGGGCTGTTTTGGTCCTCGTGCTTTCTTTTTCTCTTATCAAAGTCGATATGAAACCGCAACCTGTACAAATAGCTGAGCTGCTTTGTTCAACTTTTTGTTTCATCTCTAACTTCAAAAACATGTCACAGGTGTGAGGTATGAGATAATTCTTGCTCACGTTTTCATTCTAAGATCAAAGAATGAGCATTATGAGCCTTGTGATGTGCTGTGCGACATTCCTCATCCCCAAGGGTCATTTTTAATAATTCAGCTCCATCAGTCTTGTCATCAATGTCCCTCATCACTCCCACCCATTCTTCAACCTGTGACAGTTATTCTTCTGTTATTTATTTATTTATTCTTTTATCAATCTTTAGGTGTTAAACCAGACCAGTCGCCTAGAGATCCAGCTGCTCGAGTACTCGCTCTTCACTAACCGGCTGGAGAAACATATTCTCCTGCAAACTCAGGAGATCTCGCGCCTCAGTGATAAAAATAGGTGAGTACACACACACCTCAAATTTTTTTTAGGCACTGCAACACTTCCGGGGTGGGTTTGATGGTAGATTTAGAGAATAGGCACTTAATTATCAATTTAATTTTCCTATTAGTTAAAGTGTGAATTCACAGGGACCTCTTTTCTCGAATGTTTGGACAACACAAGGTTATATTGTGCAGTAATTTGAGTTTTTTTTCTTGGATATTCTGTTTGTGAGTCTTTAGAGACTGTAGGTGGCGCTATTTTCTTTGCTGCTTTTCCCTTACTGATTCCAAATGAGCTGTGGAGGTTGCTGTAGGAAACATAACACGCATCTCTTCCTGAGCACCAAAGAATGTATCTCAGGAAAAAGCTACTTGACACTGGGTGGCAAAAGGGCTTCAAAAATGTAGTTTTCTGAATATGGTATGAAACAACAGCTGGAAAAGAATATGCTGAGTGACTCCTGCTGATCTGAACAACATGGCACTTAACAACCATATAATGCGTATTGTGCAGGCATGTGTGTGTTTGCCAGTGAATAGGCAGTGCATGTTAGGAGGGGTTTCCCATTCTTCTCTCTAGGAACACAAGGTCAAATTAAGGCCAGCAGGGTTTAAGGACAGGGTGCTGGGCGGTGTGAAAGGGAGTGGGTTGTTTTCTCTCTTTGTATCTGATTGTTTATTTCTCCATCCATCTGTACCAAGTGTGACTGAGGAGAACACAGTGCCCCAGCTTTAACACCTGTTACACATCTGGCCCTGCTAGGCCCCGCTCTGCCCTTTGGCCCTCGTCCTTCAAGTCGTTGACATGGCTCTGACATGTAAATAAATGAATTCATCTTCACAAGGATAAGCGCCATGACGGGATGCGTGAAATTAGAAAGGTCATAATAGATTTGCAGCCAGCCAGCTGTGGAATAAAAAGGAAATGAGGATTGCAGAGGTTGTAGGGGGCTACCGCTGCTGATCCTTGAGGGCATGGAGCCAGAATTTGAACCGCTGCCAACCAAAAAGAGCAGAGACATGTTTGTTTTCACAGGCATTAAATGTAAAATACTATTGGCAGGGAGCTGAGAATTTTGTGGAAAGAGTGTGAGAGCAGTCTAATAGCAATATATATTACAATAATAATAAAAAGCACAAGATCATAAGCATAACAATTTAATTGCCCAGGATGCAATGTGATCCAGAATGCCATGTTTGTTCTGTCAAACCCTCTAACTGTTTAAACATTGCTGTGCTGGTTTACCGCTGCGCACTACACATTGACTGTTCCTCAAAGTAAAATACACATAATGGAGAACAATTTGTTAGCTCGGTTTGCCACTTTTATTGAGTGTTACCCTACAAAGCAAATATGAAATGGAAGGGATGCTAAAAATTATTTGGATTGATCCAGCTTTCCTTCCAGGCCACATACTGAGTCACTGCCTAAAGCGGGAGATTGAGGATACATGTTAGTGCAGCGGCTGCGTATGCACAGGGCTGAAAAGTAGCTTGTTCAATCTGGGTGGCTGGATTGTTTCAATAAATAACTGCTGCAGAGTCGTTAGTCAAAGCCATAAAGATCCGGCTGCAGGGATTTATGATCTTCATTTGGAGGTGGGGGTGTGGCACTTGTGCACGCACACACACACAGACACACACGTTGTCAGATTGTTGCCTCGAGGCTATGATCGAGAGGCTTAGCATGCAGGCCCATCTGCGAATGCTGCTGCAGTACAGGTGTTTATATGATGTTAGCCCAATGAGACTGTCACGCTTATGTCTATTAGTCATCCTCATGTAAATGTGCAAGTTTGTGCAACCTCCGCTGTAAAGGTAAATCCTGAATGAATGGATTTTCTAACTGCACCCACTCTCATATATCTTCTGCCACCTGTACCATTCAACATGCATTTTAACACTTGATATGATAATATGTCTTTGTACTTTTACTTGCCTCCAGTGCACTGTGAAGATGTCTTCAGTCAACATTAGACTCATAATGATTTTTTGCTTTTGGCTTTGGCAGTTTTCTGGAACAGAGGCTCTTAGCGCTGGAGGCTCGGTATGGGAGGGAGCTGCAGGGCTTGGAGAGCGAAAAGCAGCAGCTTCAAGAGCTTCTGGAGAGGCAGAGTCGACTGGTCAGTCAGCTCCAGGGTGAACTGGGCAGCTCCACGCTTAACAGCACCTTGCTACAGAGACAGCAGGCCGTGCTCACGGACACCGTTCAGCAGCTGCTGGCTATGGTCAACCACTGCAATGGTAAGGCTGTCTATGTATGAGCAAATTGTACTGCCAGCATTTTAAACAAGAGATAAGATAGATGGAAAGATATATTTACATAAGGAAAATGTTGTGTATGTTTAAAAGAGATTAGCAAATATTAACAATATGAAATAAGGAAGTACTTACTTACTAGTATGTAGCACGCAATTATACATTGCATTCCTATGATTCATCACTTCCTTAGTGCAAAAAAAAAAACCCTGATTAATAGCAACAATAAATGCCAGAATTTCATGCATGGGATTTCTGGTTTCATCATTTTACAACAAAAATATCACCTAGAGCAGCTTGTAATTCACACTGCGTACATGCACGCACCGCAGACATTACAGGCTTAAGCCACAGCTTAACATTACAAGAGAACTCACATATTGGGTTGGGATTTGTGTGCAAAACCCATAAGGTTGCCATCTGTAAATAAATGCCTGCATGTTTTTACAGAAATCTCCAACGTTCCCAAGGAGGAGCCGCTTAGTTTCAGGGACTGTGCGGAGATCCTGCGATCTGGAGCGACAGAGAGTG
Source organism: Morone saxatilis (assembly GCF_004916995.1). Taxonomy (NCBI): domain Eukaryota; kingdom Metazoa; phylum Chordata; class Actinopteri; family Moronidae; genus Morone; species Morone saxatilis. The sequence goes on from NW_023340268.1 coordinate 15,883,753, forward strand.
GAATATATAGCATACGTCTCCCCAACTCCACCCAGACTGTCAAGGTAGTAAAACTTTAAAGGTCACTGGCTTTTCTTGCAAATATCACCTAACTTCTTGTGATGTGAAACTTTTTTTGTAAGTTCATATTTAGCACTGGTGTTATTTCACTCCAGCCTACATAATGTAACGCTCACACACTACATAATGGCATTCAGGCGGCTTATCATTATTTGTTGGACCGCAGAAAACACTGGGAGGACAAACTACTCTGATGTAATGGTAATTTGCAGGGGTTTAGGGTATGGAGGTTGATGGAAATGCCATGCTGGGTTACTGAGAGCTAAAATAATAAGCAACAGGAGCATTATGCCCCGCAGGCTTCATGGTGAGTGAGTGTGTGCTGCTGAATGCAAAGTCAGAAGAGCTTAGAAGGTACCTCTGCTGACCTGAAGTAGCTATTCCTTGCCAAGTCAACCATGACATCCACCAGCAGGCTATCCTTTCTTTGAATCACAGCATTCTTGGCTGGGTTCTTCACTCTCAGTGCTTTCCACAGAAGGGGATGGATAACAGTGAAACAGTTTTTTGTTATTCATTACTTTCAGTCTAGTTTGCTGGCTGGCACCATCTCCTATCGCCTCTGTTTACCCCTGTTCTTCCTCTTCATTTCCTGTGGGCAAGGCAGCCAGGTGTTAGGCATTGGTGCCATGTGTTTCCTGCCAACTGGGGCCGATGTACGTTTCCACTGATGTTAGTACTCCCCAAATCATTGCTGCTTTCAATCTATGCCATCTAATTCCAATGTGGCTGGCAATCTGGGTGGCTGCGTAAAAGAAGTGGGGCAGATACAAATTGCCCCATTTTCAAAGCAGAGAGCGGGCTTTCTCAGTTGGACAAGAGACAAAAAGCATACACATGTGCGAAATGCAGATATTCCTATATGAGATCCATTCATCTACCTAACCTTTAATGACCAATGTGTGAATAATGATGATGTTTATAAACCAAATAATTAATAGTTTGGATCGACTTCTTTTTTAATTTTTCAGAACTCTGTTGTGCATACTTTTGCACAGGGCTCATAAAATGAAACACATTAGGGCTTCTTTCTCTCTCTCTCTCTCTCTGCTTCTCACTAAACACATATTATGAAGTAACATTTTCCCCCCGAGAGCCATTTACAAAACAATAACTACTGCATAATCTTTTTTTAAAATCATAATAATGCTTTAGTTGTCTGGATTTCTGCATTTTATTGTAATGGGTTTGGCCCCATGTAACTCCTTGCTGGCTAATAATAATAGCAAGTGAATTTGAAGTATTAAATATGGATCTGGCCAAAATCAGAGTCACACATTTGGTAAATTACTTAAATTGAGAATTCTATTTTAAAGACCCTGTTTTTGTATTCAGCGTGATGCCTTTAAGGCTAGACCAATGGCTTAATGTGCCAGAGGATAATCACAGCATATTGCCAGTCTGCTCTGTTTCTGAAGTCAAAGATCTGAGTGCCTTTTGACCTTGACTTAGCTTTCCTATTCTGGGAAAGAGCTGGAAACTCTCATTTCATTTCTAGCAGAAAATAGCCAGTAGAGATATTGAAATCGAGAGACCCCTTGGGATGCTGTGCACATACCAGCATCTATACTGCATGACCCTTGAGACAGGTCAGGGCGGCTGTTTGGTGAACAACATTCAAGAAACCAGTAAAGCAAATCAATTTGGTTTCATCCATAATGATCCACACTGCAGGTTGTAGAGGTTGTAATTGAGTCAGAAATGTCACTGGCAATATCTATAATTTGACGTGAAAACACTGAGATTCAAACACAGTGTCTAAGAAAAGTACCACCCGGCAGCCTTGAGGTATGCAGGCTGAATGCACTTCAATTAAAAAGGATTTCAGTAACAAAAAGCATCTAATCTTACCACCCACGGAAGAAATTCACACAGTCATTTAATCACGATACCAAAGGGAAGCTGGAATATGTCCAGTTTAACACCTTGAATATGTAAAAGTCCCTTAACAAGTCTAGATTTCAAATTCTGTTACTAGATGAATAAGTGCAATTCATTCCCATTTGTTCTCCCAAACATACAGTATCTACACATGGCAAAATATGCGGTCAAGTAAGAAAGAAAACAGTGTGTGTAACCAAAAACACAGATGCCTCTTCCTCAACCCCCACTCAAGGGGATAAGAAAACATGTTGATACATTAGTTTTTCCTTCCCACCTGGGTCATATCATTGCGTGTCACCCTGAAATGTTGCCCACCCCCACCCTCCAGAAGCTTCCACAGCATTCTTCAAATTACATAAACACTAATGGTGTGCTTTATTTCTTGTCATTTCTTGCCATTTTTACCTCAACTTTCCACTTGTAGACCCCTCCAATGTTGTAAGATGTGACATCATTGCAGTTTTTTTTTGGTTGGTTAGCCTCCAGTGTTAAATAATAATATATTTTTATTTTGTAGAACAGCTTTAAAGATCCCCACCACAAATGTGTTTTTCTTATGTTTATGTCCCCTAAAATGTCAGATCTGACTTCACTGACTTGTATCTCAGCAGCTGGTGAGATTAAATAGTAAATAATGGATTTACATTTGCTTGCAAGACAACTCCAAAGCAATGCTCTGCATCTGGTCAATGTGTAAAATTATTGTGACAAATGTGGTTCCTATTAGGTGTTAATATATCAATGTTGTGTTTACCGCTTGTTCCACTGCCCCCAAGTGGCAAAAACAATCAATTATTGCAGCTTTAAAAATGGGAAACATCTGATCAGATCAGAAGAATCTCACCAAGCAACACTTCTTTTGTAACCCAGTCCTAAAGAATAGAATCTTGGTGTAATGTGCCTTTATTTTCACAGGTGTTCTGTGATATGAAGACTAGAGGTGGTGGGTGGACGGTGCTGCAGCATCGGAGAAACGGCTCCGTTGACTTCCATCGTGGGTGGAGGGACTACAAAATGGTGAGTTCTGCGGAAGCTAGGGTTAAGGTGCATCATTGTCAGTATAGGTAGTGTGGATTAGTATTGCGGGAGTGGACAGGAGGTTCCAATAACGTCCACGGATGGTTTGGCACGGAGAGGCGTGGGATACCGGCTAGCCTGTGATCCCAGGTGACCTGCGGTTGTTGTATTTGGCCGCCCTCATGTTCTCTACCACCCCCCATGTTATTGCACCTGCTCTCGCTCCCTCTCCCTGTCATACTCCCACACACCCATATACACACGCTCATGCACAAACACACACACAAGTCATGTACTTCATTGACCCACAGAGCACTACTGTTTGTATCCATCTTTAAAACACCAATAGCTTTCCCGTGTAGGGGAATTAGTGTGTGGTGATGAAAGTAACAACATTTCCAAATACAAACTGGATATAATAAAATTGTCCACAAGAGACTATAACTATATTTGGCTTTTGTTTTTGGACTTACATTTAGATAATGCTTTTTTTGAATCTCATCATAAAGTTTTCTCAATAGAATCAATATTCTGTTTGCGCAATAGAGTAAAACAGAGAAAAACATATGCTTGTAAGCCCTTTCAACTGTGTTAAATTACACACGGAACAAATGAGCGAGGCTAGTTTGGGATTGAGCGGAGTAGCAATTTGTCTCTCACCCACGCCAACAAATCAATTGCCGCAGCATGGGTAGGAAATAAAATACAGAGAAGACTTTGACTACAAACAGAGTGAGGAAGAGAGTGACCACAAAAAGCTCTTTCAAGAACAATATTTTTACAAGTGGATTATAAATATTTGGTTCCAGTTGGGGCGTGGGAGCACAGGGGCCCTGTAGATGGCAGATAACATATGTACTGAAATACTTCACTGCCCCCGTCCACACTCAATATTCTCATAAACATTGGTCAGTGTTGATCAAATGTTGCACCCAGGCCTGCTGGTAACATGATAAATGCTCCAAGGCTCTCAATATATATTCACTCACACTTACGACCAATAACAAACAGCGAGTATGACAGCTAGACACAAAGTGACTTAGAATTCACAGGTGAACAAGGAGAAAATGTCCGTCTGTCACACCGAACAAAGAATGCTTCGAATCTGCAGATGTAGAGTTTGATTGTTCACAGTGAAGGTGTAATTATAGAAGTAATCAGTCCTAGTTATATGCTTATTGACCAGATAACATATGCATCCTTACTGTCTTTTTCACACTGTGAATCAACTCCTCACTTTCAGTTGTGTCAGTCAAGCAATAATTTCCAGCCCTCCGAAAATTCAATAATTGCAACTATAAACTCTATTTCGTCCATATTTTTAAGGCGAGATGCCTTTGAATGGGACGTTACATGTTATTGTCACATCCCTGGAGTGACCCATTTCTGTCAAAGCCATTACGTCCGTGTGGCACTGTGTATCTATTTTCAATTAACGCTGCGGTTTCCTTTGTGAAATCATATTAATATTACTGTGCTTTCCACCTGTTCATATCATTTAACGTTGACACTTGGCGTTATATCCTTGACATTTCTCTTTGATATACCAGTCTCTGCATATTCCACCTCCCTATGATGTAGCAATGGTTAATACGTTCAAAGAAAAATCTACATTTGTGTGTCTTAGTAAGGCTGCCAGAAGAGTTTCAATGCTTGTTGCCTTCTACAAGTCTTTAAACTCTAATGGAGGAATGAACACCATTCCTCTAAAAGATATTCAATTAATGGATGTTTTGATGATGGAGGAGAGTACTGTCTAACATGTATGTCCAAAATCCCCCACATAGTGTTTGAGCCATAACAGTCTGGGACGGGGTCACTGTTCCAGCCAAAGGGAACAATAAATTCTATTGTGAAGACTGTAAACCTGTTGAGTGTGAATATAATAGGTCATTAGACCTGATCTTTTTATATTAGACATATAGCAATAGCATATATAGCATATATCTGTATCTAGAAACCCAAATAAATTTAAATTAGGTCATTTGCTTATTTAATTTAAAAAAAATTTTTGTAACATAAATCCTAGTTTGGCAAACTCTCTATTGATACAGCCTATAAAATCTACAAACAAGAAGCCCTCTAACAGCATTGAACCAGCTCTTAATTTTGAGGGGGACAATTCAGTGCAGAGAGGTTATAGTATTAGGACATTTTATGTTTTAAAGGGGTAATTCTTCATGCTCATTAAAGCACTTCGACCCCCCGTGCCCTGTATGGAAGAATCTGCATTTGTTTTGCTTCAACTGCCTGTATTTTTAAGTAGCAAAGCAGAACATTTCTTACCTAAATGTCTTTTTATTATATATTCTTACACAGTTTATTAGGCATTAGTAATCAGTCAGTGTTGTCTTCCATTGCCAAAAATGAGATAGAAAACTTGTGTTCAGGTCCAGCTCCAAAGTTCGAACAAACAGACCACAAATTCCAGTTTTTATTTTACTGCAAGTGTTGCAGGCATAGATGGATCATTGGTAGGATATTAGGGCAAATTAAAGTCTCAATTGACCGGCCCCTAGCTTTGGGAGTATTTCACTTCATAAAATCAGTGGACAGCTTTAGCCCATCAGAATGATAAATGTGACTTCTTAAATTGAGGTCCATTTTCGTATTAACTCCAAAAACACTTGGCAGGTCCTTGGTAAAATCACCCCCCTTGTTAGAATATTTTCTTTTTCTATTGTTTCTCTGTCTTTGTGTCTAATCCAGGGCTTTGGAGAGCCGTCTGGGGAACACTGGCTGGGGAATGATATCATCCACAAGCTGACCAGCTCCCAGGAATACAGTCTGCATGTCCAGCTAAAAGACAGAGAGGGGAATGAAGCCTTCTCACATTATGATCGCTTCTGCATAGACGGAGAGGACAACAACTACAGGTAACCTAACAGCATGACATATTACTCTAATTTATAACGGAACATGCAAACCAATTTAATTTGGCTTGTAATGATGCTATGCTCAAAATTCACTATTTGAATCATTGAATGATCCAATTACCAAAAGTGTTATTAATTAGTACATGGACTTCTTTCACTTTGTCAGAAATCAGACATGAATAGAACCATAATGAAGGTCCTTCATTTCAGTAAAGTGTCTATTGTGAAAGGCATAATTGCAATGCAGTAACACCCTGTCAATCTCTCTTCTCTCTGGATGCAAGACTCTTAATATCACGATGAATTAGAAATGGCTATACCTTCCTATTCTCTTCTTCTCTAAGCTTGCCTATCCCCGAGCACTGAAGTTAAGGAACCACTTGGACCATTTTTAAGAATGCCATTCAAAATGATGAGCTCAGTGGAGGGCACGCAGCCACTATCGTCTGCCTCCATTTTTCTTTTCCCATCACCGCAGCTACCGCTGCCCCTGAAAATCCCCAAAGGGGAGCCACATCCACTGGAGTATAACAGAAACGCTTGGCAATACCTGCCCCTGCCAGGAACTGACAACTCAAACCAAGCTCCCCGCTAACCCTGCAATCACTAACAAGATAATGTGTGGGTGTGCTGAAGTCATGCTTCCTCCAAAAACAGACAGAAATCAAATAAAAACCAAAATAGTTCAGTTTAGATTTAATTTAAATTCACAGGAATTTGCTCTTGTTTTGGGGAAGTTTATGGAGATTGATGCTCTGAGAGATGACAAATCATAGTCATATGTGGGTGTATGCCTTCCAAGCTCCCTAATAGTGTAGCAAATTGCATTTGCTTGAGTTTGTTCCACATAATTAGCGCGATGAAACTGAATGTTTCACAATGTTGCTGTAGGCTACACCGTGTGAGGTGAAGCACCTGAATGAATATAATCACCTCTGTAGCTTGCTACCTCTGAGATCATGTTCTGTGTAACTAGTTCAATGTGTACCAGCTTTACTAGCATGCTGAAGATGCTGGCTTCGTTTGTGGGTTCATATTATAACTCCCAAGCTAGAGCTGTGGTGCTATGCAGCCAGTCAGCCAAAGCAATCCTCCTCCTCAGCTGCATCCAGTCGCTCCCTAGAGCAACATGGAGGTCTTCACCTAAAACTTAGTAACATTATTCATACATTAATCATCAGCATGACAGACCACTTTCCCGTTTGAGGTAGCCAAGAATAGCCGTTCTTATAGTAAAGGCATTCCTTTTAATGCAACAGCATATTTGTCATTAAAGGACACGATAACAATATAAAAAGACAGTCACCTTGAAGAGGATTAGCCTGTGGTCTGTGGTATTGGCGGAATAGCTGAACTAATACATCAGGAAGTCATGGCTAATCCAAATGTTTTGGGAAGTAGGAAGAGCTGGCACAGTCCATGGGGCCACTCTTTCCAATAGGATATCCTGTAGCCTGTGGTTGCCATCCTGTCTAATTTGACAGATTTTAAATTTCTCCACACCACCAATACTTCATAAAGAGAAAAGTTAAAGCCGTCTAATGAACATGTATTATTCCAGCCTCTCTGCTTGTGCCATCATTATTCCTGTCCCCTGCACTGTCATTTCAAACTCCCTTCTTGCTGCCCGTCATGATGTGTTGCCCTGCCCTCTGAACTTACAAATTCAAGAGGAGGATTCTTCATTTAGTCATCACAGACAGCGTGCCCTGGGCTACGGAGGGGGGTCACATAACTCAGGGGAGAGTCCGGTACTAACTAGACAGAATGACAGGGCAGAGGAGAGGCCAGACAGCAGGGCTGACCTCCTCGTCCACTCTCTTCAAACCAGAACTGGCGCACACACACACACACACACCGATGGACAAACAGACACATACACACAGATTCTGCTGGGCCGCTGTGTGAAAATAATTGAGCGAATCAATTTAACTTGGGCAGAGATTTCTTTCTGACTGTTTGGGTTGTTTCACAAAGCACAGCATGGAGGAAAAATAATGAGAAGTTGTTTAGGTTAGTTTTTGTATTGATATTTGGCAACTAGGGGAGATGCTACCTGTATTAAAAAGTATTGTACATATACTAAAAGGGCTATAATCTCCTCCAATGGTTTAGAGGTGTTTATTACTTATATTGTTTCATTGTTTTTTATTTAACTTTATTATCTTTGATTGTGGGATCATTTATACAGGGTATTTTGAGTTGAATACTATTAATATGAATAATACACTACCTAAAAGTACAACCCTCTACACAAACTATAAATGACAAGGTGGAGCTGGAGTAGAGGAGCATTGGATTTTGCTTTACTTAAGATGCTGTCTATTTGCA
>NW_023340268.1:15892020-15896755 GCF_004916995.1 Morone saxatilis
TTTTTTTTTTTTTTTAATTTCTTTTTCTGCTCTCCCAAAATCCAGCCTTCATGTCGAGGGCTTTAGTGGCACAGCTGGACGGACCAGCAGCCTCACCCACACTGGCACCCAGTTCAGCACCAAGGACAGAGACAACGACCGCTGCACCTGCAAGTGCGCCCAGCTGGCATCTGGAGGTACGCAGCACCCCCACAACTTCTGCTACTCATCTACCTCCATCTCAATCTGTCTCTCCTTATAACCCACCTTGTTAAACATTTCTATCCACCCCCTTGTAAATGTCCTGAAGTGCATTTCATTTTCCCTCTGCAGCAATATAAAGTTACTGCTGACTTACAGCTGTACATTTGGGTGTTGCATTTCATGAGCTCGAATTCAATTAATTCAGACTTTTTCCTTGAACTCTCTGATATATTTCCTCTGCAGGTTGGTGGTTTGAGGCTTGCGGTCCATCCAACCTGAATGGCATATATTACCCCGGCTCATCCAGTGTGGTTCGCTACAATGGCATCAAATGGTACTATTGGAAGGGTCCAAATTTGATGGCTACCATGACAACCATGATGGTGCGCCCTGCAAACTTCTGATGGCGTCAGATGAATGTCACCTCCGATGAATATAATGAACAATATCCAGAAAATTGTATATTATGGGAAGAAGTTCAGATCAGAATGTTGATGGTTTCAGCTTTTGGACATCTTGGAGGGGTGCTTAAGCACTTGCCTGGGGACATGTGCAGGTCCTCAGCAAATGACTGTGGTCCTGAGTGAGAAATTCCACTTACAATATCTATTCACAAAGGTGCCCAGACTATATTTAAGGGAGGAAGGAAATGGAGGGTATTGAGCTTTGCTACATGTGACAAAAACACAACGGATCACGTCAAATTATGCACTTACATACGAACAGTTACTCAAACCAAAATGAAATTCAATTGATCAACCTAGAGGCGCTTTATCGCCATAACTATTTTTATATCAAAATCCAAAAACGTATGCTGTCTGTTTGCTGTAAATACATTTTTGAAGTGATATGGCCAAACTGCAATGATTCAAATTCTTTTGTATAGTTTACAGAAAGTCAACTAATTAAATAAACTCTTTACTATAAAGTCTCAATTTCACACTAAATGGTTTGTTAACTTTGATCTTGGTGTTTGTGATATATGTAATGTAACTCTATTCCAGTAGCATCACTGGACTATAAAACATCAGTACCTGTTTAAAACTGTAGTTCAGTTCATTTACAATATAACGTAAGATAACCTACAGTGACTTCAGTGGTTTACATTGTTAATAAAACAACACCATAAAGAACGGCAACAGGCTTTGCCCTTTGCTGTATCTTCCAAAGGGCTTTTCAGGATGAAATATCCCCGATTCTTTCCAGACACACCTCTCATAAAAGTTTATTTGTGAGAGATTTTGCTCATAAAAGTACATCATACACTTTCACTGGTGTGATTTACTTTCAAAAATGAAACATTTTGTAATAACATCTGGGAACGAAGTTGTAAATTCAATTTTAACTTTGTTTGAACAATAAAATAAAACACAGTCTTTGGCGCCTATAATCCACAGTGCCAGGTGCTTGTTACCATGTAGGCTACATAAACTCCAACAAGCTACACATGCTGGATGAGAAGTCCTGGCCATTGATCTGATGAATCATCCAATAACACCGGTCCCTGTGGTGCCCATTAGAAAGCGGATGGGTTTCACCTCGACTAACAATGACCTGGATGTGCCAGCGTACGCTTGGGGACAGCAGCCATTGCTAACTGGAAGACGACACACAAGGACATGGGCTGACCGGGTCTACAACGGCTGCTAATTGTTGCTCTTCATTCGCTGAAGGACAGACAGAACATTACCGAACGCAATTCATTTCTGACTGCTGCAAATTTAATACAACTGCAGAAATGAGACAAGCGTAATGAAGTGTGAGTCAGGCCTTGGTGTTTTGACATGTCCTGCTCTTTCAAGTCAGTCTCAGAGATACTTAAGAAAGAGAAAAATATTTGCTCTCTGGTTATGGAAAAATATATATATTGAAAGAAACAGGAATTTATTCCTTTTTTTTTTTTTTTACAAATAAATAGCTTTTCTGTATCCTTCTGAATCTCTGAAAGTCTTTCCCAGGCTCAGCTGCCTTTGATTTACAACTCCATTAGGAAATATGCAGGAGCTGCTCATGAAAGTAAAACTAATCAAAAGGATAACAGCGCTGTTACTGTGCTTGACCATTGTTTAAATGTGTGTGTGTATAAATATATGATCCAATCTGTGAGAAAACTACAAACATAATCATAAGTGGATCCAGTGCCAGCAGCTATATGGATGTACAACACACTGGTCGTGACGATACACCTGATACACCAGATGACATACTCTACAAGCCGAAAAGCAACCGCACGCACGCACGCACGCACGCACACACACACACACACACACACTCTCTCTGCTTGCATGCAGTGACCCCATTGCTAAACAAGTTTATTACGACCTCCAAGGGCCGGACAAGCGATAGATCACAGCGGGGGAGGCCAGGGGTGAATCCATCAAAGCGACTTTAATAAAGACCACTTGATTTGGCCTGCTGGCTCAACAGATGAAATGGTTGTGTTCGGGTCCAGTGAAGCAGACCAGAGTCGGGGCCGCATTGCTTCTCTGCTTGTCCCAGTCCCTGTTTATTAGGTGGGTTATTTGTAGGCACAGAGGCAGAGAGACAAAGGAGATGGTAACTTCAGAACTGTGTTGCCATATTATCAATATTTGTATGCTGTATATACTGGTTAGCACAGTGGTGGACTTAAGGGGAGCAGTTTATTTTCCTGTTTTTATAAATAAGGAATGCCTCAAATAGATTCTTACAATGAGAGATTTGACTTTCATCCCTATTAGCTCTTCAGTGTAAACAGTTCTACAATCTAATGCTTAAGCTCTGCTTTGGCAGGTCCATCAGTATATGTGATGGTGTCAAACAATGGGGGAATTGCATTAACTTTGAAGAACAGTTACATAAGGGAATATTTTCTTGCTTTCTTTCTTCTTTCTTTCTATGCTTAAAAGGTGCGCATGTCTATGCATTCTTTCACCTGTGACGAGAGCTCACGCAAATCTTTTCAGACACAGGAATCCGCAATCAGTTGGCAAAATATCAGACAAAACAATAATAGCAATTGAGGCTTTTTTTTTTTGCCTCAACTGTAATATCAAAAAAATGTTAAACACACACAAAGCAAGCTCCCTGTGCCCGGGGGAAAATATTTAGCCAAATTCCCTTTCAGAAATCCGATTAAATTCCTTACGTGTCTGTAATAACACATATCTCTGGAAACACAGAAAGACAAAAGGTGTGATGTGTCGACAGTCTTCCTGACAATGTAATCCATGAAGACAAACAGTTTCTGTACAAAAATGGATTTTGTCACCTCAACTCATCAGCCTGCATTGGTTAGCCGTGTTATTTTAGTAACACTAAAGACTGTGGGAATAAGAGATAAAAAAATTGGATTTCTCAAGAAAATAAGCTTTTTGGTGGATTGATATATTCCAAATGAAACACTGACTCATAACACCAATAATTCACTGTCAATAATGTGTGGCAGTATCTGATGGGTTTATTCAGCCAAGTATTTGTTTTTCCGTTTTCTGTTTCATGCTTGATGCTGGACTGAGTGCACCTTTATTCCAATGTAGGTATGTCTTTACACTACTGTTTGTACAAATGAAAGAAGGAGGGCACAGCATGTTACATAGTGAGCTTTAGAGGTCTTTTGTCACCTTTGGAGCCCGGCTAGCTGTTTCACACTCTTTACAGCTGCTGGCTGTAGCTTCATATTTAGTGGAAGAAATCATAGAGTGGTATAAATCTTCTCATCTAACTGTTATTAAAAAAGCAAAAATCTCTCTCTCTTTACAATTTAAATCTAATACTGGTCATTTAGGAAATTAGGACTCCAAGCTAAAAAAAAAATGATTTTAAACCCCACAATATGATGTGAATGTTGAGTATGAGCTGTTGTTGTGCTGTGTTTTTTGCGTGCTGTGTCAGCATTCAAGCATAACAAATAGTTATGTCAATAAAGCAACTCCATTCAACTAAGTTGAAAGAGACAGAGAAAGAGGAATGTGTTTGTTGGTTTGGTGGAAGGGCAGAGGAGGGGACAGGCATGCACGTATCCTCGTAAACGTTGACCCGCTATGTATATTAACTGATGTGAACGGAGTGTAACCTGGGCAGTTTCTGCTCCGCTGGTGCTTTAAACCTTGCCAGAGGATTTATCATCTAACCCAGCTAGACAGATAAATGTGGGAGAGGGGAGAGAAAAATGTACAGACTGCAGGAGAGAGAGAGAGAGAGCGAGAGGAGAAAATGGGGAGGCAGTGCCAAGTGCTCATAAGTCCTTGTCTCTCCCTACTTCTGCTCCAGTGTCTCTGATTCATAAGGGGTATGATGGCTGGCCAGGGCAAGGGCCAGGTATGGTGTTTTGGCAGGAGGAGGAAAAGAGGGAGGGCCGGGGACTGATTTGTAATAGTCGTCCTTGCTTTGTGGTTTACTGTGTCAGCATGCAGCCCATTTAACAGTGGTCATCGAAAAAGCAATACCATCCGTATATCAGCCTGTCACGTGCGATTCATCAGCTCCTATGTCTCTTGAGTTTGTCTTTATAGAAAGAGAAAAGGCAAAGCAGCAGTTGTCATGTCATGTTTGAAAAGGTGAAAAAAGGAGT
>NW_023340268.1:15896855-15903835 GCF_004916995.1 Morone saxatilis
CCCAGCAGATGGTTAACTGAAGGCTACAGAGGACATTAAGGAAGGCGGGGGGGGGGGGCTTCCTCAGGGAAATCACATCAAAATCCCTCATAGGGAAAAGCGCTTTAAATCAATATGTGGACTCACTTAAAAAAGGCTGACACTATATGTTCATTAAAAGGTGTTTATCTGTCAGGTAAGCAGTGTAGTTCATAGCTGACACACATAATAAGGTAAACAGTACACAACTCTTTATTGAGGGAGGGGTCCAACTAACTGTTAACCTAATTGAACTGTCTGGCATTTCTGTTGTTGCATTAGCTTGCAGGCTAACCCTACCTCTGTTTTCATCTCTCTTCCTCTCTAGCTCTCTCCAAAAGTACTCTCACATCACACCTTCCTTTTTAATGCAAACAGCATGTCTTCCCGGACTGAGTGATAGTGTAAATAAGACATAAAGGCAGGCAGACAGGGTTGAGAGGCTCAGTTGCTGTTCAACTAAATGTTGGAATGGGCGAGACGTGAGATTGGAGCCGGTTTTTGAATATGGCATGATCCTTACAGACACGCTGATCTGACAAACGGCCGTCACACTGGAATATTTACGCCTTACAGGGTTCAGCAAGAATAGCAGTACAAATAATAAAAAAAAAATCATAAAAACATCAGCAGCAGCAATTCTGGGGACAAAAAGGCATCATAGACATAAGAGGTCAGAAGAGTGACAAGATATGCTCATGCTAACTGACAGGCCACAAATGTACACTGGCTTAGTGCAACCATGATGTGCAGAGGGATGACTATACCTGGGTAAAGCACATGGAGCTATACCAACTACAGATAAAGTTCCATATCATGTGATCTCCAATAACTGGAAACTGAAAATAAGAAATACGTCACCTTGTTCAACAAATCCCATCACATAGCACCAACTGAGCATCATCTGAACTCCACAGCGTACTGACAGATTGTTGCTGACCAACGCTCAGCCATTTAACACCACAGTCTATTCTTTTTCAAATGGATGCTTCCAGCAGGATAATGTGCCCTAAGATGCATTAATGTACCCCAGAAATATTTGCAGGAACTGCGTGATGCTATCAAGTCAGCATGGGCCAGGATCCCTGTGGAAAGCTTCCAGCATCTAGCTGAGTCAGTGCTTCAAGGAATTCAAGGTTGTTTAAAGTGACATTATGCAACTTTTTCTACCTTAAAATAACAGCTTCAGAATCATTTTGATGCTTCAGTGACTTATAGGATGAGTGGTGCCCCTGTCATTCCCACTCTGCTCCCTGTTCTCGCACTGTGTAACTTTTGGCTCTGGTTTGGGACGAATGCGTAACACTTTATGGCACTGAGCCACACACTTCAGCTATGTCAATGGTTTGGATGAAAGTAGATCATATTTTATGGAGAGATACAGAATTTCTGGATGGACAGTGAAGTAAACTGCTGCCAACTGTAAACTAGTTACCTCAGTTAGGGCTTGTGTCCATATATAGGTTTTTTGTGTGTGTGTGATTTATTAATCAACACACGGAGAAATTCAGACTTTAAGCAATAATTGAATAATTTATACGGGTCATCATCATCTTAATACTTAGTATGCACCACTTACAGAAACATACAGAGGGCAAAGAAGAGCTGTATTGCATTGCTTTATAATAGAACCATTCATAGATGAATATATCTGTATATGTGTGCCTGCAGAGTATTCTGCGTGGGTGTGTTTGTGTGCACCTCAGTGCTCAAGTCTGTGGAAATGGCAGCTTGTCTCTCGGGCAGTGTGTGTCTGGCCATGTCCTCTAGTATGTGGGCAGAAAACAGAAAGGCTACTTTCTTGCTTTCTGTCCTGAATTACAGTGGAAAACGTGGCACTGCGAGAGAAATGTTTGCAAAAGGAAATAAGTTTACCTATAGCATCGAATACCAAAGGCGACCACTTCCTTTGCATGTTACACTGCTGGTAATGGTTTAATTAGGTGTGGAGTTTTTTATGTAATTAAGGCAGACGTTAATATGATAATTGTTCCTTTTGTTCTTGAGTAAAACTGTTCAAATCAAAATTTTGAGACTGAGCCAGTCTGCCAAACTGGTCTATTTCTGTCCCTCTGTGTTCAGTACCTGGCCAGGCCAATCAGAACAGGTTTCTCTCCTCATCAGCCCAAATGCCAAGAGCTCTGCAATTACCGCTGTAATTGGCTTGAATTGGCCATTAGTACTCAGCTTGAGTCAGAGTCCAAAACATACATCCACAGACAGATGTGAATTCAATCAAACAACCCCAGTCCCTCACTAATGCACTGGCTAGACCTTTTTTTTTTAACTTCACAGAGATTAAAACAGTGTGTTCCTGCTCTTTGATGAGTGGGAGTTCAAGTACAAGAGGTTTTGTCACTTCAATTCTCAGAAATGGTTTTAGCAAATTTTCAAAATGAATAATGAGCTCGACAGTGATTATGTAAGTGGCTGTCAAGGTGGAGATAGGATGAAAGAATGTGACACGGAATGAGACATAATGCACAGTAACATGAGAAACTTTGCAGAAACTTTGCTATATTGTCACTTTAAATAATTTAGTCAACTTTGCTAAGTTAATTATTTTCTTTGATTCTACTCATGCATGCTGCCAATTGTCATTATGAGTCCCTGACACTCTTCATAATATCTAATACTTGTAATCAGTGTTGTTGGGCGTGCTGAGTGTCAGTTTGTTGATGGGGGTCAGACATAACAGGTGTCTGAGTTTACAACTGCCAATCATAATTGAACAGGCTAAAATCACTTGCTGCTATTAATTCTCCGATTTCATTATGTGCAGCAAACAGACGGCTGTGCTTTAGTTATCCATGATCAGAACCTAAGTGCCATGCTGTACTGTGAAATCACACTCAAGGACTCAAGAGCATGTTTCTATACGGAGTTCTTTAATTGAATTTGCCCTGAAAGAGGCAGGTTCCAAGGAAATGCAAGTGGAGCTGACTGAGCTGTTCATGGTTGGTCAAGGTAATGCATCCTTAAACGTGTAAATAAGAGCTATTCTTAGCAAGCTAGAGTCACTCCTCTACTATAAAGTAATGTAAACTGAACATATAAAATGGTTTGTACCACTTGACAGGTTCATCTCGCAATTCGGCAATCTGCACAATCCTACAAGCTACTCGCCCTGTTTATGTCCCTGTCCCTGTCTCTGTCCCCTCTGTCCCTGTCCCTTGAAATCATGGACGATGGAAAAGCTGGATTCATTCAGTTGAAATGAGGAGCTGTCTATGTGATACCTCGTTCAGTACAACTAATAAAAACCTGAATAAGGTGCCAAGCCTGGCTGGAGGGGAGATCCAGCAGGGAGGCTGCAAGTTACTTGGTAAGAAAATGTGTGACGCTTAACAGAAGTGTAGCTAATGTTAGTTGTTTTTTACAAGTAGAGATGTTGGTATGATGTGACTATCCGATCTATCATCAAAGCTAGCCTATTGTTAAGCTACTGTTGGTTTACAGTTTGGTAGAGGGTAACGTTAACATTAACCATTAACGTGCAATTTCAACCCACATCAATTAATCAGAGTGAAGAAGGTTAATCATTTGTTACCCGGAAATGTGCCCAGAAAGAAATCTTCTTTCAGGCAAAGGTCTGTTTTCAGTTTTGTTGTTTTTGTGGGTGCAACATTTATTTTCTACAATTGTATCTTTAGAGAACCATTTTAGTCGTGTCCTAATTAACATTCAACAAGGTTCTTAATTGTCATTATGGAAATTTATATTCACACAAATTAGCCTATAGTTGTGAATTGAATAAACTGTATAATTTGATGAGAAAGAGATAAAAAAGAAAGGATGATCGAGAGAGAGAGGAGAGAGATGATTGGTTTTGTGCAGCAGTAATCACATACTATAATAAGTCTATAATAAGAAGCAAAACCATAAAAACATTAGTACTTTGTACTACTATACCATGCCACCCCTGTGGCAGGTCACTTAACATTTGCTTACTGCTTTTTCTGCCTGTTCTGATATTTATGTAGAAGCCTTTACTGCATTTTTTTTTTTTTTTTTTTACCAGTCACAGACAACATTTACCCTGTGTTTTGGCAGGTGGCAGGTCTTAATTTCATTCCATTACGCCAGGGCTATTCGTCTAGCAGCTCGCGGGCCATATCGGGACCGCCTGGCATGCAGCCCCGAGAATGGCCACTGATGATTATTTTATATATTTACTGTACTACAAACTGGGTATCTGAGGTAAAATACCCACAGAGAGTTACAGCTAATACAGGCTGAATGTTTCCTACTGCTGCAGCTTCACATGAAAAGCATTTAAGTTGACTTTTATTATGAAGAAGTCGTCACAGGAAACTCAATGTGTTTGTCGGTGTGCTTGATGCTGGCTGCACGCTATCGTTCATCTCTACAACACAAGACAACGGTCATTTTTTAGCATTTCTGACAGTGGATCAGTTTGAAATATGTCAGGAAGTAATGGAACAAGAAGGAGCAGCCACAGTGAGCTGTTAGATGGAGAGCTGCTGGCGACAGGCTGCACACCTTCAACTCCTAAGCCAGGAAAACAAAGTTCCTTTCACTGTCGCTGTACAGACTCAGACACAAACAACCTAAACAAACAATGCCTTATTATTTAGATTGCTTAGACAGATATCACCTGCAGCCAGCTCTAGTAAATAATAAATGCAGCCCTACAACTCTTGCTCACTATCATTATCATTATTATAAAAATACATTAAGATTTTCTTAAATGAGTGCTTGCTTGACACCCTAACCCTAATTTGCATATTTAAGAGATATAAGTTACATGACACTTCGATTTGCATATCAAAGGTGTTTATGTAATAGGCCATGCTCCACACTGAAAGTAAAATACTGCAAATGAGACCATCCCCATGGTGCAAATTCTGCTGAAGAAAATCTGTTCACAAAAAATGGAGTCTAAGGAGAGTAGTCCAAGTAAAAATAGATTATTATTTTTTAAACACAACACAAAAAACATGCTGCCTATCTGTCCATTCCTCTACCATTACATATTCTTAATATTTCCATAATATTGAGCTGTTCTTTTTTCTTAACTAAGTTTCTGCTTAAGCTGGCCAGCAGAGAGACAAGACTGCAGTATACAATTTACAAGTCCTGGATCTGCTCTATAGTCAGTTAATAATAGAACAAATACAACAGTATGACAGCACCCATTGTGATTTACTTGTAAGAACATGCTCTGAAACTGGCCTACATTCAAATAAATACAATGTGAATGACTGCTTGCCCTTAGAGCATCTTAAGAAATATTATGTCAATGGACCAATGCCAAAAAGTGTTAAACTTAAAAAACTCCAAATCAAAATGATTTTTAGAGTGGATTTTCCTGTTAATACTCTCCTCAGGTCTTAAATTTTGAGTTAGCAGTAAATGTTGTAGCACAAAAATAAGGGATGGAACAGTCAGATGTTTCGCTTCTCCCAAAAGAACCCATGCAATCCCTTTCCCCAGATCTAAAAATCTCTTAAAATAGCTCAACTATATCTCCCTCTTTTCTGAGCATGCGCATCACTTCTTCCTTTCCTTTATTTCTACCTTTGTTTCTTCATTTTTTCCTCCCCCTATCTGTATGTCCCTCACTTTCATCCATTCTCTGCCACACAAACAGAAACACACTCCCATACACTTGGACACAGCGAATCACTACACACTTGTGACTTTTCGTAGAGCTTTGTAATGGCTTTGATCAATAATTGATCAAGGGAATTTTCTGTCTGTTCAAAGAGTGTAAGGAGCGTGTGGAGGCAACCATTTTCACTTTCTCCCAAGACCCACGCAAAGAGCAGCCCCATTGAGCTTAGCTCCACAGCCACCCGACACACAAACTGGTTCCACAATAAGATAACACAACATCACTGCATGTCTGACATTACCTGAAGCTCTGGGACCTGCCAAGTCATATACATCTAGGCACAAGACAGCAGACCAAGGTAACATGTCACCTACTGAGATCTTAAATGTCTCGGGAGCTGAGATCTAAAATGTCATGGCCTCAGGGTTTAACTGCTTTCAGATAGGCAATTCTGCGTGAGAAATCTGTCCGGGTTCAATGTCTTGGCTTTGCCACTGTCACTTGACAGCTCTATTTTCTAACCCATGAAAAGGACATGTCAGGTTGTCTTAGCAGTCATTGTTTCTCTGTTGTGTGTGTGTGTGGATGCAGAAGTGACGTGGAAGGTAGACGACAGTAGAGAAAACCTATTTGATTATTTACTTCCTATTTACTCTTTGGTTTGCCCATTTTATCTTTAACTTTAGATATGATTTAATCACTAAATCTTTGCCGGCTACATTTTAAATATCTGTCAACCCCTTTGAATGACCACAAAGTAAACAGAAAGTGCTACAAATAACAGATTTGTGAGTTTGGCTCGGTTGCGTGTTAGCTGGTGCAGTGGTGCTGAATGTTCTTCTTCACTCTCCTCTGTAGTGCCTTGTGTATGAATGTGTGCAATTCCTGTGTGTATACGCTCCTGCTGTAAGAAAGGATTCCTCTGCATTCCTCTGCCCTCTCTCCACATGCCCAGCCTCAGGGACCCCGAGAAGAAGGAGAGGATGGAGAAAAAGAGAAAAGAAAAAAAAACACTGGAAAGTAGAATACCAAGCACTGTTGTCTAGGAGCTGTTTACTCTGTCTGCAGGCTACATGCTGTGTTTGAGCAAGTGTGAATGTGTGTGTGTGTGTGTGTGTACGCTTTTGTGTTTACTCCCCTTGCTTGTACGGGTACCAGGTGTGCTATCGCAGACTGAGCAAGAGACAATGCTTGTCACTGAGAGAGGGAGAGGGGTAGTGAGAGAGAGAGAAAGAGAGAGGGCGAGAGGTTGGCGGAGGAAAGTGAATGAAAAATTCATACGGCTACAGGTCCCAAAAGCCCTTCTGTCTTTGCCAGGAGTCCTCAGCTTCAAACTGCTGGGCAGGGGCGGTGGGACTGTGCCAAAGAGATGGTAGGCACGCAC
>NW_023340268.1:15903854-15921862 GCF_004916995.1 Morone saxatilis
CACACACACACACACAAATATAAGAAGCAAATGGAAGAACAGGGCCAAAGGAGGTGTTATCTAGGAATCCGGAGTAAGCTGAAAGGAGAGTCAACAGCACAACAGCAGTATGCCTTAACATCAACAGGGTGCACAGGACAGAATCCTAATAACATCCTGTTCGAGTGGCAGCCATTACAACCAACCCACAGTCGTGTAAATGAGCAGAGTGATGCAATGTGTTTGACTCCTAAAACTGTGTGTGCTGAAATAAAGGTTATATGATTTCACCCGTGGTCTTTATTGTACCCACCCCACTGAAATAGTGTAGAAAAGTGATTTGATCCAAATTAAGCTAAATAAGAAGCTCAATGCTGAGAGAAATCCCAATGCAGGCATGCAAAATAAATCAGACGATAGGGATCTTTGTCATTATAAAGACAACATCTAGATGCATACCCGTGACACAGCCTTGAGCTGACAAAAAGGGAAAAAAAAATTAGGGAAAAAAAGGAGCGAGTGAGAAGAAGAAGCCTCCTCTTCTTTACTCACGACTGCAGCGTTGCCATAGCCACTGCTGCATCCTTAGGATGCCAGGGCAGAGCGAGTTTGAGGGGGTAGAGCAGAGGAAGGAAGCGGGGGGGGAAACTTTTACAGCTCTACCTCTCTCTCACTGTGTGAAAGTGGGTCATATCTCTCTCTCTCTCTCTCTCTCTCTCTACCCATCATTTTCCAAACTGCTCAGTTCTGCTTGTGTGTATGCGGGGATCAATCACTCTGTGAGGTGGGGTCTTGAAGAAATCTGGCTTTTCTCCAAAGGCACATGAAGACGAGCACAGAAGCAAAGACAAACATGCTGTGTTTGAATCTGGATTGCCCAACACCTTTAAGATGTGCATCAACAATAAATCCAATCAGGCTTGTCAACACACTCTGCATGAGAATATTTAATTCATTTAATTTTGTTGCACTGTGCTGTGAATCCATTTTTCAAAAGCAATCAATACTTTCATTCACTGTCCTGAAATCATTATTTTTTTAATCAACCAATATATAAGGTGTTAGCCTTCAAATACGTTTATTTATTATTATAAACTTGATAACTTAATAGTATGTCTTACTGTGGATGACATGTATGTGAATGACATTCCCAGTGAATTGGGGGCTGCCCTGCTTGGAATTGTAAGAATGGTTATTACGCTAATTGACATATCTAATGCTATCAATGCATTAGCTCCTACATGCCATATATAGGGATTCAATGAAATGAAGTATTAGGTATTCACAATACAATTTACATGTCGTTGGAAAAACTCATCAACCTGTATGCAACAATAAACTGTACAAATGTCTGCTATGTGGTTGTAGGCCATGAAATGACATAAAACATAAAAATATATTTTATATACTGTATATAAAAAATATGTATATATAAATACTACCTGGCATAATGTTTTTACCTATAAACAAGGCATAAAAATAATTCTTAAGCTACAGTATTTGGGGTAAAGTCATAAGAAACATATTTCAAGCTAAAAAACAAATTCAATTACAGACAGTTGAATCTACAGGTACAATTTCCAGACATTCTTTTCCATTATAATAGGCTAATGCTACAGACTACTACTCCAAAAGCAAATGGAAGCTATTTATGAGGCAAACATATACACAGGCACAAACAATATTTAAATATCTATTACAATTTCATACGCCAAATGTTCTGTTTCCACTTATCCATTCCTGATTCCTCAAAAATGTTGCTTCCAAACAAAACAGTTATGTTTCCATTTACTGTAAATCACCAGTTATGCACGCCTCAGTGCACATGTATAGTGTTTAAAATCAGACCAAAGATAATGAACCAGAGGTAGCATTTAGAAGTGTGGCAATGATTCAGGACAGACCATGGTGATCCAGCAAAAAGCAACATGCTATTGGAACAAAGCACTTGTACTGTCTTAGGTAATGGTCATAATGCCCCAGAATATGTTCATGCTAGCGCATCGAACTCGAGTTAAGTGTAAAAGTGTGTCCAAATTGTACAGTATGGCAAAATATCATAAAAATATCTATTTTTCTTTATTTTATTAATTAACAGATTGCAACTACCTCGTTTCACTCACCCCTTACAAGGACAAACTACGGTGGTTGTTAAACTCGAAAAAAAAAACCTGAATGGCCATAGAGAGCCAGTGCTTGGTTTGTTCTGGGCTACTGTAGAAACACGGCGGTTCAACATGGTGGACTCCATGGAAGGTGACCCGCGGCATCTGTAGATATAAATGGTTCATTCTAAGGTAACAAAAACATAACCATTTTTATTTTCAGGTGATTATACATTCCCCCTGGGATTATTAAAGTATTCTGATTCTGATTCTGACTAATGAAAACATACTAATAAAAATAAAAATAAAATCTAAACAACTCTAAGGAGAGCAAACGACACTGAGAAGACATCTGATCTGAAGCACAGATTGCCACACCTGAGGCATGCTTGGGTTTCGAAGCGTATCTGTATTTGTGAGGGTATCATAGCTGTGTGAAAGGGACCAACCCTCTTTGCAATGTGTTGACTCCCCAACCCCCAATTTCACTACAGGTTTAGATGTAGGTCATGAAGTCCTTTCATCACCATGAGTGTGGACATCCATCTGTAAGCAGTATCGGTTTATCTTCATGGTCAGGATGGTCATTTCTCTGTCAGAGTGGAATCAGTCCCTGGAGAGCCGGAGGGGCCATTTACCAGCATTGTAAGACATATGGCACATAAACACATAACTACTCACATGTGCACACACATACACAAACACTCAAACCACTTACAAACATGACGCAAACACAAGAGTGATGAGAACAGACGCAGATGTCAAGGAAAATCACACATAAGCAGAGGAACTGGTTGGGGACGGTGTGTGTGTGTGTGTGTGTGTGTGTGTGTGTGAATATATGTGTGTTTTCATGTGTGTGCTCTTCTCCACTGCCCCACATCTCTTACAGTGACATGATGTGCATGTGCCGGGAGCAGGGGAGCACTCAACTGAGTCATAGTCCTCAGGGGGCAAGTGTGATGATCAAGAGGACCTTTGGGAGAACTGAAGCTTTACCTAAACAGCCTTCCACTTATTCCCAGAGTCATCTCTTTTACCACTCGCAGACCTGGCCCCATAAATTCACCGGTCGGGTCCCTGTGGACCCATACTGATGACGGACCTTTAGGAGTAAAAGTTATCATAGAATATTATTCTGGTGGAAGGTGGAAGATATGTGTGATCTCCAAATGTGAGACAAAGCCTGTGTAGGGACACAGATTCTGTTTTGTACGTTTTTTTTTTTTCTGACATGTTCACAATGTTTTTTTTTTTCTTAATCTCTTTTTCCCATCCCCCTGCAGCCTTATTATGCTCTTATGGCTTCACTCTGTTCTATGCCATTACCCCCTCTTTGCCGTCCTTGCTACCCTGACCCCCTGCGGTTTGCGGTGTCCAGAGTTGAGGCCGAAAGCCTTAAGCATCGCCGTCAGGCACCAAGACAGCAGCTGTGCATGACACATGTCCACTAAAAACTCCTCTCTCTGCTTCATTTCACTCCTCCTCACTCTTCATTTCACTCCTCGTCTTCCAACCCACCCTTTTCCTTTTCTCCTTTGGCCCACCACCACTCCATTCGGAACAGGTGATCCCCCCAGAGGGCCAGTTTTAAACCCTTCACTTACTCTCCATGCCGTTTCCTCCTCCAGCTCTGTCAACCACCACAGAAACCCATTGTGAGTGACAAACTCAGACATCTGTCCCAAGAGCCGGCAGCACAAACTGAGGAGGATGCCTCCAAGAAAAGGTCCAAACTTGGTAGAAAAAAAGGCAAGGGGCAGCTGCTGCGTAACACTTTTCGAATCTTATCCATCAAAAAAGTTTGACAGCATTGTACAGTATGCTACCCAGTATAAAAACTACATTACATTGGTAATAAAACTAATACTCTTCTAAATCGACCTCATTGTCCCTATACATTAGTAGCCTAATTCTAGATTCACAGTCGATGCAAGGGGTAAATGGGAGTTCCGTCATAGTCACCAAAGGTTATTTTGATTTAGACCTCAGCGGTGGATTTCTCCCATTGATGGAACCATCAGCGGCTACGTCAATAGCTAGGCTGTAACCCTGTAATGTACAACTGCAGTATAACTCAAGCTTAAAGCTACAACATTTGGTATGCAAGAAAAAGAAATCTCAGTCTGCAGTGTCAAAATCCTGCACTCTCCTGGCCTCCTCCCTATGAATTCTGTGCAGTATAACAATGTCAGACTTTTAGAAAAAAAAATCCATGAAACTAATCTAAGAGGCAATAATTCACTCCAAAAACACAGTGGTGTATACATACTCTTAGTTTAAGTAAGAAAGTCATGGCTATGGTTACTGAAAAACTCAATGAGTTACATCTGGTGCTTTGAGTCAGCATTGACTTTTACTTTCTTTTTACTTTACTACCATGACCACAATCTTTCCCCAATCTTAAAGTGCTTGAATTGGATATAACATAAGCAGAAAAGCATTAATAATGTTTTAGTTAAGTACTGCATGTATTTTTGACCCTAAACCTTTTGTAGATATGTCCACTATGAACTACATTAAAAGTTACCTGACTGACACCAGAGATACCAAACGTTGTTAGGGTTAAGTTTGATTTATAGTTGTGCGTTATATTCAATGTGGAAATGCCTTTGCTATGTTGGCATAATGTTTCCTACAAAGCCTATCTGCGGATGCAAACAAGTTGCACTGTACGTATATGAATGTAATCTTAAGGTGACTGGGTTTAAAGAAGACCTAAAAGTAGTAATGATAGTTTTGGTGTGTCAAAAATGATACACATTTCCTCACAGCTAATAAACAATGAAAAAAAGAACATCCATTATGGGTACAGCTACAAATGTGTACAGCTTTGTAAGGTTGAAAATTCCATTAGCAGTCTATATTATACTATCCATGATTGATACCTAACAATAGGGCTTGAGCTGCACACGAGTATAAGGAAAGTTGGCTGTAATGCAGTGTCAGAGAGCTTCATCACCCTAAGGTGCGCAGAAATGAAATCCATCAGGTCTAAATCTAGCATCGATATCTCTCAACACTGGGCCCTGACTCCAGCAGTTTGTTCCATTACCATTCCAGCGGGTTTATCTAGAATATGCCTTTTCCAGCTCATTATGCCCACTTTAGGCTCCCATAAGGTCATTAATCCCAATCACTGTGTTCATTTTCACACATGCCAAACCATTATTCCACACTTGGCATATCTTTTTACCCTTCTGTAATGCTCTCTTGCACGTACACGTGCACAGACAGACAAACATATCGCCACAGTTTCCATCTACTTAGTCATTCTGTTTGTGTCACACTGTCTGCGATTGCATAATAACATAAAATACTGTGAGGGGGATCATAAGATGATAATGATCAGAGAAAATCTTGCCAAATATAGGCTTATGGACTTGAATTTATCTGTGATGACACATTTCAGCACCCTTCAATACTATGAGTTAGATTTGTGAAGCAGCTTGCTCGTGCATAGATGATTTGCCCTCATCCAGAATATTTGTCAGGCTGAAGAGCTTTCCAGCCCAGCGCTCAATGTCTTATAGAGATTACTACTGTTTTGAGAATATATTCTATAATCTGCTGAGGTGCCCCTTGGCACTGAACGAAACAATCAGTCTATTTGTTTATATGTTCAGTTTTCTCTAACATTTGTTAGTCACGTCGTGTTAACACAGGAAGAGTAATAGACATCTGGGTTCATTAGCATTCCTCCACACCAGCAGAGAACATATTTAAGTAATATGGTATGCATGAAGGTATGAACGGCATGTGAAAATGATAATGCCTTTTCTGTATTTGTAAATGATCAATGCTAGGGTGCTGAACTCAGTGTGTGCAGCATTGGGGAATCAGTTGCCAGGTTGCAGAGATGCTAATGAGCAGAGCAACAGGACGGGGATCAGAACACACAGTCAGAGAAAGGAGATAAAGAGGGAAGATGATCAATGAGTGTATCTTGTGCCAAAAGTTCTGTGCTAGGGGAGTCATATTTCTTCGGGCGGGGCGTTCCAGGGGGTTGGTTGTTAGATAGAAGTACTAACAAGAGTCAGTAAAAGATGTATATGAATTAAATTATTTGTTTTACAGTAGCATGCAAGCCTGCAGCAAACCCTAGTCTCTCTCTCTCTCTCTCTCACACACACACTCACACACTCACACTGATGCTGACACTCACTCTTGGAAGCTTAGTATTCACACACACCCACATGGCTGTGAGGGAGTAGCCCTGCAGAGGATGGAGAGGAGAAGCATAATAGGAAAACTCATTTGAAGGGAACTCAGGAGCCCAGGACCACATTAAGCCCAGCCGCCGGCCTGAATGAAAGATCATGTCGAACTTGTCACACAGTGAGTATGTGTGTGGGTGTGTGTGTGTGTGTGTGTGTTTGTGTGTAGATGAAAGAATGAGAGACCGAGAGAATAGAAACAGAATAAATATGATAAGAAAAGATGAAAAAGATGTGAAAATCGAATAAAGAAGGCTGAGTGTGCAAAAAAAAGGAGTATTCAACACAGTCCCCTGGCTCTCCAGGCTATGACATTTTTCAGTTTCCATCCTTCATTCAATGGATTTCACAGTCCGCAATTTTAACAGACAAACTGTTTTCCTCCAGTTTACTCCACAGTTCTAACAGTTATTGATTCTTCTGGGCCAAAGCAGTGTGTATTCAGACCTAAATATGACACATACCTGGTAGGAGCAACTTGCTTACTGAACTTTTACTTGGCCAACAACAAGTTCTTTAACTGAGAAAGCGCATGTAAACAGAAATGATAGCACACAGCAGCAGATGAAATCTTTTATGCAACAGAGTATCTCAGATCATGATCCCGTTTTCTGCCAGACAATTCCCTGTGTGAACACCTGCGTCTTCCAAAGCCCTCAGTCAGGGGAACACTGGCTCTAATTCCACAGAGGGCGCTCACCTCCTTTTTTCCCCCTTGCACTCTCTGTCTCGACTTGAATTTCCTACAGGCACCGACACGACTTTGGCCCATTTTCTTTCATCTGGTTGAGGTCAGACTGGAGGAACACCTGTGGGATTCACCCTTTGAAAAAAAAGGGGAAAAAATCGTTCTTTTACTTTCTTATTCTCTACTTACTTTGTCCCTCCTTTCCACTCCTATTTAGCCAAGGTCAAAGAGACAGTTGCTCCTGCCGGCCGCGGCCTCATGTCTCTGGCCGGATCGTCGTGCAGAAATTGAAAGCATGGACGTCCTGGGAAGGTCCATCTATGCATGCCGCTTCATACATCCACACTTCCTACTGTTTCTAAAATGTCAGAACGGGGGGGGGTCTCTGAATAAAACATCATCTGTCTTTCACTCTGGAAGGATTTACCTAGGAGTGAACTCTATAAAGTGAAAATCTCATGACACATCAGCTCAAAGAGTGACTGACCCTTCCAGTAACTTTTGAAATAAATTCAATCACAGTGACGCCCACGGGGGAGGGCAACAATGCAGCTAAGAGATGCATTTTACAGATCACACACTTCCAAGCTGCCTTTGGTCTTGGCATATTTTGAGCTGCGATATCTTTTTCTGGTTTTACTTGACTCAAGCTGACTTAAGTTATATCAAGCTCTCAGTTTAGCATGTTGGGCCAAAAAAGAATCTCAGGGTGAACTGCAGTTTTCATAACAAGTAGTGTCAGAAAAATCACCATTAGCATTTCTACTGTTTGAAGTTTTCATAACTAATTCTATATTTCTGAGTACAGTTTTGGACTTTTTTTTTTGGACTGAAGAGAATAATGTGAGTTAATACCTCCCAAAATCTGACAACTTTGTAATAATTTTTCAAAAACATGCGTGTGATAGAGTTTTCTTATTATAAACTGGTGACAGTATGATGAGGTAAACGTATTTAATTGTGGGGTGCGCAGTAGCTCACCTGGTACAGTGTGCGTTCCTGGTACTAAGGCTGAGTCTTTACTGCAGCGACCCTGGTTTGATTCCAACCTTTGCTGCATGTCATTCTCTCCCTCTCTCCCCAGGTTTCTGTCTATCTTCAAACTATCACTATCCAAATAAAGGCATGAAAAGCCACCCAAATATATATATATTTATTTGATTGTGTTTTATATGTTTTATATTCAACTTTTTAAGTCATTTTTTACAGCCACCAATCAGGTAAATACAGGATGAAACAGACAAGATTGGTAATAATGATTCAACAAAGTCCTCAGTAACAGTTATGGACTGTTACTCTGCCCTCGTGTCTAGTTTGAAGCAGAAATACTGTGAGTTTCTAGAAAGCCACAAAAAGAGGATGCTTTTAATGGAGAAAGAAATAATGCAGACTTTTGTAGGTGTGTGTTGGACATCTTTGGTAGTGGCTCATTATGAAAACACTGGGTAGTCAGTTGAAAAAGAAAAGCTTTTAGTGCCCAGAGGAACAATGAAATAAAAAATAATATATTTTTTCTGGGTGGGACCATTAAGGGTTAAATGTGCAGACATTTTAGATAAAACAGAAATTATTTCCATGCTATTAGTGATGTGCTCTTCTCCGGTACTCTAACTTTGTATAATCGATTAGGCAGAGCTCACAGATGTAACGTGTTTTTCGCCTGTTCCTCTCTCAATAGCTGCTGCTCAAACTACAATTAGGTCTTGCGATGTCCAACCCCCATGACTTGGAATGAGCTTAAACAATCAATTCCAGTAGTGAGTTCCTATTGAGTTTTAATCGAGATTTCTACTTTGTTCTGTCTTCTCTCACGGTTGCCTGGCCTGCAGATTTCACAGGTCAAGGAACCATTCAGAAAGCTTTAATTAGCTTTCTCAAGCTAATGAGTTCTCAGGCATCATACAAATTGTTCTGTCAAACCCTGACTTTGAGCCAGTTCTCGGTTTGTTTGGGTGTGAGCTCAACAGAATAAAGCACTTTTAATCATGTTCAAATTCATTACCCCCCAAATGAGTAATGCTTCACTCTTCTCAGTCATTTTGCCCCTCATTCGTAGTTAAAGCTGCCCCTCTGCCCGTGACAGACGCTAGCCGACCTGTTTAGTGTGACTTCCATCATCATTACACCGGATAGATCCACCCCTGGCACATTTTGAGGGGGAAATTGTAATAACAAGTCGAGGCTGATGGACTGAGAGCGGGAAAAGGAGGCGACGCAGGAGGAAGGTAATTTCGGACTTCGGAGTAAATTTGAGCATCCGGTGCCTTCATGAAGACAGCAGGGCAGTGAGGAAGCTCAGACAAAAATATGAGCTTTGGTTTAAAGATGAAAAATGGCCGCCTGACCCCATTCCCTTTTTCCCAGATCTCATTCAGCTCGAGCTAAATGGGGATAGGTATTGCCTAAACCGATAACTTGCTGGACCTGAAGTGCCTTTTTGGAACCAGTTTCCGGGGAATTGAATTTCAATCGTGTGAGCAGTAAATGAGGAGGAGATTTATGTGGCTGTGCGTGGGAAAAGGGTATAACAAGGCAGCAGCCGCAGACACTTTACACTTTGTCACATCCACAAAGAAGGCATTAGGGCTTTGACCCACTTCAAGCAGGGCCGGAATAATGCTGCTGCTCTCTAATGCCGCCATAATGGTCGTTGTCATCATCCTTGTCAACTTTATTCGCGCTGTCTTTGTCATTATATTCACGGGTGAAATTTTCCCTCAACACCATTAGGCTACTATTAATCCTATGACTATTTATGCACGTTGTTGATTCCTATGCCGTATCATCCTGTATGATGCTGTGATCGCTTGGGGAGGGGTGCTTTGAAGAAGAGGAGCCATATAGTAAAGACCGGCCGTTATTTACCTCTCTCCATCTCTTTCTCCCTATTCCTCCATCTCTCTTTCTTCCACTAGCTTCTGATGTGAGACTGATAGAGCTTGGAGCACAGCCACTCGCTGTCAGGTCCCAGCTAATGGAATCAACATGGTTGACGGATAAACCCACCGAAAATAAGTTGTCAGAGAGCTCCGGGCCCTTCATCAACCTCCCTGCCGTGTGTGGCACTGCCTTGACCCCTCCCAATGCCATATCAGGAGGGTGTTTTATCTTCAGCATGCCGAAATTACGTTTCAAGTTTTTATTTATTAATGTATACTTTTTGTTCACAGTGACATAAAGAATTGTGTTATGATTGTTCTTGGGGTCATAAAAAAGGCTCTGAGGGATGGGTTTACCCTCTACCTACAGCTGGTCCACCTACCACAACCTCTAAAGCTCATAATTAATATGCTACCACTCGTTAGTTTCATCCACACAAAAATTGAGGTGTAAAAAAACACATGTTGTGGTTTTATGAGGGGTTATTTCCTTAACTATTTCCTTACGGACAACGTAACGTCAGACTCTCTCTGACGGCAAGACTCCAGAGAGTTAACTCGCCCAGCCATAAAATAGTCCACTTTTACGCTTTCGGTTTAGTATGAATCAAATAAACGAGATATTACGTGTTCATTAGTGAGCTTTACAGGGTTCTGGTAGTTGGATTTTGTTACTTTTGGACAGAGTTGGGGGTTGCTCACTCTGTTTCCAGGCTTTGTGCTAAGCTATGAGATTTGAGAGTGGTATCAATCTTCTCATCTAACTCTCGGCACAAAAGCAAATAAGCTTATTACCCGCAAAGTCGAACTATTGCTTTAACATAAGCAGCAGGATGCAGCGAGTCGGAAAGTTTCTGGATTCTTACTGTAAATACACAGTCTGACTCCAGAGGAAGAGATATGCATAACATTGAAAATATAAGCTAATGCATATGAGGACAAATTTGTGTGGAAATGTGGAATGCCAGCAGAAAAACAGAGGTAAGATAAGACCAGTGAGGCCAAGGTAAACCCGAGTGTACAAACACTGGGCCAAATACCAAGATACCATAAACAATGACCTTATGTTTATCCAGTTGAATAATTCTCAGACTGTGTGATGTGTACCTTTCTACAGGGCAGTGCAAAAATTCCCCTCTGGCCAGCAGAGATAGAAGGAAAAGGAAAAAATGAAGAGAGTGAACTGCTTCTGAGCTCCAGAAAACACGATGACTTGCTGTGCCCTCTCTCCCCAGAATGTAGCAAAAGCTTTACTTACTTTATGCCTTAAAGGACCTAATGTTCTATGTAGGAATTCTGCCAGTATGCCAACTTAATCAATACTGTATGCAAGTAAAAGAAATGCTCTCACCGGGACTGCATTCGCAATGGACAAACACATCTCCCGCAGTTGTACCCAGGAGCCGGCATTGAACATTGAAAACCTAGTGTCTACAGTATTCGTTTCATGTAGGCCTGTGCACAAGATAGACAGATTATTTTTCAAAATCTCTTTTTTTCCACATCTACAGCGCAGTATGTTAGGGTTTCTCTCATATGACGTAACCCTCACCCAGTTGCCAGAATCCATGAAAGCGGTTGTGCTCAGTGCCAGCCTGCTGCTGTGTTCTCTTACTCGGAATCAATGGATCTGGGCTAATCTGTCAAACCGAGGAGGCTGCTCTAGCCTTCTTCATCCTCTATTCATTTTGAGAAATGTCTACCAGTTTTCCAAACATTGATTTCATTAACAAGAGACACTGCGATGTAGACAAGTAAGAAGAACTAGGTCAAGGATTTCACACATTCACTGCATCCCTGATTCCTTCTGTGCAGTACCTCAGAGCTCCACCAGGAGCCACTGTAGATCCATCTGCGCCACACAGAGACAGGCAGATAGAGGAAAAAGAGTGGGGGGCATGCAGGGAGGTAAAAGGAGCTCAGTGTATTAGATCAGCCACCCCACTGGTTTTGTGTACCGACAGCTGTGCTCTATAACCCACTTGACAAGATTAAAAGTCCAAACATATAAACAAATAGACAATCTGCATCCCGGCTTGCAGAAGCTCAGTCATCGAGCCCATGCTCTCTCACTCCATCTTCTATCTGCGCCTTGTGAACTGCAGATGAGACGGGGGAAGAGTGCTGGAGCATAATTTGGGGCTGCTTATAAGATCAGAAAATGTGACCCACTTCAATGTTGCGCTGACTAAAAGACGCAAGATTCTCATAATATTTCAGGAGGCGCTCCTCCATAATCTTGAATAATATCCCATGCGTGTGGATAGAAAGAATCTCTAATCTGTCCGTGTTTGGCTTGTGGGAGCCGGTGCATGCCTGTGCCATTGTTTGCAGGCGGAAGGAGAAAAAAGCGAGACAGAGAGAAATGACAGATGACAGATCCACAATGCTCAGCAGCACATCTCTCACTACACAGCCACACAGCCAGCACTCCTCTAAGCTAAGGCATCCATCCATCCGTCCTCTTTGCTCGCTGGCGCTTTGTGTTTTTTCGTTTAGTTTGTTTGTTCTGACATGTTAATGGGACAGCTGATGGACTGGCAGTCTGATACAGCTAGAGGGGCAGGGGGCTGCTGGGTTTATTTTATTCTGACAGCGAGGGGGAAGGTCAGCATGCTCATAGCTCACCTGCCTTCTCCTTTCTTTCTCTCTCGCCTCGCGTTCTGCTCCCTCGCATCCTTCCAACCTGATTTCTGCCTTTGTCTCGTTTGCTTCCATCTCCCACGGTGTGTATTTGGGCACATCCGTCTCGGCTCATTTCCTCTCTCATGTTTGGAGCTCCTCTCAAACATTTCCCCAATGATTGACCGACGGCTGCAAGGGAAATTGGGACAACAAATTAGATGAACTTTGATGCAATACCGAAAGTAATACCCTGCAACAAAAGTAAGAAAAGCTCAATAACACCTTCTGCAAGGGGAGAAAAGGGCTAAAGGCAACAGAAGCATTATGAAACTCACATGACTAATCTCTAGAAGAGTTTCTACAGCCTGCAGATTGCCAGAAGGGAAAATGTTTTGAAAGTAAGTACACTAAAAGAAAATACAAACTAAACATAGGCAGAAGCAGACACATGCATTTACATACACCAATACTGCTGACTTTAAAGCAGGCATCTATCAATCATTCTCCTATACAAAAAGCACAGATAGACATTTATCTCCTTGATTATGTTGCAGCTTCTGAACGAATTAAATCATTTTGAATTCTCCACGTTCTTTTCCATCGGCCAGTTCCAGAGAGATGCCTGCAAATGGGTCAGTATTAATGGCTGACCAGGCAGGCTGGTGTGCTGCAAGCCACAACAAGCCCAGACCACATTAGGCTGCTGAGACAGAGGGTGTTTGTTTTTGTTTTCTTGTACTGTGAACAAATCTGACTGTCCTTGAGTAAGGATTTTTATGACATCAATTTAATCATTTAGATATATAGATTTGAACAGCTACCTGGTAAATGCTAATGGAACAGGGGTAATGATGCTGAATGTGTCGGAACAACCAGCAAGGAGACTGAACACTTTAATTTATCTCGTTCAAAACACGGCATTAATAGCTAACATCACATAAACAAATACTGGCGGACTTATCAATACGATGATGTATAATGTTATCAGTTACTTACAAATAAACTCAACACAAACTCACTCCGTCTCCTCTCCTGTCCCTGCCCGAACCCTCTGTGTCCTTATCCCCAGAGTCACACTCCCCGCTGGGTCCCCCACTCCTCTGCTTGCAGTGTTTAAACTCTTCCTGTCCTTAGGGCTCCCAGTCCAGCTATAGTCAGCCTATAGGGCCACTAACTAGCTAGTGGCAGTGGATAGTACAGTCAGCATATCCAACAGTGGACCGGTAAGTGGCTCCCTGTGTCACAAGAGTAAAGGTCTATGTTCCAACAGTCCCCTGATACTTTGGTCCCGGTGACCAGGCGCAGCTCCCCAACGGAGTTTGGCGATCTATTTATTTATTATATCCAACTAATGAAAAGTGCGTTGACTAAGACTCTTCACATCGATCTGGGGACAGACGTAATGATTTGCGGGTTTAATGAGGAATACTTTCTATAATTTTGGATCCTTTTGCTGATGGCATATTGGCAGAGAGGAAGCTCTGCTTGCATCGAGATATTTGCTATGTTCTGTGGTTGGAATTAAACTGTCAATCAATTCTGTAATGGGGGCATAATACATTTAGTAAGTTTTTCAATCATTTAGCATTTGCAAACTTTTAAATGCAACTGCTCGTTATATGATTTTTTATTTCTTTAAAATAAGGTGGAAAGTGTCAAAAGGAGCAAATGAAATGCAGTATTTTCAATCTGATTCTAATATTTACCTCTGCCGAGGAGGTTATGTATTTGTTTGTTTTTTTCTGCCAGCAGGACTATGGAAAAACTACCGATTTTCATTAAACCTGATGGAAAGGTGTACCGTGGGCCAAGGGAGAACCCATTAAATTTTGCAGTGGATCCAAATCATGGGGCAGATACACAAAAAAAAATTTCACTTGCATAAACAGTACAAGATAGGTTGGTTGTAATACAGACAAATACAGTGGTTGTGCTTGCAGATAGATTCATATTAGACTGGACTATTGGTCTAGTGCCCTTTCTAGGTCATTATTTTTCATCGCAGTAACCTAATTAAAAGATGCTCCGTAGAATACAATACATATATATACAGGAATTCTTTAGCTGCCTTCCATTCCACAGTGTACATAAACAGTACTCCCAGCTCTCTGTTCAGGGAAGATTTTATGTTAAAATGTTATGTTATAAATTCAAATTCTTAACCACTATTTAATCAATCTGCTTATCGTGAACTATAAAGCTAAGTGATGTATAGCCAATAGTAGAATGTTAAGGTATATTTGCGAGGCAGTTAAAGCGCAATACAAATATAAGATACATAAAGATTCAAATTGGTGAGATGAAAAATTTATCATGACATCAATTTCACTTCACAAAAGAAAATAGGCATTGTTTTCCACAGTTTATACCCTACCACAGAATAAGAACAGGAGGAATCTAATTTGATGAAGATGAAAAAATATATTTTGTAGATTTTCGTCTGAGAAAATGTTTTTCTTTTTCCTTTTCATTTTCAATCTAATTTTGTGATAAATATTGTGAGAAAATTGCACTGTAAACCCAGTATGGTAAATTGTATTGAATTGTGACTACAGTATATTGTAACATCCTTACCCACAGTTATGTAAAAGCATGCTAACCACAACACATGTGGAAACACAGGTGTGCTCACCATGTGCCATACTCTAAATAGAAACAGAAAGTGAGTAACTATTATCGCCCATCGTCTTTTTTTTCCCTGCTTATAACTAATTTGTCACTATGTATGACATGCCAGGTCCAGCTGCAGTCTGGACTAATAATGCTATTAGAGTTATTTGTCTGTGAGCGCTTTGTGACACTAGAGAAGGTAAATAAACACATTAGGCACTTTAATGTGCTGAATACCTTACTGTCAGTCATCAGAATTGGATTTCCTCATGCGGGCCCATGAAGCGCTGATGATGCAGGACGTCACCAACACTATCAAATACATGATTCTGCTCCTCTTAAAACCAGTAAGTTAGTGCGACTGTGAACCGGACCAGAACTACAAGGCACTTCTAGAAGTAGAAGTGGTTAATTGATGGTGATGAAGTTTTCTAAAGTGTGTGTTTGTGTGCATGTTAAATGAGTCCATATGTTGCAGAATATGTCGGATAGCCAGTGATAAATGATAGAAGTGTCCCCCAGTGAAGGTAATTCTGGGAATCACGAGGTATGGAGTTTCTGAAATTGTGTAACAAATCCATAAAAATGCTAAGAAGATAAATGGGGCTCTAATGTAGCCATCTAACAGTCCATTGGCAATAGCCAGTAAACCCCAAACAGATGAAGAATTTCAGCTCTCCATCATTGGGAAGAAACAAAAAATAATACAAGAAACTATCACGCACACTCTCAGATGCCAGATAACAAAAAACAATCATTAGAGAAAAAGAGAAAAATGGAACGACTAAGAAAAAAAGAGTGAAAAAAGAAGAGAGAGAAAATAACGCTTGTTGTTTTCTGCCAGTCCTTAATTATCTCTCTCTGTTTATTTACTCTCCATCCATCCCCTTAAAGCTGCAGGGCCTTTAACACCCTTAATCAACCTCTCTCCCCAGCAGGGCCTGTAGCAACCGTCTTCACTCGCCTACGTAATTGACTCTTCGTGTTTGAGAGGCAATAAAAGTTTATGACTATTAAACATAACATCAAGCGGGCTGTCTTTTTACCAAACTATTAGCGGGGGGAAGGCACGTTGTGAACCGATAATTAATTGCTTACTCTGGGGATGCCTAATTACCAATTGTTGGTGTTATTAGCTGATTAGCGGGTGGATTTGACAGCCCTGAAAGGCTGTCAGTTGACAGAAGAGAGGATGGGGCATCCATTGGTGCTTGGAGGTGCTGACATAATTGGTCTTTATTTTTTGAAGTACACATCGCGCACACACTCGTGGAGACTGGGAAGTGACAGAGCTCTTGTGTGAATCCCAAGGCTCCTGTTTGATTTAATAGTGGTGGACTGGAAATAAAAAGGCTAAAAGATAATTGACTGCTTGCTTAAGCTCAGACAACATGACTTACATGTTGGATTCTTTAGTGAATTATGTAATATTTAGACATATGGTATAGCGAGTGACATTTAATCAAGTGTTTCCCCACATGCTCCATCCCTCCAGGACATTCTATAATTGACACAATCTCATCCAGGTATCACCTAGGGGTCAGCACATATAGAAAGTGACGATAGCCACTTTATTCTCTGTATAATTGGGTGTATTTTTAGGGTTCGGTTTGAAATTGATATGGGAGGCAGGGGCGCTGCTCAGTGATCCATCCTTTGGTGCCAACCTTGGTGGCCGCAGTGACAAATTTAGACATAGAGTGTTCTCTTCCACCAAATTAGATCAGGCCAATGGGCCATGAAAAACTTGTCTCTTTGTCCCTGGAAACAAGTGAAAGCCAAACTGCTAAAGAAATTAACTTCACAAGTCAGAAATTCTATCAAGACTTCTACACTCAACCACATTTTGCCATACTGTATGAAGTTGTGACAGCGCGGTTGTCGAGCCACCCAAACATGGATACAAGATGTTACATAATGAATCATGGTATTTAACTGTGTGTTTATATTCTTTAAGTTATGTTTGATTTTTGAGTCATTAAACATATATTAAAGAAGGAAAGGTTATTAAACAAGTTGAGTTGAAGGTTTTAATGACTTCAAAATGGAATCTATTTTATGGCCAGCCCTTTAAAATGTTTACTCCATTAGTTCTAACACAAACCCTTACACAAAGAGAGAAAGCTTAATTCATTTGGATGTATTGATTTCTATATATCTTCAAACTCCAAAACACAAATATCAACTGTACACTGGCAGTCTGTCTGTCACGCAGCATAAATGCACAAAATACATTTTTGTTTGTCTTTAAAGAGTAAGTCTGCTAGGACAATCGCTCCCAGCATATCTAAAAACTGCAACAGGGCTAAAAGACGGAATGGCTACGTAGTGTGCGACGATGCGTGGGGACATTGTCCCACCATCACACGGTGTGGCATGGACAGTGATGTGCATTCTCGCGGTGCCGCTAACCAGCCTTGAGCAGCTACTGTTGGGGTCTCTGTTTTCTCCACATTCTGGCTGTGGCAGTAACTAAAAGAACATTTGTGCCTTTTTGAGAGAGCTGCTGCGTGGATACCTGTGTTGTAACTTGTAGAGACTTGCTTACAGTTACCAGCTATGTGTGAGAGGCACAAATAGGGGTTACATAGCTGGTAACTCAGCTCAGCCAGTGTTCTGCTATTAATGCTTGGCACCACAGGTAAGGGGGATCATTGAGTGAACAAAATATAACACAGTCTGGCTATTACATCATCATTGAGAATTTGGCTTAACTGAATTCTCAAGTCCAAGCATACAAGCTAATTTCCAGCAGGAAAGGCACTTTTTACAGGTGCTATTGGAAAAATCCCCTCACTTTACACTAGACGCCAACAAAAACCTATGTGATTATGTCCAGCGCATGTCACTCATTTTGAAATGTCTCAAGGAAGTAAGCCTGCCTATCATGGTTTATGTAGATTGG
>NW_023340268.1:15921885-15922826 GCF_004916995.1 Morone saxatilis
TTAAATCGAGATACAAATATGTGAAGATTCAAAATGGTCAGATGAAAAAGGAATCCCGATACCCTGTTTAAACAGCAGAGGGCACTATCTACTTTTGACTTTGCTCGTTTGAAGACCTACGTCACTCATGTCAGGAGGGATATCAAGACGCAAAGACATCGCTTTCCCTTTATATAGAAAAGAAAATGTTTTTGCCCAGTTTATACCCCACCTCACAAACAAAAAGGATTTGAAAAAGAAAATATGAGGGAAAACGTTTTTTGTAGATCATTGTCCTTAAAATAAAGGACTCTTTTGAAGTCATTTGTCTCATTTTTTATATTTGGAGAAAATCATATCATGACCCCGGAATCCTGAATTTTATCAAATCATGAGTGTATTATTGTTACACCCCTATTGGTTAGGCTTGCCTATTTACCGTGCAATTCTTTGTCGTGTTCTCTATAACCTGTTGAACCTGCTGTTTGCGATAAAGGAACATAGAAATAAATGCACTTAAACTAGGAACAAAATCAATAAATCACTATCCTTTTATATTATACAATCTATGTCTAGGGAGGCATGATGACATGAGGAAGAAACAAATATAGCCCATAAGAGATACAAGAGATACTAAAGGCAAGAGGGCTGGTTACAAAGCAATAACAGAAAGAGAATGGAGACAGAAAAAATAATAGGTTAAGAGACTTTATTTTTCTCGTTTCTCCGCACAGGCTGCAATTCCAGAGCAGATTATTTCTTTAAGTGCTCCATAAGAAGTGGTATAAAGGCTTAAGAGAACTTGTTGCATTAATGAAACGGAGAATGGTAGGTCCAGTCTCTGCTACTCTTACCCAACGGACAGAAATGGTCCTCACACCTGGTCTGTGTGTGTGTACGTGCGTGTATGTATGCAGACATGAACAGATATTCGTTGGCAGAAAGAAGGTGGTGAGTCATCC
>NW_023340268.1:15922896-15933639 GCF_004916995.1 Morone saxatilis
TTGGGATCCAAATGAAGCTTCTTCTTTTTTTTATCAGTAAGTTAAACGAGGCCAAATCCTATCATTTTACAGTGGCTAATTTGACTTGGTGGCAGCCGTGTTTGATCAAAGTTTGGCACAATTCAGAGCACATTTTGATCTATTTCAAGGCCGTAGTTAGCTGAAGGAATACTGTACACCAACACTTTAAACATGAGGCAACTCCAAATTCAGATTAGTGACATGTCAATGTCATATTGAATGTCAAAACTGACTTTTGACATTTGGTTTAGTACCAATCAGCATTTCAGTGTGATGAAATAAAATAAATAAAGCTGCTTTATTATTTGTAGCTGTGAGTACATGCATCATCAGAAACATTCTCTGTCTAAAGTAAAAGTATTATCAAGACTGGAAAACTCTACAGTATGACAGCACACACACAATGCCCTGCAGTGTAGTCTACTGCGCTGTCAACATTTTTTTCTCATGTTCATTGCCTTAGCATCATAGTACAATGACCATCACACAGCAGTCAGGTTTCCATCCAAATATAGCAGGGATTTTAAGAGAATTTCAAGAAAATCTGCAAAAGAACATCATTCACCACAGGTTATGCAAACATTAGGAGTTTATTCATTAACATGGTGGCACTAATTCTCCAGTCGGCTGCCATTAAACCACTGCAGGAGCAGAGCAGCAACATGAGTCAAACCTCAAATGGTGGGAAAGCAAAACATGACACTTCAGTTAATGTTTAAGTCACATGCTTCATGTATGTCATGATTTGCTTTATTTGTCTGTTTCCATTGGACTTTGTAGCATTTTTCTTTGATCAACTGAAATATTTAGCCTTTTTTTTTTTTCTTACCCCTATAAATGTACACGAATCACAAGTTCTATTTCTGCTCTTTCTGACAACAGTGGAGACAGGTAAAGGATAAAAAGATCTTACTAAACGCAGGACATGATGGCTGTCTGCAAAAACTCGTTTTGCTGTATGGTAAGTAGGGTGCTTCAGAAGATGGAAGATTGAGGATTTTTGTTTTGCATTTACACAGTGTCTTTTGAAGGTTATGGTATCTTAAAGATGCAAACGTATGCAAATTATTTGAGATAAAAGATTTATGTGGAAAGTGCGGGGGCTGCCTGAATTCTCATAGATTTTTTTCTTCCTCACAACATGTGGTCACATAATTAGTGCATTTAAGCATTGCATGTTGAAAGTGCTCTTGATGATCAAGGCTTATCTGACTAGAAAACTTGTTTTTATGAAGGTAACACAACTTGCCCTCAGGCAGGGTTAAAGACTTCAAATAGGGGTTGCTGGTGATCAGTTTGCTAAATATTGTCTGCTTCTGGAAAAAGAAAATGAGGACACAAGGTTAAAAGACAAATCAGCTGAGCGCAGAGAGAGAGAGAGAGAGAGAGAAAGAGAGAGAGAGAGAGAGAGAGAGATTGATTGATTAGGGCTGGCATTGGATAGTTCTGATTTTTGTAACTCTGATGGCCATAAACCAGCAGAGCAGGACTACCTGCGGGACGAGTGAGCCGGAGACCTAAGGGCCATGTCTCTTCCTAACAACAGAGCGCAGTCTCGTTCAATTACCGTTAACTTACAATCAATAAGATGACCTACAACACATGAGTGGAACTTGGCCGCCTTCACTGATGCCTCCATTTTGGAGAAAAAGAAAATC
The DNA here is from genome assembly GCF_004916995.1 of Morone saxatilis. Lineage (NCBI taxonomy): Eukaryota > Metazoa > Chordata > Actinopteri > Moronidae > Morone > Morone saxatilis. Next base: position 15,924,576 of record NW_023340268.1, read on the forward strand.
TTCTTCCACTATAGATTTTTCCCTTGTCCTTAGGCTGGTCAATTACATCAATAACTCCCAACAACAACACCAACAGAAGAAAATAAGGTGAAGTAGCTCCTCTGTGAGTTCAGTCCCCCTTCTTTCTTGACGTTCTGCCAGGCAGGTTGTAATTTTTATTTTTTGTTCTCCTTTTTCCCTTTCACAGCCTTCCTGCAATTTTGTAGCCGTCAGAGCCTGGCAGCATGGCAGTTTTACTGCACTCCCTCACTGCGTATCACGACAAGATGGAATCACTGCCTAAAGGTTGGCAGTCAGTGAGACATGGCCTGTATGCTAATGACAGCACAGGAGGGGGGGCACTATACCCAGGCAGAGCTGGTGCCAAGCCTCCATGCCAGTGTGAGTTACAGAGGCAGCAGTTTGCTGAGAGCAGTGGGAGGTCTCCATGTAATCACTTCACTTTGTATTCAGTAGACAGTAAAGTCACAAAAAATTACTTTTTTTGGAGATGAGAGTTGATACATCTGAAGGGAACGGGAAAAGGGTGGGGTAGTGTTGGAAGTTAGAGATGGTGTATGTCTCAGCATACACATTTATGAGTGTACATGTACAGCACCCATCAATCACAGGGAGCAGTACTGCAAAGCTGACATTCCTATTTTTATTAAAACGCATGCTGTGAGAGTGTGATATGTATCCTTTTAATACCTGGAAGTTATGCTAAAGAGCAGGATTAATAAAATCTCACCCATAATCAAGTACTGCAGAGGTCACATATCACAATGGAGGGGCTTCCCTGCCGTGCATCATTAGCATCCCTTGTTACTAATCCCTCTATCCTTGCCTTAGTGAAGTTTAAAGGAAACTCCTAAAGCGGCCCGCTTTCATTCATCTTCAATAATATCCCCTTTGTGGCACTTTGAAGATGATTTGTAATTGTTAAGCCTCTAAAGTAAAAAGGGTGCAGGGTGCAAGCTTGGACAAAAGGTTTTTTGGAGCAGTTCAGGTAGACAAAAGACTAAAGACATGAATGGGATGAGCAGGGAGGATGGGGTTTGCTGCAAATGGGTGAAATAGCGCAGACATAAGGTCTAAAATGCTAAATGGAGGGTCTGTTCTATCAGTTCCGGAGCAGGAACTGAAGCTGGTTCTCCAAGCAGGAATATCAGAGGCACCGGAAAGTTCATTCTTTTAGGGATATTTGACAATGCAAGTCATGTGGAGAGATATTCAACTTATTCCACCCACCTTTGTTTCTGCCTACCAAGCAATGAAATGGCGGATAGCTATTTTATATGACCAGGCTGGTTCTGCATGTATGTATGTTTCTTAGCTGATACCTCAAACAGCACTAGTCTGGGCTGTGTTAATGAAGCAAGTTCAGCAGAATATTTGTGATTGGTGGTTTCACAAAAAAAGACTTTCGCAGGACTAGATATTAAGTCTCATAAAGCTGGTGTCCACTGTGCTCTGTCGACACAGGACCTAATAATGTGCTGGACTGCTGTGCGCCTGAAAGTGAAGCTCCTAATTTATCAATTTATATTCCAATCTTTCCCACTGATCATGAGCTTTGGGTGCAAGCATACAAGTAGCCAAAAGAAGTTTCCTTTAGGAGGAGTCTCGGTTCCCTTGGTTCTAAAAAACTGGGACCTGTCAGACTAATCGGGTAGGGTAGTGTCGGGTCTGTGTGTCAATATGTCGAATACCCGAGTGGATCAGAGTTGACCGAAGTATTCTAGGTGCAGGAAGTCAGCTGCCTATCCCCACATTTTTCTCTATTCCCGGGTGTATTAGAAATGGGTTTGGCTGTCCTCAAAATTTATTTATGAACGTCAGATTTGGACAGGTTTTTAAACGGGTCCAATTCAGATCTGGAGCAATATCTTAGGCCCATGGAAAGCTCATGGTTCCCTGTGCATGGACAGGGTTAGGAGGACAGGAATCTGGAAGGAGGTAAGAGTAAGACTGCTGCTCCTTAACACTGAAAGAAGCCAGTTATGGTAGTACGCGCCTGTGATCAGGATGCCTATATTGGCCCATTGCTGTTAACATATTCCCAGCACGTCACACTAGACCCTGGGGCAGACCTAGAAGCACTAGAGGGAATACATATCCCATCTAACCTGGAAATGCCCTGGGATCTCACAGGCAGCAGTGAAGGATGTGGCTGGGGAGAAGGACAGCTGGACTAGTTTGCTTGGCCTAATGCCTCTGCAGCCCAGAACCATAGAAATGGACTGATAGCGGTGTGCACAGCCATCATGGTTGCAGAAGTATCTGTACTGTATTATAACAATGAGTTCCATCATCCCCCAAACAAATCACATTTGTTGAGCTTTATAGCTCCTGGACAGAAACCAAACCTTTTTAGCTAACCCGGTTTCACGTAAATGTGCTGTACTCATTATCAAAATTTACACTGGCATGATGCATGTGCTGCAGTAAAGGCTGTCTGTGCACAAAAAAATTACTTTGCACTGACAGAAGTGCTCCAATTGCTTTGTCCTCTCCCAGTCAGCTTTCAAATAAGCCTGGAATTTTGTGGAATGCTCTCTTCATGTAAACACTCAACCCGTACGGGTTGTAATGGCTCCTAATCAGTAAAATATATGAACAAAATGAAAATGTATTTTCAAGAGCGGGAACTGATGCGAGGAAAATACCTCTTTCCTCTTACTGAGCATGTCAGGTGTGATGAAATGAAACAAGGGACATTAGCAGAGCAAATACATGTAGTCAGACTTGCATGTGACACAAAGTGGAATTATGTGGATGGCTGGCACTGCAGGGAAATGGAGACAGATCTGCATGCCAAACGATTGATTGTTATCCCCTGGCTCAGTTGAACACGACCCTTCATTTATATGATAAACAGCTAAATTTAATCCAAGCACTTGTCTTTTGCTTTTCTTCCATCCCCTCTCATTTAGCTGTGCTGTTGCATTATCAGTCATCCCTCTCATTCTCTCCTACAACTCTCTCCCTTAGCTTATATGTCGACATACCATCTCTCTGTCTGTTTCAAACAGTGGCCAGGTGGCATCCTGTAGCATTACCAGACACCTCAGCTTTTTGTTTCTAAGGGTTTTACTTATATTAACATGTGGCATGGCCTGTGGGAACAAAAAGGGTGTCATATTTGTGTGCACATCGCAGCATGACTTTTGAGTGGGGGTGTAATTTACATTGCTATGTAGCTGCCCCATGCTAGTTACACCACATACACATACAGACCCATACGCAACCTCAGGCCATGTCCCACTGAGTGTAATGTGACCTGTGTAGCCCCCAGCACAGTTATGAATAAGATTACATTAACTAGCATGGAGTCAATTAGACACAATGACTAAAGTAGACCTCTGTGAAGGTGAAAATACTGATACCATGCCAGTTGTAATTACCCTGCCAAAAGATTGTTGAAGAATGTGTTCACCCATGTCCTTGTGTATCTGTGAGTGTGTTATGCATGCACAAATTAGTTTTTGTGTGTGGCATATTACTGCAATTATAAATAAAATATTCTTTATTTGTTGCCCAATGCGACCACGTTTTTCTTTTTGTTCATTTGTGTGACTTTTAATAGGCCAGTGTTTATCTAACAAATTACACATATTTTTCTACAGCTTTCAAAAGTGCAGGAAAAATGCTCCCAAACCTTTCACCGAGCACAGCTAATGAATCATCACACACACACACACACACACACACACACACACACACAACACAAAGGCACAGAGAGGCTGGGAAAAAAGTCACAAGAAACATACCAAAAGTTCAAGCGCTCTTTCAAGCCAGTGCGAGATGTGGGCGAGAAGATAGAGAGGCACCGAAAGGAACAAGAAAAGGACAAATGTGCACATCAGGATCGTTCCAAAACTTAAGTCTTGAACAGTCCATGTGACTCGTGTATTCACTGAGACGATACATTTAAAAACTGTGAAAAAGTTACACTTCTGACGCACTATGATCAAAAGCGATTAGACATATTTTCAAAATCTGTTACTTTACATTAGTGTGGTGACTCTGCACCCCCCCACCCCCCACCCCTTCTCCACTGCCTTTACTGTGGGTCAACCACAGGCTCACCATGCTCTCTCCGCTGATGGAGCCCTCTCCACCACTATGAGGGGAAAACTGGAGAGGTGCGGCCTCTGCCTTATTTACACTAGACTTGCATTTTCTTAGGTTTGGCACTGGCTGAGTATTTGTGGGATACAGTGAGTTGTGGCGCTCAAGCAAAGCCTTTATAACTAGGCCTCTGTGAAACGGTAAAAAGCTTAAGAGCCGGTGGCAGGCCGATAATCCTCGCTCTTGTAGGTCTACACGGACTGTTTTGATTCCAGACAGGTAAAGCACTTGAATATTCCAAAAGGGAGCTTTACTTTGTGAATATAATTTCTGAAAAGACCTGAAGCAGGAATCAAAGGAGAAAAATATAAATATGTCTGCTGGAAAGATTTCCACACTTCTGTGTTGTTTTATATTTTATTTCAATGTTTAGACAGCTGTGATTTTATATATTGTATATTTATTAAATGAATTCAATGGAAAATAAAATGGTTATCACTGAAAGCTCTGTAGTCTGGACGTTTTGTCAACAGCACAAAGCTAATGCTCGTCTTTCAGAACCTACGGAAAGATTTATGTGCCGCCGTGGGAGCAACGCTGCTGGTCCCTTGCCATCGTCATCATCTGGAAGGCCACTCTGCAGAAACAGCTGGCTCATGTCCACAGAGAGAGGAGAGAGGAGGGCAGGCATGGGAAAGTAAGGACAATCGATATTTATATTATATATAGATTCATATAGAAGAATAAAAAACTATTGGAATTAAACAAATAATTAATTAGATCTATATTACCTTTTTTTTCTTTTAATTGCCCATATCTCTTCCGCTGTGCACGATAAGTCTAGTTCTTTTTGCAGCACTATGGCAGTTGCACTCTCCAGACAAGAGAAGTAACTTGAAGTAGAAATTAAGCTTTTCAAAAAAGCGTACAGTTTTAGAAAGATGGGTGAATGTTGGATTAGTCCCACCTGTGAAAACAGCGCTACGGTTTTCTGTGGCTCTGGAGGTGCTGTGAAAATAACACTGATGATGTCAGAGTGATGTCACCAGGGTTATCTGGGCTTGGAGAGGACACATTTATAACACAAAGCCTGTTTGCAAACTGGAGTTTGACAGATGTGGGTGTTGGCCAGCCAGTGGGGTCTACTGAAAGATGCTATTGATTTGCACAATCGGAAATGTAGGAGCCAGTGTTTCTTTGGGCTTGGCTCTTACTAGGATTAGAAGTCAGGATATCTGAAGCTGCTTCAATTTTTACCAGTGTTGTGACATCTGTCTGGAGGAGCCCTTTAAAATGATGACTCAAAAGACAAAAAGATCTTTGAAAAATAGTCAGTGAATGTTGAAAAAATATGTGTAGTTCTCCTTAAAGCAGTGAAATACAGAGTGTGGCTGTAGCTGCCTTAGGTATAACAAGTGGTTTTCAGATCTGCCCAGGACTCAGTAATGTTTGTCTTCTGCCCTACCAGCTGGTTAATCACATTCACCTGGCATGCCAGGTGTAAATCACTACCAGACTGTATGGTTAGAACAGAGAGCAGCATGGAGCAACAGGATGGAGAACCACCGGGGGCTGCATTTGTGGCTGTGCTGCGGAGGGGGCTCTAATTGGCTAACGGTACCCGTGGTGTTGGCTCAGCTTCATCGCTTTAATCATGACATGAGCATGTTGCTGCCAGGAAAACTTTGAATGCAATTTTGACCCTTGTGCTTGCTTTGTTGCTTGTTTGTGGGAGTTCTACCAATTTATATTGCCCCCCCCCCCAAAAAAAGTGCAGAGAATATCCTCACAGTAATGCAACCCAGAGAGCAAGATTCTGAAATGGAAACCTTAATCCACCACAATCATCCTCCAAGACACCCCCCCCAGTCTCCCTTGCCTAACCACAACCTAAGGCATTGTGGCTCTAATTGGCCTCCATTTCGCTGCCGTTCCAACAACACTACTTATTGCCCTTTCCCCTTCCAGGCTCGCTCTCCCTCGCTGTCAGGCTCTGTTGATACTGTTAATGGGACAGTGGTCGAGTCGTATTGGCATCAACGTCCCCCATAAAGTGGGGTCTCTATGTTCTAGACCTGAAGGAACTGGGCACCCTTGACTCCAGCACCCCCTGCACTGAAAACAGAGAGCGGGTCAGCCATTCACCGTGGCTTGATGGTTATCATGAATGGAACATTGTACCTATGAGAGACAAGAGCCTCCTAAATCCCCGGGTCACTCCCACTTTGGAGCGGTGAGGAGAGAGTGCGGGTCCGAGGGGGGGGGGTTGTTTCAGAGAAATGTTGAATAAAGATAATTTAGAAAATGGGCTCCAGCACAGTGCTGCCTCTGTATCCCCCCCGTTCCTTCCACACACTCAACTCCCCAAGGCTGCTCTGCTCATGTTTGTTTTGATTTTGCTCCCAGAATCGGGTTGGAGGAGGGGGGGATTTGAAGGGGACAGGGTTGTTATGTTGGAGGACGTTAAAATGCATGGCAGTGGTTAAAACAGATTGGACCAAAGACAATCTAACTAAACTAGAGAGAGTCATGCTATACTGTAGCTGCAGGCCACTTTATTTCTCTATCTCCCTGTTTTTGTGACACAATAGTCAGTTTGAGGTGCTTGAGGATTCCTGTGGTTAACGAAAAATCAGAGAGGAGAAGCTGTGCAGAAGTTCTCTCCAGGCTTGAGGATGTTGAAATTTTCCACCTGTAACTCAGGCAACAAACTTCTAATTATTCATGAAATGTAGCTCTGTTTTGTCACGCAAGGCTGGGGACAACCTGACAAATGTGGGTCATAGAAAAACATCTTTTGTGGGACTAAAGTTACATTTGCAAAACAGGTGTACACCTCACACCTAGCTGTAATGCTAAATTACTCTTTTATAGTTTGTTAATGACTTGTAAATACCAAAGTAAGTGTGGAACAAGCCCCAAATGGTTGCTTGCTCTGAAACCGTTGCTTTATTAGAGTTTTGGTCATTAGCAAAGATTGTGAATGTACGGAAAAGTGCATAAGTCCTTCTGATACCAGCTCAGTCAGATCAGTTGACATTTTTTATTGACTGCAGCTCTGCCTTCCTCCTAAAAATCATGCTGATTTAATTACAAGTTGAGCCTAAACTGTAAGTAGAATCCTGATTTGACTTTTAGCTCCAATGAGGATGTATTGCGCAACAACTAGACACTTAAAATACCTCACCAGGTTTCAGTTACACTGATCTAATCCCTTAAATATTAGATGGTGAAACACAGCCACATGTAGTGCTTACTCTAGAGTCATTGGCTGACTTGAGAATGACATTTTTAAACAATAACCTCTGCTTATGGTTTTCAGAGACTATATACAGCACCTTAAAAAGGCAACGTATAAATAAAGTTATAAAGTAAATCTAATACGTGGAAGCATCCTGAACTTGTAATTTGGAAAAATAACCTTATAATTGCTAACTGGTAGAATGAATGGTATATGCAGGTATAGCAGATTATAGCCACTTTTCTCTTCTCTCACTTTTCAATGAGTGCACCTACTTCCTAAGTATCACTGAAGCATATTCCTCTTTCAACATGTCATTAAACATACGCATAAGATCTTAAAGGTTCTCCTGTACCGAAGACTTGAAGGTACGTGTACAATCACAAAAGTATAGGACGGAGACAGGAGAGATCTTTCACACAGTAACATGGATTTAAAATCAAGCTTAATAGGGCTTTTGAGATTTATTAGAGACACTTTCTTGATCACATTACTTTCTTTCTTAATCTCTCTGTAGACAAATCACATCATTACACACCTTTTAGCTAATAAACATTTTATTATAAAACTCACCCTCCCACATGGAAGACACTGCTCTGTGTTTGCTTTTATGTTCCCACAAGATGAGATGAAAAACTAAATCACGTCAGGTTTTGTGGACAAAATCTGAGCTACGTTTATGTGTTTATAGTGTATTTAATGCAAGTGACCGCAGGCACTGGCTTATTTTACTGCATATAATTGTAAAATATATACACATTCTTCATATTCTAGCTTCATAATTTAACATTTATCAACATTTTTCAAGACTTCATAACAAAACAAAAAGATTAGTTGTGACACAATTTCAAGTGGCGAAGACACAAATTGGCAGCTTCGTTACAAGAGAGCAATACTAACAAAAACATTGATTTTACTTTCCCTTTTTTTTTGCTAAACAGCTTAATGTGGAGCAGTGGAAGAAAGACCGCTGGTTTGAGTTCCTGGACTGGATCTGTGTGGACCTTCAAACAGGTAACATTAGCCCTGTTATCTCCTCTCATAAATGTGTGCAACTGCAAAAAATGAAATCAAAACAAAATAAAACCCTTCAAAGTACATATTCTGAGCATAACCTTACTGGGAGTTTGAGAACTGAACTTGGTTTTCATTAGACAGCACATAGTGACCATCCTACATGTACACTACAGTCTAATGCTCCTTTAACAAACTCTGTGTGACACAAAATAATTACCATACATTCACCCATGTTGGACCATTCATACCAGCCTGCTGCCTGTGAGTGAATACGCCGTTGTTCCTGTTCACACTGTTGTGACACTTGTGTGTCCACTCATTACTGTGTTGCTGCTGCAGTGTTTCTGATTCATTAAGGCAGGGCATGACCCGGTGTTAGGTCAGGCAGTTGTTAATATCCATTAAATGTTCTTTCTCAGGTCATGAAAACGCACTGTTCTAATTATGTGTAAAACCTTGAATGTTACTTAGCCACACATAACAAAGCCAAGCAGGTAAACTCCTTATCATGAGCAGCGCTGTGGACAAACTCTGGGTATGATCTTGTTGATCTATTCGCACCAGCAACAGACAGCCAGGAAAATGGCTTGTTGCTTCAGTGTGAAAGCAGTAATAAAGACAGGGGGTCTTTTTAAAGGCGTGAAAGGGGGCAGGCAGTAGAGAGGAGGAAGAAGGGGTGGGGGGGGCGTTGTCTTAGGAAAAGTTCAATAAAACAATCTCACCATGGGGGAGGGCCCCAGACAGAGTGCTGGA
>NW_023340268.1:15933665-15941885 GCF_004916995.1 Morone saxatilis
ACCCCTTGTGGTTCACAAATGCACAGTTGCTTGATGTTGGCCGTTGAAATAATGAGGAGCTTTCTTCCTGCACAGCACCTTTGATATGTTAAAGCAGTCAGACTCACCAACTGGCAGCAGCATCTGAACAGCAAAGCTTTACCTTCTGGAAACTGAAGGGAAAGAAAGGGAGAAAGATGAACAGAGAGAGAGAGTGTGTGGGAGGAAAGGGGAGGGAGAGCAAGATGGAGGAGTGAAACAGGTAAAAGAGTATAAGTCTATCTGACCCTCACAGAAGCAAATGGATGAGGTTGGGATACCATAGGGGAGGGCAACATGGATTACATACTCATGCAGAACCACTCATGGATGATTGACAGTGCCACTGGCATATCCATGGAAATACATTTGAAGGGCTACAAAACCCCTTTGGGCAGCATTGCACAGGAGCTCCCTCTGGGTGAGTGATTGGAGAGGTTAAGTTGAGATCAGGCTCACTGCCTCACTCAGTAAAATATTACTGGTGTTCATATCATATAAGTGGACCTCTCTGCTCCTGTGAAACAACGAGGAAAAGCTGGACCCCTGCCTGAACACTTCCATATGTTATTCTCCTTCCACATAAGACAAAGAAAAAACATTAACATTCATTTAAATAATGTCTAATCTTGGATAGCCATATTCACTTCCTATATAAAGGGCAGAAAATAGATCCAAAGGGTTCTGCTGTCAGGGTCATGTGTTTACAATTCCATCTCAAACTTGGAGCCAGTCAGTGTGTTGTCTGTGCCTCAGCAATTTCTAGCCTTTCCAAGTTTTCAAACAAGAACTTCCATCATTTAAAAGGTGTGACTAAGTGTGAGACTCATCCTGGAAATTGTCAGTGTGCTGCAAAGTCTTTGTGTTTGAAAAATGCCACCTTTTGAGGACTGGAGAAGAAAAAAAACTGATTAACTTCACTGTAGGCACCGGTTCATTTTGGACATTTCTCAGCTTCATGCTGGGCAGTATGTGGTCTTTTATCGAACATTTCAACAGCAACACATTCTGGTCGCACAAATGGCTGCAAAACACTGTCATGTTACTAGAAAAGAGCAAAGAATGTGTTAAGGAAAGAAAGAAATTCATAAACGGATGACAAATGTGCCTGTGTGTTCAGCTATATCAAACAGTGAATTAGGAAAACAAAAACATCAACATACTTAGATTTAATATTTTTTACATTTCTACGTTTTCGGAAATCTGAAGATGATGATTGCTAATTAGTGCAGCAAGTGGTAAGAGCTATTTATGCTGCACTTCCCATATTCAGCTGGGTTTTGTGTTTAGCTGTGATGCCAATCATATCTCAATACAGTTAGACTAACTGAAAATTACATTTATGTGTTACAGCTCAAGGCTCAGTTTGATTTATTTTTTTAAATCCCATCTCAAATGTAATTGGCTTTAATAAAACTGTCTATGTTTCACAACTTAAAAGGGGCACTCGCTGATTTTACACATGCACTTCAGTTTACTAATTAGAAGTACTACTCAGTCTGTGAAGTCTGGGGCTCTGATGGGAGCATTCCAAAGTCGGAGAAAAATTACCCAGATGAAGTAGCTTGGAGACTACAAGCGAGTTACAAACTGGCACATGATTTATAAAAGCGTTTACCAAGTAAAGTTGTTGAGTTGCATTATGGGAAATGCAGGATCCAGTGCTTTTCGAGCTTTACCTGAATTGGGAACTAAGAATCAGGATAACTGAAAATCAATTTTGATCATTGTTTTTCAGGGTGCCACCCATAAACCCCCCCAACTTTGTAGAGGTGCAAGTTGCAAGTGTACCCATTTATTGTATTTACAGTAACTGTTCAAATGAGCTCAAATGGGTCTGGGGTAGAGGGGGGTAACATACAGTAAAACTAGATGAGGAATATGAATCAATTTGTTTAGAATTCTTAATATTTTGGCAGATATGAAAGCTTAAATCCCCACAAATAAAATAACAATACTAAATAAACTACACTCTGAACTGAACTCCATAAGCACACAAAATAAAACGGTTGCAGAAAGTAGGTTGTTCCTAAGATACAAAACCTTTGTAACCTGAAAGCAGCATACAAAATCTACGTCCTGACAAAACAGCTCACAATGCACAGACACTCTGGGTGTCTGAGTACCCCCGAGATGGACTGTGGTTCATTCAACAGCAAATAGCACAAGAGAGGAGGAAGAATTAGAGCTGAGGAGCAACACAGTACATATTAATACACTTCTATCAGTTACACCTTTACCCGTGGGGTGATCTAACAGTGACCTACAGCAAAAGCCACCTTATTATGACTTATTATCCATGTATTCATAACTTTATCACTTGAGACTCAAAATGAGGGCAACAAAACGGTCGTCTATGTATCTACAAGGCTAATAAATGTAAAAAGAAAAAAAAAAAGTTTTGCAATTCTCTTTATTCTATGTGCATGTTGGAGGGCTAATAAATAAGACCCATTGAGGATTGTAGAGCTGTTCAAGAGTGTGACTGTGGCTGAAACTGTCCTTAAGCTTGCAGCCTACCTTCATATTCCTTTCTACTCTGCCTATGTTATTGCAAAGGGCTGCACATACTGCAGCTGGGATATCTGGGATGTTTGAAGATGTACCATGATTTCCTGAGGGAAGGCTAGTGGTTGTCATGGTGGATGGGGAGGGGGGGGCATGAAAACTATTGATGTACTGGGTAGACTTTACCATCCTCAAGAGAGACCTGGTCTACACAGCAATGTGCTTTTCCACACTGGACAGCGTTGGATCCTTCTAAAATGTCTCCAGATTTATAGCTTAGTGAATTCCCTCTTAACTTGTATTGCAAGTTTGAGCTGTCCTTGTAAAACTGTCATTTTATCTTTATACTCACCATGAATATCTTTTCAGCGTCGCTTAAAAAAATGGTTCCGCTAACATAATTCTCACCAAAATAGTCAAAGGGAAAGCTGTGCCATCAGACCTACAGGATATGAAGTAGAAATATAATCTTTAAAAGGCATATTCACACGGTTTAGTGAATCACTCATGCAGACATTTTGATTTAAATATAAAAAGTAAAACTTTTTGTGTGTTTGAGCCTTTGAAGAAGTGGCCTTGGAGAACTAGTGGTATACTCATCCACTCTCTCCCTCTCTTAATTCCTCTCCTCTGTCATCCTGTCTTTGTCTGTCTCCGTCTCCCTCTTTCACCTTTGTTTTCTAATGCTTTGGCTGGGGAAATGATGAGGAGAGGCAACAAATGATAGGAGGGACAGTCACCCATCTGTTGGCTGATGCATTATTGATTCGCAGCTCCCATCAGGGTGAAAAGTGAAGGTTTCTGTGGGTGGAGTCACACAGACCATGCACACTGATAAAAACACACACAAACACGTCTATATAAGTCTGCATGTGCGTGAGCTCACATGCAAACAAGCTCACAAGGTCTGTCTGCCTCTTGTTCAATTATTTCGATATACGTGTGACACATTCAGATGGTTATGGTCTGTTACAATTCCTTCCATAATAATTAGGCTTAATAAGACTGTTTCAGTCAATTTTGAACCAAACAACATCTGACACTTCGGTGTCTAGGTGCTCTGAAAAATCTTGCAACAAAAAAAAAAGCCTCCTGAGAACTTCAAAGGTTACAAATGAAGCAGATGATGGCTGGACAGTTTTATGATATGTTATCAAATGGCTGTACAAGATGACAAGATGCGTCAGGAGTGCTGAGGGCAACTTAGACAGTAGATTAATTATGTTGAATACGTGGCCATACCGCAACACGCTCTAAATGTCCTCATCTCCAGCCTGTCTGCAGCAAACAGATGACTTCATAAACAGACAGTGGAGGACGGTCTGTTTCCTGAGGCAAACATGTGTATAGGGGTGTGTGTGTGTGTGTGTGTGTGTGTGTGTGAGAATGTGTCACGGAGCTGTATCCACATGCATGCGTGTATGTGGTGTGTGTGCAGTCTGAATGTATCCTAGTGATGAAAGAGATGAGGAGTGATAAGTCATTTCCACTTCATAAGTTCTGTTGGTGTGTATTTGTATTGGCTGTGTCAATGCATATACACAACGCCCTCTTGCCTTCCTTATCACATGGTATGGTGGTTTTGTCGGCATGCTGTGGTGTAACCAGCCTGTTGTGACACTTTAATTATGTCTTCTCATCCTCTTATGCTTCAGGTCAATGCACTGACAGCACAGTTCTTACATGACACCATTTTAAACCGTGCAGTGTCGTTTAAAACTGAATGGCAGAAGTTTCAAATACATTTTTTATACCTCTGCCTTAAGGGGTTTTACCTGCAACTCCTACGGTGTGACTGCTGTACATAGTGATTTATTTCAACTGGGGTCTTATTTCTGTAGCTGTGGGAATCATTTCTAACAGTTATGATAACATCTGGCCCTACCTGTTATAGTTGTTTGCACCCAGTTTTGCTGTGCAATTAGGTATTAATACTGTCATTACTTGTGCGCCACTTTTGGTTTACCTCTAAATAAGTATGTAATTCCAGAAAATAAGAATAATTATTGAAATTAAGTAGTATTCCAACAGTTAATACTGCACATCCATTGGCCTGCAGGAACACATGTGTGAACTCCAACATTAAACAAAGCACCTAAAGCTCATATTCTGTCCAGTTCAGCTTCCTCACTCTCTCTTCTACACAACCTTCAGCCCAGCCTACAGGAGGGAAGTCGAAAATACATCAACCTGACAGATGTGACTCTACTGAGAATGGACAATGTGTGGTAATTGTGACCCTAGAGGCAAAGGCTGAAAAGGGGATTGTATATGAGAGACTGCATGCAGGGTAGTAACACTGTAGCAAACTTGTACCGACCACAAACTGCCTATTTTATCGTTTAGCTATGACGGCTTGTTGAGGATAAAAGAGGCGTTTGAGTGTGTGTGGCTACAAAAGCATGTCTGCATATGTAGCTAGGTTTGGATACTTATCTACCCCTCCACAGAGATTAGAAACATATCATTATCTTCCATCCATCCATCAGCCTCCGGCTCCCATGTAAGATTCTCCCTCTCTGCCCTCGGTTCAGGTGGAATAATGGAGGATGGAGGAGTGCGCCTTTCCAGTCATTCAATTACACGCCCTGGACATGATTCCCCATGAATCGCAAAACACACGCGCACACATGCACGCACACACACCAGCGAACTCTCTCTCTCTCCCTCTCTTTTCCTCTTATTGTTGTAATGGAACTCTGTAAATAAGGCCATTTCGAGTTGAACAAGCTTCAGGATGAATTACACTATATAGGCTCCATGAGTCAAGGCAGCAGCGTAATGGATTTTTCCTCTTTACATTTTTTTTTTTTGTCAGCCTGCTTCACTACAACGTTATGTATTCTGCCAACCAATGTATGTAGTGTATGAAGTGGCAATGTGATGTGTAGGAACGAAGGATTAGATTAAAAAAAAGAGGTCTATTGCTTGGAAGGCTAATAAACTCAGTGTTTCTGTTGGGCAGAGGAGAGATAACTTTGTCCTTGGCTCGCTCATAACCTCATCAGAATCGCTCAATGAATCACAGAGCGCCATAACTCATGGCAGGGGCAGCTGCGATACGGTTTAGAAATACCCTTGGTGGAGAAAGGCAAGCTGCATCTTGGGTGGAACTGAGTAAAGAAAACATGTTGGAAGACACATATAAAACACCTGCATTTGTTTCTTTTATATAGTTCTTTCTAAATCAGTTTGTGATACACAATATGTGAAACAGAAACACGTACACACAAACTCTGAGTGCATGATTTGTTGCAATTTAACATGAATGGGTGGTGAACAGATAAAAAGTTGATCCTCCTACTACATGTGTCCCAACCCTAATTATGTGCTGTATAGGAAGCATGTACAATTCAAGTTGAAACCAGACATGGTACAGTATGTTGTATTACTGTTGTACATTTTTTTCTTTGGTAATTTAACTAGATTATCCACTACAAAATGGAAACTATGAAGAATGGCTAGAGCTGGTTTTAATTATTTATCACACATGGCTTAAAAGTCTCATAACAGAGCGGTTCACACTTTAACCTCAGTCACTGTCTCATCCCGCACACTAATTAAAAAGCACACAAAGCCACAACCAAAAATGTGCCTGTCCCAAAATAACCTTTGAGGTCCCTGTGTTTTTGTACACTCACACAGACACACAGGTAATGTTCCTTGTGAAGACTTTCCAGCTTAACTTGTCTCAGACAAACTCAGTAGGGGCTGAGCTCCTAGTTGTGGATGAGAACTGTGCAGCAAACAGTCTTACATTGTGAATTAACAGGATTAAGTGTTTTAAGAGGCTTGTCAGGTAAACCTGAACCTGCCTGCCTAAAGACTGAGGCTGACTATGAGCTACTTTCAGCCACTTTGAAGTCTCTAACTATCTCATCCATGACTGGCATATCAGAGAGCCTGTACAACACAGCTACACTGGTACAACACTGTGATTTGGCATGCACCAATATCAAGCAAATGAAAAGTGTGCACAAGAAAAGCGTGTACACCTGCACATTCACAAACACACAGAGGAACCTGGGTTTTAGACACTGGCGGGCTGTTTGACATATTCCCAGCTCTTGGTTTTGCAAAGCCTCAACCAAAAAATTATTGTGTGCGTTTCAGTTACTAATTTTGCAGCTACGAGACAAGACTTCAAAAGAGGAAGAAAAAAGCTCAAGCTCGCATACTATGGATCCACATTCACACTGGACAAAAAAAGAAAGATAGGTTTAATAACCTTATACTATAGAGGGATTAAAAGAAATAAAAACTTCCAAGAAAAAAATGAAACAATAACAGTCCATCAAAGGAAAGTTGACATTTTCCTCCTCTCTTGGTTCGGTGTAATACCTCTACAAACACAACTTTCTCCCTGAGAAAACATAAAAATGCTTTGTAAGTACATATTCTCTTTTGTTTGTAGCGAGGAAAACTTACCTTCACATTCTGTCTAACAAGATATTAGAAGCTTAGTCACATCCCTGTCAGACTCTTAACACTTAAACACATTACATCGTCCATTAGTTGACTTGGGTAGCTGATCACCCACAATTAAAAAATAAAGTGGAAAAAATGGAATAAGGAAACCTAGAAACCTCTTGTGCGTGCCTTTGATTTCAGAGGCATGAACTGTGGGATGTAACAGGCTGGGGGTGGGTTTCTGGAGGCAAAGGGGACCACATTCTGCTAAATAAGTCTATACTTCAGGGGTGTCATGTCACAGTTTTTAGAGAATTTTTAGAGATGTTCTTGAGTTTTATTGAACGTAGTTTACATCTCCCACAGTGGCGATGTGTACACAAACTGTTGTCTAACAGCCCATCAGCCCAATTAAAATGACTTTTCTCTCTTGCATCCTATTATAAACACAGTTTAGGACAAGTGAATAATAGCTAGACCAAATGGCTTTGATGTACAAACATCATTAATAAGTCAATGTCACTGGGTATTTCGTGAATAATTATGAGTTGACCTTTCAAATCCTTTGTATGACCCAATTAACCAAATCAAATCACTGCTAAAGTCAATATTGCATTATTGTAATAATGAATGAAAGGACAAATATGAGGATTTGGACTTGAGGACTTACTACATAAAGCTGATTTGAGTGGTAGACTAGTTTTCAAATATTAGCAAATCTTGTCTGTTGGGAGTGTGCAAACAACAAAGTTTCTCTTATATCCTCCAAAAAAAATACAAAAAACGTGGGATGGGGGAAACAGAGACAAAGCACATCTCTCTCCAAAACTACTAAAGGAAATCAGCATTTTCAAACAAAACTGTAGAAAGACAAGACAGTTCACAACTTCCAACTGCTGTGAGAGCAGAGCGAGGGAGTCAGAGGACTGGACTGCGGCTGCTTGGTGACAGGGGTATGGTTAAGTAAGGTTGCCTTGCAGTGGGTGGTATCACCACAGATCTCCTCAAAGCTTAAAACAGTGACACATTTGCTCCCTCTCCTCTTGGATCTTCCTCTATATTATTAATGCCTCACCCAGGAGAGGGAGTTGCCTTCAGCTAGTATCAAAGGCCTGTGCAGACACAGCACTTCCTCCTTTATTAACAAAAACGACTCTCAGATCGAGACTGCACATCACGTACGGAGAGCAAAGAACATAGCCAGGATCAAACAATGTGCGAGGGAGGGAAAGTCTCAATATCTCGGCTAAATCCGTATGGGTCTAAATCCCCCCCCCCCCCCCC
>NW_023340268.1:15941985-15953486 GCF_004916995.1 Morone saxatilis
CGATCCTCCCCTTACAGTTTTATTTTTATGATGTACCATTTTTTCACTTGGTGGTCCATACTGTGTATATCCTGTGCTAAGGATGATGTTAATGATAATAATTGTGTGGATAATGACGTGTGTGTGAGTATACCAACATCAAAAGGTGTGGCAGTACCCAGCCCAGTGTGTGAGGTCAATTTTGACCAAATTCTAAATGGATGTTAAATGCAAACACACAAGTTGCAGCTTTGCCTAGTTGTGTTGACACACGTTTGTATTATGAGGGAAAATACTACTATATATCTGAAATGTACATATAATATGTGCATGTTAATTCATGGAGTAAAGCTGGTCTGGGTTTGTGTCGACCACAAGGACATTTGGTTTTGTGTGGAAACTACTTTATCCAGAAATATCCACAGCCAGAGCAGGGCATACTCTTGGGTCATTCACACAGAGCAAAAAATTTTCCCTAAATTACAACAGCCCCTCATTTCAAGTCTGAATATTGCATCCAGAAATATCTCAAATGCTAGCATCACCCATCAAGCTTTGGAACCAGCAGAAGTAGTCTGCAGCAGACTGCAGTAGTTGCTATGGAAGCACGTCTCCAGTGTGAATAAACCTAGCCCTGCAGAACTTGGCCTCATCTGATTTTCTTAACACCTCACTTGAGTCACTTTCCATCACATACAGGGAACATCACCACTTCACATGTGACTGAGTCTTATTATTGTCCAATCCTCCCTTGCATATTTAGAACTGATCTGCTGACAAAACGTGCTGAAATAGGTGGTGGTAATTTCTAACAAAACGTTTGTGACAGTCTTTTAGTTGCTTCACAATATAAGCCCTGCAGTGGTTCACATTGCACAGCATCCATGATAATTGACACAGCCATTAAAACTTGATTGTAGCATGGAAAAGAGGAGCTGGCCAATCAGAAAACAGCACCGCTCCTCTCTATTAGACAAAGTAACAGGAATGTGCAGTAGGAGCTGTAATACTTTATATGCAACATGGGGAGCATTTAAAATGTCACCTCTTTAAATAGCTACATACTTTGAGTAAAGTAACTTTCTGTGATGCTGAAACAGCTCAGATGAGGACAGGGGCGAGCACAGTTTAAGACAGAAATAGCTCGCTAAAGCATGACACACTGTGCTGATGGGAAATTGCAGCCTAGCCTATAAAGAGTTATAGGCAGCAGCATGCACTCTGGTCCCTGCTCACTGTCACCCACTAGAAGTTATACTCTTAACTGAAGTAACATTAGTGATGACCTTTAACAAATGTCAGAACATTTAAATTTCATATTAAAGTCCTGTGATGACGGATTTATTTATGTTGAATATGAAAGTGGGCCCATAAATTTCTGGTGATTTAACCCCAATTTGTGTAATGACCAAGGAAGGAAGCTTCAGTATGGAAAATGCTTTACCTTTATCAGGGAGTATGTGACACTGGGGTGTTTCTGATTCAATTGTAACAGCAGTAGGACACTATAACGATTATAATGTAGTATGAAGGCATGAAGTATATTATAGTAGGCTATACCAGCTACCTACTAGCAGAGAACAGTGGAGGCAGGATCTACCTCCGTGCTTTCAGAGAAAATCTGCACCGCTGCACCGCTTTCTTTGGGCTGAACTTTCAACTTTGTTTCTCTCCACCTCCCTGTAAATGGTGTCAGGTCAGGTGTTCCTATCTGCAGTCAAAGCCAAAATGCCTCCTTTGATAGCATTCAACTTGCTCCAGAGACTATCTTACACACGGAAAGCGACGCAGCAGCACTTTTTGCCCACTGTTACTCGGTGCTGCTTTACTCTTTAAGGACATTATGAAATTAAAACATGAATATGAAAGCTCGCTGAAGGTGACATAAACAGTTTGAAGTGGAAGATAAACCTTGCCCCATGCTCGCGTGACAGCTGAGAGGTGCTTGAGCCAGCAGAGCTATTCACAACATTAAAGCTCATTAAGGCCCTATAGTTACCTAATTAAAATGAAAGATTGCTTAAGGAAATGCTGTGAAGAACTATGTACACCGCTCAGTGCTCCGTAAATGCAGTTTATATTCTCAGTTCCCTGCACTCCCTTACACTTCTCAAATTTAATTTTGATGCGATAAGTGAGCTAAATTGAAGAATATCATTACCAGAGGCTCTCACGGAGCGAGCAGTTCCCAGGTGGTCGATCTACAGGACACGAAGTTTAACAACTGTTTGGAAAGGATGTGGCAGCTCTGCTACCAAGAATGTTTAAAGATTTAATTAAAAATAACATATAAGATATACTACATTTATTCCTCTGATTCTGATCAAAAACTTCAGTTGCTGGTTTGAGATGGTTTGCTTGCACACGGTGCAGAGGAGATGGAGAGACACTGACTCTTGTTTCTTTTCGTGCTGTTTTCAGTGATTTCTTTTTTGCAGTGATTGAGAAAGTGGATGTGAGGTGTAAGAGCCTGTGTGAGTCACATTCGATGCGAGTTAACAGTCCTGTGGATAACACTAGTAAATGCTAAGCAAATGTCAACCAAGACAGTGAAACAAGCCCAGTTATTTCCAACAACAACTTATCCAGCCTGCTAATTAATTACCCTAAGATGTCAATGAAGTTATCAATGCCTGACTTAAAGCTCTGTCGATCATGAAGGGTTCAAATTCAGTGCTGACTGCAGGCGTGCTAATCTGACTTGGCTCAAACACAGTAATGTTACACTCAGCTTAACTCAGCCTTTAGATGTGTTTTATGTGTGACCAGATGTTTCTTAAGTTAGACGTGTTACCTTTGCATTTTGCATTTCATAAAGTGACATAAAGTTAATCTCGCTTTCTTTCTCTCTATACTTACTCTGTCACGCAGATGTTCTCTCCAGCACCAAAAATTGGCAGCAATTTAACATGAATCTTACTCAGTAATACCAATGTCATTTGGTCTTCTAAAAGAATCAAATTTGGTTCCCTACCCCAGCTGTTTGCCATCTCATCACCACACTAAAACACTAAAAAATAATAACTGTAAATCTACAAACCAACTCCTCATGATTGTTTTTACTGTTTCTCACCTCTGCAAGGTCTCTCTGAACTCTATTAGAAATTAAAAGTTGGGACCACAATCAGGAACACTACACACAATTGCCAGAGGTGTGAATTCATTTCTCTAGGCATCTGTGACTTTGAGAGTTTTTCAACAACCCTCTAAAGCTTAAGAGTGACACTGACCGTTGGCCAATGTCAATGATAGACTGTATTAATGCAATAGAAATGGTCACCTTGCCTAGTTTTTTTAAACACTTTTTCTTCTAGTGCTACCATCTGGATGAACTATGTAATTTGTATTGCCTGAGGAGTGGGGGAGATTTCAAACTAATCCACAGAATGTGATTTCCCTTGGACATGTTGTCTCAAAGGTGCAGAACATTTTGAAGCAAAAAAAGCCCATCTTAACTAAGACAAAAGGAAAAGTCTGTTCTCGGGGGCCCAGCCCAAGCCTTGACCCCCCAAAAACAAGAAGTGTGCAACTGAAACTAACAATAGTGGCGAGTAGTGTGTATAAAAACAAACTACAGGCTAGGGTAGGAGTAATATTAGTGCAGTGTTGACTTCCAACTAGGTTTATCCCCAAGAACCTAATATAGACATACCAATTTACCCTTGAAGTGCATAAGAAGAGAGTGATAGGACGTAGTGACCTCAAATATAGCTCAAATCAAAGTTTTACTGTGCCAGGCTCCAGACTGTGCAATCAAAGAGAGAGTCCTTTTTTTTCTATTTCAAAAGCTACAACTCAACTTATCATCTGGCTGTGATTTATCTGAAGCTCAGTGAGAGCATTTACAATTTTAAACACCTAAAAGCTGTGAATTCCCACATCCGTTCTTAAGCATGCACCCTCGCAGCAGGCTGGAGCTTTTCTAATTCTGTATCATACAGCCTCAAACTGCATGTTCAAGGCATACATTATTAATATTTAAAGCAATAGCACATATCTGAAACATCCTGTCTCAGCTGTGAGTGGAAAATTACAATTTCACCCCCTTTCTGTTCCAATCTCAGAGCTCCACTGCGGCTGCCAGAAGATCAGGTGTCAACTACAAGGAGATGATATACCTATTAGTATGACGAGCCAAAATTCATTTTAGGCTTCTCATATACATACATTCTCCTTTTATATGGATACATTTTCACTCTCACATTCATACACTGGCACATACATATATTTTTACTCACATTTTTTCTCCTTTTACATGTATGCATACATACTACTTTCATATTCATAGATTATCACTCATTCATTTCAAAGACAAAAATGTTCTCTTCCACACATATATGTACTCCCTACTCTCTACTGTTTTGTGTCTAACACATAAAAATCCCTCGACACATACATACAGATGTGGTGTATTGGTAGGTGCCGTCTCCCCAAGTTTCAGCTATTTCCACAGATTTTCAATGGGATTCAGATCAAGACTCATAGCAGGCCACTTCAGAATTATCCAATATTTGCTTCTCATCCATTTTTCTGTGATTTTTGAGGTATGTTTGGGGTCATTATGCTGCTGAAAGCTGCGACTAAGACACAACTTTCTGACACTGGGCTGCATGTTTCGCCCCAAAATGCCTTGATAGTCTTTTGGTGTCATGTACAGATTCAAGGCACGCTATGCCTGAGGCAGCAAAGCAACCCCAAAACATCTCTGAGCCTCGTCTGTGTTTAAAGGTGTTCTCTTCTTGTTCCTTTCTTTTCTTGTTCGTTCTGTTTCTTTGAAGGCTTCATTTTTTGCTTCTGTGAACATAGGGTTGGTGTGAGGTGGTGTGTTGTTTGCCAAAACGCATGCTAACAAGACACAGTCCAATCTGGCTTTTTTGTGTCTCCTTCTTAGAAGTGGGGTCTTCCACAATAGAGCATTTTCATTCAGACAGCAACACATGCTGTGATTTGAAACTTTTGTACAATGAACTCGAAGATCGACTTGGATCTTATTTGAAAATGTCCACGATTCTGTTTTTGACCATTCCCCAATCTTTTTGTTCAGTCTTGTGATAACTTCTTCAGGCCACTCTCTGCTTTTCTTTCTGCTTTCCATCTTCAATGTGATTCACACAGTGGCACAAAACAGCAGATCCAGTACTTTTCTCCCTTTAAACTGGGTGCATGAGTAATTGTAAGATTGAAAACACCTGTGATACTAATTAAAACACAATAGTCTGCTTAAAGCATCACTACAAGTTCATTATTTCTAATAAATTCTTAAAGGATACCAATAGATGTGTCAGAGATATATTAGAACTTCTTACTAAGCATGAACTCGGTTATTTTCAGTAATATACTGTGAGGTGTATGACTAAAAGCAAAGTAGTCCTTCAGACATAAACTGTCAGTTATTCCTCACATCAGGGGGAGGAGTTGGTTTTTGTGGTGAGAGTGGAGCCTATCATTAGTGTGGCCTTCCTTCGTACGTCTGCTGTTGCATGTGTCTGCAGTCTTTTCACTGGCACCACGAGGACACCTGGTAGGGTAGAGGGAAAGTCCTGCTGCACACACCAGTATCCAGCTGCATCGAAAACTGAAACACACTGCCAAATAACCTCAGCTATAAGCTCATTGTGACGTCAATGTGTGTTTCTTTCCAGTGACAGAATCAGCCGTCTTGTTAGCAGAATAGCTACTTAAGCATAGCCTAATGCTAATAGACTGAAAACTAACATGAGCTAAATTGTGCTAACAGGACGGGTAATCAAGTAACATTCAATTTACCCATACACTGTGTGACAGCATCCTTTGAGGGTCTGGTTAGCATAACCACTTCACCCCAAACACAGAAGAACAATCTGTCTGGAGAAATGTACAGTCTGTTCTATAAACACAATCTCCCAAAGTCCAACTCAGTGCGAGTCCAGGAGCCGGGAAAGGAGCAGGCCAACTGTCAATCACGGCTGTCAATCAGCACCCACACAGTAAACACCACCGAGCAATAATTTCCAAAATGACTCCTCGCACACTTTTGGTGGGCCTGAATTGAGCGATTGAGACAATAATGACTTAGTATTTCTAGAGACGCTGATGCTTTTTGAACTGGAGCCTGGATTTTTTGAAGCCAGCATCTAGCTCCTTAGCCAGACACAGCACATAAATGAGCCGCCTGCTTTCTCTTGCATACGTATATTTGCTTCAGATATACATTATCTTCTCACATTAATAATATTAAATGTATATATCAAATCTATGTATTTGAGCGTCAATGTAAGGCTGTGTGAGTTAAAATATGTGAGTAAAAATGTATGACTCAGTTAAAATATTTGATTATATAAGTTGAAATGTAAGACTGAGTGAGTTAAAGTGTAGGATGGTATCAGTGTGTGTGTGTGTGTGTGTGTGCGTAAGAGTAAAACATTTATCTGTACGAAAATGAAGATGTATGTGTGTGTGAGAAAAGAGTAAAAATAGATGTATGTGAGAGATCCAGTATGTATTTGATCTTTTCGGGCTCTTTTCTATAATATTTCCAGTGTTCTCTGTGTCACTGTAGCAGGACTAGTTTACTTCTTCCTTGTATTTCAATGTCAGTTGATGACAAAATAACTACACATTGAGAGATCCGTTTTATATTCCTCTCTGTGCCTCCAGGGAGCTTCAATCAGGAGAATCTACAGCTCGGTCAGAGTGGAGAATGACACTTCAGACACCCAAACTGATTTCGGAGTATATACACGCAGATGGCATTATTGATTACTTCAGATTTTATAACATGTTGTCAGAGTTGAAGCATACTTTTTATGAGCCACTGCTGAGGAAATACGACACAGTAGAGCAGAGGTTCACTGCTACAATATATATGGCTGGCAATGCAATATATCATTTGGGGTGGTTATGATTGATAAATGTTGCTAGCATACGTACTATCAGTTGTCTTATTTTGTAATTTACAAGACTGGTCTGTTCTTAACTCCTGACAATGTTTAGCTTCCATGTCCTGTGATGTGTGAAATGTTTAATAAACCAAACACAAACTGCCCAAAGTACATGAATTCAGATTATAGTCCACATTTTCCATGCTTCACGCTTGCAAATTTGATGATGATGCACAACTGACTGAAACACTGGTACTCGCCAATGCTTAATCCTACCATATGGTGAAATTGGGCAAAACAGGAAGGGACGCACAATAATTATTGGGGCACATAAATGAACAGCACATAATGGGAACTGTATATTGTTACGTATTATCCCATTAATTAAATTACAGCCAATAAATTATCGGCCCATACGTTTTTTGATGTATACCCTGAAAAAAATAAATCAACATTTGAATAGTCAGAACAGTTGTTTGTTTGTGTTGTATTAAGAGCTATGGCACGTAAAAGAATCCATCTTTACACCCTACATCCTAGCATTTCTTCCCCTCAGGTGTACATGAACTTAACAATAATTATCGGTTATTTTATTGTTATCGGCCATGAGGATAAGGTTATTATTGGTTATCGCATCAGCTGGAAAAAAAATCCATATTGTGCGTCCATTTTATTATAAATTCAAGTATTTTATTTTAGGCTCTACTGCAACCAGGCTACCCTGATGAGACATCTATATATTGACAATTGCCTGTTGTTGGGTGTTGGGCTGACAGTGGCTGGTTGGAAAATTTTAACATATCGCCTAACCTTACAGTGTGTATCCTTGGGTTGAGAGGTAGAAAGGGAGGAAGACAAACTAAAGGAAGAATACCCCTTGCCACCTTAAGGACAACATTATTAGTCACAGGAAGACTGGGGGAGTCATGCACTGCTGAATGTTATTTCTCTCCCCCCCTATCAGTAGCCTCATCTCTCTGTATCTCACTTCTAGCCTGTCTTGCTCACTCTTCTAGGGGAACTCGTTATCTCCTAGCAGAGAGGTCTTTGGTCTTGCAGAGGCCACGGAAAGGATCATTGGTTCTGTTTGTGAGAGTGTGTGTGTGTCTGTGTGCCATACAAGTGCTTGAAAGAGAGGGGTGCGATGCCATAATAAAAGCATTAGTGAAGAGGTAAGGGTGGAAGGGCTGAAATAAGATGAAATATAATGTCAAGATAGCCAGAGATGAACTGGAGAACTTTACGTAAGGGAACTCTTTTTTCTTTTTTTTGTGCTACAGCTTCTTGCTTATCTCTTCTATATCCTTGACTCCTTCCATGCCCTTTCCTTACCTTTATTCCATCTTACCCCTTTTTACTTTCTTTTCTCTTTTCTTATTGCCTTACATTTTTTCTACAAACAGGCTGTCCTTCAGTTGATCAAATTCAACTTCCTTTTTCATCCCACGTTCACTCCTTTACTGAATTATAGCAGGCAAGCTAAATATACTGACTGCCAAAAAAAGAACAAATAGGCAGGAGATTATATTCCCATTAAAATCTTGGCTGCTTACATTGTTATTGACATGGCAGAGATCCTTGCTTCTGTGAGGGCAAACAGTAAACCCGTGCATGTATATGTGCACGTGCGCACACACACACAGGGTTTTAAGGATGGTGTTGGTTTCAGCAGTGGCTGTTAGCACTATCCAAACAACACATCCACCTAGCAAGAAGGTCTGGTGCTGGCTTTGTCGGGGTCTCTTGACAGCCCACCACCCCTTTGTGTTTCTTTGAAATCAAAGCTCTGAAGCTCCCTTTGGATCACACAGAGCCAAGCTGTGTTACAGAGGCAGCTGTGTGTACATATGCACAGTGAGACAGTGTGATGTAAGTAAATAACCCAGCAGGCGCACACACAAACTTGCTGTAAGGACAGAAAAACACAAAATTGCACATAAAGTACTTACAAGCATGAACACACACTGCCTTCACAGCAAGCAGAATTCACCATGAAATGGAATGGATGGGCTGCTGTTCCACTCATTGGTCTCACGGTGTGTTCATGTAGGTTGTCTATGTGAATGAATGCACTGAGTATTTGTGTATTTGCATGTGGGGGGGCTTGCTTGTTTATCGGAAAGACAGAGAGTCAGGAGAGAGGCTGTCATCCTCATTTGGTGGGGATGATGCTGTGAAGATGATGTTATTCACCGCTGATAGGTAAGATGTGACTGAACCATAAAACAAGTATTGTGAGCCTCTGTGTCACTGTCAAAACAACAGACAATATGAAAGTTCAGCATCCAGTCATATTCAATTTTCGATTTGTAAAAAAATTATTTGGGATGCACACAAATCTTTGCCGAGCACACAGAGACATAGACTCAGAAAGAGGAAATTGACATATCTCCTATGGGTCTCCTGAACTAAGTTGTTACCAGCTGGGCCTTTAAAAGAAATTCAATATATATATACAAAATTACAAAATAAAAAGGGTCATCTGCTGCCTCTGTTGCATTGTAACTTTTATAATTACAATTAACACAGAATCAGCATCTGTTGCTTATTATGGATGTCTCAACATTCTAGATTAGCAGCGACACTGGGAGGTTTGAGAAACAGCAATGTGCACCTTAAAATTAATTTATGTTTTTATTCATACTTTTGTTCAGACTGTAGCAATAACTGTTTATCAGCAGACTCAATTCAAATGATTAAGGCTTAATTAAGAACCACTTTAGCAGTAAATTGCTGTAACTCAATAAATCATTAGTTCTGCAAAGTAGACCAGAATACAAATTCATTATAAAAAGAAACTCATTCCATTCCTCATTTTATTTCTTTGTGATTTTAAAAAGACTCATTGGTAGACACTGTTCATCATTAAATCTACATTGTATAGAAAATGTTATATCTTACCACTGAAGTGCATCATCTTTAGGTTTGCCTTTCTCTTTGGTGCACAAGCATTTGTGGACGGGGTGGCAGGTGGCTGTATGGTGTGTATGTACCTGTCTGCTAATCAGTAATGACAGAGCCTGATAGCATGAAATATTGATCGGAGCAGTCCCACACCATGGCACCAGGGGAGTGTCCAGCCAGGCAGCGAGGACCGGCAGACAGGCTTTCAGAGTGAAAAAACACTGCATGTCGCACTCCTATCCTCGTCTCATTTAGATGGTCCTCAAGGCCCCATCAGTGCTCTTTTTTTCTCTCTTTCTTATCACACCAGACTGGCCTCAGACTCATTTGTGATGGGGATACTCGCTTACTTGTTTGTTTTTTATGTCTGCTGGGAAAAGCTGCATGTCTGCAGCTGTTACTTTTAAACTGCAGGTGGGAGTTGTATGATAGAAGTCATTTGACTTTTCTGCTACATACAGGAGGAAGCTTCATTTTGAACAAAAAAGTTGAAGTCTATATGAAATTGTCCTTGAATTCCATTCTTCATGCTTCTTTGTTGTCGGCTTAAGTATTTTAGAAGACTAATTAGCTTTAGGCCTGCAGACATGCCTCAAAGTCAAACCTTCTCATGAAAACTTGCTTTTATGACTTTTGTTTAATTCCGCACTACTGAATTTTTGAATAAGCTAGGCCTATATTTTATTAAGGGGAAAATGGCAGCTACAACTTCAAGGGCCAAGACATCAAACTCTTATTTATTTTTATTTATTTATTATTATATTATATTATTCCTAGTGTTGTATGACCTTAAATTAAAGCACTTGACTGTTCTGTGGTTGGGATACAAAAATCAACACTGTGAAGCATAACGCTGTCAGAAGAAATGGCTAAGAGACTTGTGTTTAATTAAATGTGACGCTGCAGACCGCCTTAATTCTTAAAGCTCCCGCCTCTCCCTCCAACATACTGTATCTTTTTTTATACATTAAAGTGCTTATGCTGCCATCTTGACTAGGACTTATATCTCAATGGTATCTTCCTGGCTAAATAGGACGAATAAAGAAAATAAATGGCTAAGCTACCATCTGTCATTTTCCTCTCCAAAACATTTTGGATAAAATATGTGTTGTCTTTCATATGGCCATGGCTCCAAAGTTCAATCCCTTGTAAAAGAGTCTTTAAAACATCACAACATACACTTGATCTTAAACACTTATTTGGGCATACAAGTGGGGACAAGAGAGCACGCAGATACTGAGAAAAAGCCTGTAGAAGCCTCGCATTCGCCCTCCTTGCCTCCTGTGCTTTGACAGACTTCAAAGCAGAGAAACTGCCCATCTGCCTGGGTGTAACACTGGCTTCTAGCCTTGTGGTCCCCGCAGAGAGATAACCAGCCGTAGCTCTAAACACCCCCAGACAGACCCTTATCCCTCTGGCTTAATGTCCTTGCGGCTGAGGGTAATGCAGAGAGATGGATGGCCCCGACCTATCCCTCCACGCCGGGGTCCCTGGCTGTGAGATTGCATGCCTGATACTACCCTCCATCTCCCTGTCTGTGACAACCAAACTCCCAACTCCCCCTCCTCACCTCCTCCCACAAAACCTCCCAGATCGATGCGGCTCACTGATGTGCCGTCCGTCAAATCCGTGGGCTAAGCAATACACCACCTACCTATAAGGAGTGATGGGTGCGAGACAGTGCATGAAATGGAGGTAACACACACACACACACACACACACACACACACACACACACACAGGACTATGTGCTCACTA
>NW_023340268.1:15953586-15959005 GCF_004916995.1 Morone saxatilis
GTGTTTATATTATATTATTTCCCTACTCTTACTTTTTTTATACTGTTTTTTTCTCTATCCACTTTGCTGCTGTAACATTGGAATTTCCCCATTGTGGGACAAATAAAGGAAGATCTTATCTCGTATCTTACTGCACAGGCTTCAACAATCACAAATCACACAAGATAACTCGACAGCTAGTGAATGTGAAGCTGTGGAATCAGGGCCTGTCCGTGGAGTGCAGTGTGGACGGCAGGCAGAGACAAACTTAAGTAGCCTTTACGTAAACAGCTATATTAAAGCAAACAGGGTACATTAGGTTTTACTCCGCACAAGCAATATAACCACAGCACAGTAATGCTTAATCTGTGGGCAGCCACGGCGAGCAGAGAGGAGAGAGGAAGAGGGTGAGTTTGCCTCAGCCTCAGCCTCACTCACCTGTTTAAGGACTTTCCTTCACGGTGTGTCCAAATGTTCAATAACCTCGCCACATCATTTCCCATTGTAATTGAGGCCTTCCACCTTCGAAGTGTCCATCTCTTTCTCCACCCGTTTGCAGACTTCCTCCTCTGTTTAAACGCAGGCGAAGGTCCAGTTTCAGTGTAATGTTAGATAAGTTAGATAAAAAACGGTTCCATTGAGAAGTATGCTAGCTGACATTAGGCTAATAGCAGTACTAAAACTTGCTAACTCTCCCAAATGTTTCATTTGAGTGACGTTGTCACAGTATTCTTCTATATTTTTACTTGCAAGTTGTGAAAATGTCCTTTTACATTTTGTCTTTTGAGTCATTTGCTAGTCTTCTTCTTCTTCTTCAGGTTTAAATGGCGGTTGGCAAACCAACTTGTATGTGCATTACCGCCACTATTTGTAGTCTCAGAGGCGTGAAATGACTCATTAAGGAAGGTAACTTCACCTGGCTCCAGCAGGACATTACCGTGTTCCACCACAGAAGCCGACTGATTTACCGTATGTAATAAGAGGGGCGCTGTTTCACCATTTTAAAGAAACTGAGTGCCAAACCAAAATACAGTCAATTTCAGAAGGAAAAGGGTGTACTGTATTTATTAGAATGACAGTTTCTAGCCTGGACTCCCTTTGGGAAAACATCCATTTAAAAAAAAAAAAAAAAAACTTAAAATTAAAAACATATTTTAAATTCGATTTTTTTTCGCTTTCCTGAAAGGACTGTAGGACATGATGAGCAGATCAGATGTATTTTAACCATATTTTGAACTGTGTTCATTGTAGCAAAACCTCCTTTTCTTTTTTTAAAGGAGTAAACATAACTTCTAGGTTGTGTAGGAACAACAAATCTGGGTGCCATTTAATCAAAATTAATATATTTTCAGTGAGTCAAAAACAATTACCCTTACTTGATGATTTTCTAGTTAATTCTGACTTTCTGTAGGTGGTGCTGTATTGTTGCTCATCAAACCCACATATTCCAATCCACAGTTCACCTATTTGTTTGAAATATAAAACACATAATTGCTGTGCACCAGAGGATTTTACCCTGGAGAGACCCATTACATGCACATGTTTAGAGCAGATTAGCTACAGATTAACAACTAATGATGCTCATATGAAAGGCGAATTCAGTATAGGTCATGTCATGTGGCACTGGTGCCAGGGCAAAGAAGACTGATGGAGGGAGAGCTTGATGAAGGTGAGAGCATGCCATCTGTGCAGCTCTCGCAATTTCTCACCTCACTGATGCACAACACATCTACCCAACTCCTTCTCTTTTCTACTTCCCACCTTCTCTCAGTCTTCTCTCAAGCTGGCCACCATCCATCTGCAGCCTGCACAGCAGTCTACTTCATACTTTCTTTTGATGTTCTGCAAATCAGTCTGTTTAATTTCCCTATATGCTTAGATGTATTCCCACTCACTCAAAGCTGAGTAAAACATCTGGAAGAACACCAGTAATTATAGGGTTGCCTAATTAATTGGAAGGTTACTGACATCACTTCGCAGTTTACTACAATAAAATCTATTTTCAGTTTCCAGTGGATAGAGACAGAATGGTGTCCCTTAATCAATGATAAACATCTGCTTTTCTCTTTTCTGCTACTTTTTCATTTTTTTTACTACTTGTTCTCAAACATCAACATATATAAAGGTGGATGATACGACAGCTCTCTAAAAGTGAAAAAACATCTCAATTGCCCCCTAGTGGCTGTCTGCAGTATAGGTCATAAAGTCTGCTGCCTCTATTTAAACAGATGGGCCATTGGGCAAACTAAAATTTCAAAATACACGTCAAATAAACTTTTCCCAAAGATTTTTTTTCCATGTAATTTTAAGTGGTTCTGATCAAGTTTTTCCGATCAGTTCGGTTTTAATTCGTTATTTTAAGGTATAAAATAGGGGTTTCACATCGTGATTGACAGCTGAGCCCTGCTCATGATTGAGTCGGCCTATGACTTTGATTCCCCGGCGCCAAGCCTGAATACTACTGCGCAGACTCTGGCTCTGTGTGCCAAAAGATGCCAACACATCTGGGATGTTTGTACATTTTTGTACAGTGGGAGGAAGTGGAGAAATGACATCCATTTTTCATATGTTGATGGTCTCAAACTACAAAAAGGAGATTTCCTATAACAACTAAACATGGGAGGATAATTTATGATGGCTCTGATTTGCAATTATATAGTTTTATTTCATTATTTTCCATTTAGCTTTGTGGACTACTGAAAGAATTGTTCCTTTGGCTGCTCTGTGTGTTACCAGGCACTAGAATCAGTGAAGTGCACATAAATTGTTACAGAAGATTTGTGTACTTGAGACAAGGATATTTGCACTGGAGAGGTTTTCTGAACTCCACACCACTCTGCCAGTGTCTTCAACAAGATTTTACATTAACAGCTAACTTTCCCAAGACTCACTGAAACTAAATCTGTGACATCATGTGCTATGAGTGCAAACCTGTACTATCAGAGGGCAAAATGTATGGATTTAGTTTAGCCAATTTCGGTGGACAGCCTGAAGAGAACTTCCCTGAAATAGAAGTGGGGATGGCCACTGATTAAAGGCCCATTGTGTAACATTTAGGAGGATCTATTGGCAGAAAATAAGTATATATTCATAGATGTTTTTATTAGCATATAATTAAACATATAAAGAATTATAGTAATATTGTTACCTTAAAATGAGACAGGTTTATCTACAGTGGGAGTGGGTCCTCTTCCATGGTGGCTGCCATTTTGAATCACTATGTTTCTACAGTAGCCCAGAATGGACAAACCAAACACTCCCTTTAGATCTGGCCTTTCGCTTTTTTCGAGAATTTTACAGCCACCGTAGTTTCTTGTACATGGAACAGGAGGGTGAGGCGATGGGGTTGTAATCTGCAATTACACCACTAAATGCCACTAATCCTACACACTGTCTATCTATCTATCTAATCTATCTATCTATCTATCTATCTAATCTATCTATCTATCTATCTATCTATCTATCTATCTATCTGCCACCTAAATCTTGTGCAAACTTTTGAGGAATTTGCTGGTCTGCTGTCTATCATCTGCGTTGATTTTGACTGTGTAGTTAGTGTTTTTAACGTTCATGTTGAACACCCACAGGACAGCAGCAGCACTAAAGAACCCTGTTGTATTCTGGATGACTATGAACTGACTCAGAATGTGATGGAGACCTCACACAGTAAGTGGCACAATCTGACTTAATCATCTTCAAGGGTCATAACAATTCTAAGGTTGTAATGACTGATGATGTTTTCTTCAATCATTCCCTGTGTTTTCTTTAAGATGGCTATTTCTGTGCACACAAATGTTCAGACAGAGGTAATCACAAAACGGTATATCACTGTAAACACTGGTGAATTATTTATTCAGGCCCTGTCTTTCACACCTGTCCCCGATTGGGACTTAATCAATGATCTTGTAGATCATATCTTGCTCCCAATAAGGTAAAGGTAGTCCCTGGTAAGACAATCCACCATGGAGATATACCACACTGGTAAAAATTTCAAAGACAGTGTCGAAAAGCTGAACGTCGGTGGAAAAATACAAATAACCTATTAAGAGAGACTTTGCATTTACATTTTGGAACTGAGAAATGCAAGGCAGTCCTTCTCCATTGCCAAAAACAATAATAAAGCACCTGTCTTATGTGCTGTTGACAGGCTGACAAACCCTTCTGTATCAGGAGCCCCTGAACATTTATCCACTTAATCATGCAATTAATTTGGATCCTTTTTTACTGACAAATTTCAGAAAATTACACAAGCTCTCAGCTCCTCCATATCAGATATACGTAGGTCTGTCCTTGCATTCAGTTAAAACTAATTCAGTTAGCATGACACAATCAACCATGTAACCTTGAATTAAATTTTGCAACATTTGAAATCCTCTTGCTGTTTTGGTTTTCTGCCTACAGGATTTTTCAAAAATGTTTTAACTAGAGTCTACACTATTTCCAACAGGCCCTTAGTACTGCAGTTATTAAGCCACTCTTAAAAAAGAACTATCTAGACAACTCACTAATGAACAATTCTATGCCTATATCAAACATTCTGTTTTTTAAGTAAAACACTATCCTGGTCCTAAACAATTTCTTTGATGTTTTCCAGTAAGGATTTCAACCACACCACAGCACCAAGACCGCTCTTGAATGACATTAAACACATACAATGGAAAACTCTGTCTATTAGATCAGCGCTGAATTCGGCACATTTAACTAGAACATGCTGTATGACTATACAGACTGGAAAATAAAGTGGGACTTTCTACAGTGCTTAAATGGTTTGAATCCTATTTATAGGATGGGGACTACTTTGTGTCAGTTAGTAATTACATATCTGAGTGTACAAAAATGACCTGGAGTTCCCCATGGCTTCTTTCTCAGGCCTCTGCTATTCAACATCTATATGGTCCCACTAGCGCATGTCATGGAAAACAACAAAATAAATGACCATAATCATGCAGATGACACACAGATTTATAGAAGGCCATCATCCGGTGACAGAGAAAGTGCATTGAATAAACCAATTATTGAATGTTCCAAACTTTCTTTCAGTTAAACAAAGATGAAACTAAAATGCACCCAGAGATGAAAGATTCAAAGTCTGCCACTAATGTTGAAGAACACAAACCAGGCCAGAAATCTTGTGTAGTCAGGGACAAAACAAATTTAACATTAAGACAATTGCAAAATCAGCCAATTATCACATTAAGAATATATCAGAAATTAAAGAACTTTGTTCCAGCAGTATTTAAAAAAACTCATATGTGTTTATATTCAGTCACCTCGACTACAGTCTCTCTAAAAAACAATAATAAGACAGCTTATCAGATATATATAGCAGATATATATCACTTCCGGCGCCGGTCGAAGCCGGCAGCTGCTTGCAACAGCTCTTACTTTGTTATTTTTTTTATTCTGCTCGTTATTTTTTTTTATTCTGTCCTTAATGTAT
>NW_023340268.1:15959105-15977248 GCF_004916995.1 Morone saxatilis
TTTATTCTGTCCTTAATGTATGCTGTTGCAAACTGCAATTTCCCCACTGTGGGACAAATAAATCTTATCTTATCTTATCTTATCTTGAGTTGATC
Source organism: Morone saxatilis (assembly GCF_004916995.1). Lineage (NCBI taxonomy): Eukaryota > Metazoa > Chordata > Actinopteri > Moronidae > Morone > Morone saxatilis. The sequence goes on from NW_023340268.1 coordinate 15,959,201, forward strand.
TCTGCTACTAGAGTCCTAGCCAAAAGGTGGATCACATCAGTCCAGTTCTCAGATCTTTTGCACTCGCTTTCTGTGTGTCAAAGAATTTATTTGAAATGTCTACTGTTGGTTTATAAGGGCACTAAATAGTTTAGGGCCAAAATACATTTTTGATCTGCTGCTGTGAATTGTCCAGACTTCTTAGATTGTCTGGGACAGGGACTGTCCCCAGAGTCAAAACTAAACATGGAGAAGCAACATTAAGTTTTTATGCACCAAATATCTGGAGCAAACTCCCATAAAGTTTAGCTCTGCTCAAACTCTCAATTCTTTAAAATCAGTGCTTAAGACTTTTCTGTTTGCCAATGCATTTTATCTGCACTGCACTGTAGCTTCAATGTGCACTTTTATTCTATAGTTTAGTCTGTCTTATTGTATTTTAGCTTATTTTAATCTTCTAATTTACTTTTTAATCCTTTTAAATCCTATTTATGTGTGTCTTTTTATATTATTTTTATATTACCTTGCAATCCTTTGTATCTTGTCTTAATGCCTTTATGTAATTGTCTTTAATGTCTTATGTAAAACAGTTTATATTGCCTTGTTGTTGAAAGGTGCTATATAAATAAACCTGTCTTGCCTTATGGCAAAGAAGAGGTCAGCACCCAGGGACAGGCAGTGAGATTTTATCTTGAGAGTAAACCTGTCTTCGAAAGAGCTTAGAATGTCTTGTGCACAGGTCCATTTAACAGAAGCAGTGGAACAAGGAGAGAAATGTGGAACTGGGAGTAGGAGGGAGAAAAGGAAGGAACAAAAGGTAAGTAGAAAGACAGCTATTTCACACTATAAGGAAGAATACAGACTTCCAAACCATTGGGTCTTTGAGAGAATAATAAAATAAAAAATAAAATAATTTAATAAAAATAATAACTACTACTGACCTGCATTAGACGTTTTTGTTAAATCTCACCAACTGCCAACTTTTTAGGAGTGAGGAAACTACATGTGCACTCAGGTCTGGTCAACACTTAGGTATTTTTTAAAACAAAGCCTTTTTTATGCGTTTTGACTTTTTTAGGTCACTGAAAACAGACCTTTCAGATAACACCTTCTAAGAAGAATACCTTCTTCAGAAACAGTTTTCAGTGTTGGCTGCTACCAGTAGATTATGTCCAACCTTAGCTGTGTTTAAATATGAATTACTGAGAACAAAGTTGTTTGCTGATCTCAGTACATGTGGATGGTATCTGATACAAATGCTAAAATGCTAAAATGTATAATTTTTGCAGGTGTAACCAAAATGCTCACTTGTGTTTGAAGTTATGATAGGTTATCCATCTGCTTTGGCTGTCTCTATCAATTTCTGCCAAAAGTTGAAACTGCAAATATTAAAACTACTCTGCAAAGCAAATATACTTGCGAATCGTAATCTATTTCAATATTATATCAAATGAACTAACATGAATACACAGAGATCGGAAACACTCCACCGGCAACTAAATATGTATGGCTGGAGTACCATAATTGTGTGGGGGCAGGTCTTGCTGCTTTATCTCTGTTGACTTCATGTTTTTTTTGCATCAGAGCTTCTTACACTGGGTCTCTGCCCGTGTTCCTTAGCCTAAAGCACCCAATTATTGCCAGGGACTGTCAGTGAACATACATACTGTACACTGTGAAGTTCAAATGAACACAGAACCAAGGTAATCATGTTTCCTGTGACTCCTTTTATATGTTTTCAATCCTAAAGATCACCAAGGCAATAAAAGATATTTTAATAAAATATACAAAACAATGGCCAGGAAATCTAATGCAAAACAGAGTCTGCCTTGGGAATTAATGAAAAAAAGAGATGCCTCCCTTAAAAAAACTTTACAGTTTGGATTGATTACTGATCATCTAATATATAAAGGTCTGAGAAATAAAGTCATAATGCAACTTAGAAAGGCAAAAGCAGATTTCTTCCTTGAAATTATTAGAGATGCCAAAGGGAACAGTAAAAGACTATGGAAAAGCATTGACAAACTAACTGGAAAGGAAAAGCCCAAATATGATAGCATACAGCTTCAAATAAATGGAAATATTCAAGACGATAGCCTAGCTGTCGCCACAAATTTTAATAATTATTTTTTAAATTCTGCGCAAACATTGGGTCAGAAGGGTTAGGTTGGATCCACCCTCAGCACTCCTTAGTTTGTGACAGTTCCGCCTTTCGTATAGCACCTACAAATGATATAAAGGTTGGAAAGGTCCTCTCAACTCTGTCCAATAGCAAAGCAAAATATATATATAGTCTTGATACTGCCTTTCTAAAAAATCAAAATAATCTATAACCTCTGCTTTAACTAAAATAATAAACAAATCTATTAATGAGAGCACTTTTCCCAGTGCTTTGAAATCTGCTATAGTAACCCCTGTGTATAAATCTGGTGACAAACAGGAAGTTAGTAACTATCGACCTATTAGCATCCTGCCAGCCGTTTCAAAGGTCATTGAAAAGGTTCTAGCAGAACAACTCATTGCTCACCTCGATTCCAGGGCTTTTTCTACATCCTACGCAGTTTGGCTTTAGGAAAAAACATTCAACAGAAACAGCATGCTGCTACTTCCTTGAAGTAACTAAAACAAACCTAGATCAGGGAGAAGTGGTAGGAGCAGTTTTTATTGATTTGCGCAAGGCTTTTGACACGGTTAATCATGACATACTATTAAACAAACTGGCAAACAGTGTGTGCGGGTGAACAATACTCTATCCCCGTTTAAAGTATGCACCCTGGGAGGGCCACAAAGGTCAATTTTAGGACCGCTGCTTTTCAGCATATATATATTAACAACCTTCCATCTCTGTGGAATGATGTCGATTTAATAATGTATGCTGATGATACTGTGTTATATACTCACAGGAAAAATGCAACTGAGGTTGCAATGAAATTAACTAAGGAAATGCAGAAGGTTGTTGAATGGCTAAACAACTCCTGTTTGACCTTAAACGTTGAAAAGACTGTAACCATGTTCTTTACAAAAAGGAGCAAACTCAGGGATTGTCCTGAAATCTTTGTAAATGAGCAAAAAATCAAAAATGTGGAAGAATTCAAATATTTAGGGGTTACCCTTCACCAAACTCTTAGTTTTAAAAATCATGTTAAAAAGCTGAGTAACACACTGAAATTTAACCTCATAAACTACAGACACATAAGAAACTCTCTTACTGTTGAAGCATCCACATACATATTTAAATTGCAATGATCCTCCCCACATCTTTTCTATTGCATGACAAGTTGGTCTCAGGCATGTAAAACAGCCTTAAAACCACTTGAATCATTATATAAAAGTGCCCTTAAGATTCACGACAAAAAACACGTCAGTATCATCACTGTCATATACTCACCAGATATAGTATTTTAAAAATGGTTACACTCTGCTCAGAAAAAACAACAAGAGCTACCCGATCAGTTACCAGGGAAGAGTGCAGTATTCCTAAACGCAGGACTTCAATTTGGAAATCATCTTTTTCTTTTGTTGGCCCACAAATCAATGGAACATACTTCCAACCGGAGCTGATACATTGTGCGGATTTTTAAAGACATTTTCATGTACACATAACGTTGGATCTGTCACCCAAGCAAAAACTTGTTAGACATTTTGTGGAGTGATTGTATGTGTATGTGGGTGTATTTGATTGGGGGGGGCATATTTATTTATTTAAAAAGTTAGGGAGGGGGTAAATTGTTTAAATTGTTTTAATGATGGTGGGAATGTGTTGTATTCATAACTTTGTAATTGAACTGTGAATTTAGTAACTGTTTCAAATTATTGTTATTTCCATTCTACGGGTGGAAAATAGCAATTTGCTAAAACCCGGTGCAATGCATCTCTCCTTGTTATATACAGGGTTAATGTTTTATTTTGCACTGTCCCTTTTCAAATAAAAGAATTTAAAAAAATAGAATATATACTGCAACATATCTTGTTTCTTTTCTGTACAGCTCTAACAAGAGATGAGGCTGAATTACAAAAGAAAGTATGTTTGTCTTTGAAGTACAGATCAGGAGCACAACGTCCAAGGGTGGCTTTTGATCACTGAATGCCTTCATGTAATGTAAGTTGTTCCTACAGTCAGTCCTTACTGAGAAAATGAAATACTGTGCCATCATTACAAGAGCTTTAGGATGAAATAGCATCCATTTACTCATGAAAACAGACATCAATTTCTCACCCATGCAAACGTGCAGTCAATAAATCCTCAGACTCTGAAAGGTCATATCAAATTAAACTTTTTCAAAATGTTTTCAAATCTACATAAATCCATTCTCAAACAGCTTTTAAATAATGCAGTGATTTGGCCAGTGGTTACAAAACAGACAAGATTCAACAACCCACAAGCTGGCCTCCCTGCATGCATCCCCTATCTTCAAGGTTATTGCCGAGCCATTTGTTGCGCGTTAGATAATTGACTCTTAGATGAGGGATAACCATGATTTATGGAGAAAGAGAATACATATTCCTCCATATCTCAGTAGTGATTTATAGTGTGATAGAGCCCAAGTGATGGCCATTTTATCTGATTGTACGTCATGCAAAGTAGTCGATCAAGTCTGCGCAATCAGTCACACTTCGTCCCGGCTGAGATGACAAGGATGAGAGACAGGGGCTTCTCTCTCTGGATTTCTTTGGTCTACTTAAAGCTCTTTAACGCAAGTTATTATATGCAGAGCTGGGTAAACCATGGCCAACTAAATTACACCCACTCCAAACGTACGCTGGATTTATGATGTGTGTGACGGATAAACCTGAAGCCTTGGAGTGGCATTCGTCATATGCATGGTCTGCACCGAGGCACCACATTTAAAACTTATTTGATCTTTTCACATGCTTATTTTATTTTCTGCTCTCTATTGTAGCTTATTGGCATTTTCAAATGTTCAAATTGATTTTATATGTGGGTCTCTTTATCATTAGTCATCATACAGAAGGACTATTTCCCAGCGGTTTCACAATTTATTTTAAATTGGCCTAATATTGAGGCTTCTTCCTCTGAGAAACTCAATATTTAATTAGACTGTAAGTAACTGACAAGTAGAAAAAACCTTAACTGCCTCTTGACCTTTAGGATGCAGATCCTTAATACTTCAGCGAGTGTGTGTGTTGGGCATTTGTGTGCAACTGTGGTGCTATCAATTATTAATTCTCCATATCTAATTCAGGATCCTGTCCTCTCATATTCTGGAGTGCTCTCCCCGTGTTGAGAAATAAATGGAACTCGAGGTACAATACATGCCAAAGACCTTGTTGAAATTATTTGGTCCAGATACCTACTGTCCTCTCAGATTTATTGCTGGATATTTGGCAACCAATTTAAAACACCTCATACCACCTTTAATCCAACCCAGTCTTCACATCCACCACTGATTCAATTTAATAACACTGCCTGTGGCTGTACCTCTCCAATTATTTGTCATATTAACCTTTTTCTTGCCCCAGGCTTTCATTGCCTCTGTCCATGCCCGTATCACATTGTTTTCTACTATTTTTTCTTCACTACCAATTGTCTGGTTCATATGTGCACTTCCCACACACAGAACCTTACAATTCCATTTCCAGATGTATCCATAATACACATTCCTGCTCAAAATCATATTCTCACTGCAATATCATAACTCATTTTCATGCCCAAGCACTACCTTCTTTACTGATGAAAATCATAAGAATAAATCTTTTAGGTCACTTTTAAATAAAGTAGACACATCTGTTCTATAGTACCTAGGGATGACTACAGTACGGTATGTGGTGAGTGATTAGAGTAATCACAGTGGGGAGCTCAAAGTGCTTACCCAGTGTTCCCTTTACCACTGGTTGATGTACAAAGAAGAAAAAGAAATGTGAAGTGCAGCCTGGTAATTGAATTTGTGCAAATGGTGGGTCATAGATTTCTGCTACACAATATAAGTCGAAACAATGTGTTAAGTTGGGTTTAGACCACTTTGTTAGCTCGAACTCTTGTCAGGTTTGTCTGCATCCATGTGGGTCATATTTTATGAGTAAGGCCTTCAATGCACAACAGGAAAATAGAAAGACAGTATGATGCATTACCCTGGCAAGGTAACAGTCAATAATAGATGAAATAAGGAAAGAAATTCTAAAGGTTTTGCTTATTTTTGCACAAAACACAAGTGGATTATAAAAGCCAATAAACTAATCCCCTTTTCCTTATGTGATATGCAGGAATAACAAAAACTGCAACCAATTAGCAACACATGGCACTACATTGTCTCATCATTATAAACCACCTGCTACACCTGTTAGTCCACATTAAGCTCATCTTGGCCTTTTTCCAATATGGCAACTCCGAATTTCTTTCCCATCTGAACTTCACTGTTCAAACTGTCAAAATCCAAAACAATGTGTACAGGCAAATTAGCATAGTTTATCTGATATGTACCGAATCAGTGAGCCAGCATGTGTAATCAAACTTACAGTCTATAAGCCTAAATACTACATTTTTTCCAGGTTTCTCCTGTATTTTAATCTCCCAGCTGTTTCTCCCAGGAAACTCCAGTAAATAGCATGGCCATCAAACTTTATTATGAATATTCATCATACACTGACTTTGTCTGACATTATTCAAGTTGCCAAATTGTCTATGAAACACAATCTACACATTACAAATCAATCCATCTGTCACAGCAACCTGGCAACCAGGTGGGGCGTGTGTGCAGATGTGCCAGCGACAATATACGCTGTTGTCAAAATGTCAGGGCAGGAAAGCGTTCCACCTAAAAAAAAATCTAAATACACCTGCAAATTTAAGCAGAGATGGATTGAACAGTTTCCATTTACAGTATCTACTGCCACACATGTATACTCATGGACACACAGAGGGAGAACTTATGTGCACGAGTGGAAGAGAGGGGGTGTGCGAATATGGGCTTAAGTGCCGACATGATATAAAAATGTTCTTTGATTGAGAAGTGTAATTTGTTAGTAGATTAACATAATATTACATAGCTACATGGGATGGAAAGGCTACACAAAGCATTAAGGATACCAGATGTACAAAGAGGGGGCATATTGATAATGCAGGCTTGAGTCAGAGACACTGAAGTCCCCACCACCATTAACTCCACATTTAACCATGAAATGAAAGCTCAACAGGAGGCCACAGTTTGTTGCAGGTCAGGACGCCAATGCTCTGCCTCTCAGCTCCTTTTTTCTTGCTTTTCCTCTCTGGCTCCTTATTGAGAGACTATTTTAAAATTTACAGACGCATTCACCATATGTATTATGTATATATCAGTATACAGAAGCACAGAGATAAGGACATAGGCCTACAGTATACACCATGCATATTCTATATATCAAGTCAGACAAGCACTGACAGGAAAACGAGTACTGTACAAACACATACTCACACAACCTCCCCCATACTCTCCTTCTTGCTCATTCTGATTGACAATATTCCAGCCCAAGCCCCTGTAGATATCATTTGCAGGTTCATGCGCCCACGCTGTCAAGTTCCAGTGTTTGCCTTAAACAAGAAATGAGATACAGCAAAAAACAACACAGCATCAGCTCTGTATACTCAGGGCAGCACTCTATCTGCCAACCCAGGCCTTGGCAACACACCTCTGCTCTAAGATGGCAGCACCAACCCTGCGGTGCAGCAGAGTTCCTGGTGTGAAAGCTGATCAGACCCTCTCTCCATGTCGTGTTGTGTGACAGAACACCCACTACTTTGAGGTTTGGACAGTTTTTCCGCTTGAGCCTGTGCAATAAATGGAAAGAGTGGGTCTTGTATTTGACTAATATAGTGATAACAAGTCAAAATATCATTGTGGAGTACTTTAAAATACAACAAAGACAACCCTGCTTACACTTCTACTGACAAATAGCCAGAAACAGATGGCTAAGAGTGTACAGCCATGCTAGGGGCTCAGTGAGCCCATTTTTAGGCACAGTAAGGCTTTGAACTGAATGACAATTCAAAAATTCAGATGTTCAGTAGGTGTAATATACCCCTGCTCCCCCCTCCTCCCTCCCCGCTTTCTCCCACTCTCTTTAACTGCAACCAGTTAAGTCAGACAGCCGCTCACCTAGTGCCGGGGTCTGCTCGAGGTTTCTGCTGCATCTTCGCATTACTTTGCACAATGTCTAGTCATGTCTTACCATTGACTATGTATGCAATTGTGCCACCTCTAAAATGTGCTTTACGTTCTGACTGCACACACAATCCATTTATTTATTGATTTATTTAACAGGGACCGTGCACATTAATAAACACTGCTGTAAATGCACAAGAGTTAGCCAAGAGTCTATTTTTCATCTAGTCACTGGACAGATGTTACAAAGCCACCTTAAAAAAACAAGAGAATTAAGATTGAAAATTAAAAAGTTACTGAGATCATTTATAGCATGCAGAACAGTAATAAAAAGAAAAGAAAAGAATGTTAATACAAAAAATGCAAAACAATAAAATGTGAGATATAAATGGTAATAGAAATATGACTAAAACATTGCGCTGCATTATTAGACCCTATCTGAAACAAGCAAAGCAAAACACATAAAAAGCACACACAGCATAAAATACATAACTCAGTCTGACATAATTAAACACATGTATGCAGGTACATGAGGATCAGACTGGCGATAGCAAGCTAGCGACAGGTGACAGCAGACAACAAGTGAAGTTCACAGCACAGACAGACTGAGGAAAGCAAGGGGAAATTGAGTTTAAGTGCTGACTGAGCTGAGTGCTTTCATTAAATGAGCTCTAAATAAACTGTATGTCCAGATCTCTAATAGTTGCTAGGATAGAAATGCATTCTAGTGCACCTTTAACAGAGAATGCAGACTGACTAAAAGCACCTTTTCTCCGTGGGATAATGTAAACCCCTTTTGCTGTTTCTGTTTGAACTGATATACTGTTTTGACAAACTGTCTGAGTGGAGGAAAAGTAAGGCCATAATGTTGTACACATTTTAATCAAGTTTTCCTTAAATTTTTTCAAATTCTTTTATGGAAATGCTTGTCAATGATTTGTGTTCATTTATACACATGTAATAGTTTTAGAATAGTGGTGCAAGCCTGCAAACAGTTTGTTAAACAGTAAGTGATATAGAAAATGACCAGAATGCATGTGAACATGAAATTTGACAGATTGAATTTGACCCAGTTACAAACCTTTTTCACTTGAGCATTGAAAGAAAGTTTGGAATCAATCAGAACTCTGAGGTACTTCCATTTAGAGACAATCTGTAACCTCTCTCTTGATACCAAACATTTAGCTGTACACTAGCTGTAACTGTTTGTCTGGGTGAAAAACATGCATACTGCTTTAGACAAACATGAACCACCACCACTTTCATTAGAGCTCATTAGAAATGTACCATACATTTTGGGGTTGGTGTCAGGACATACAGGTGAAAAATTGATAATGGAAATATCAATGGGCCCTGGATAGATCCTTGTGGGACACTTGAGGACAGACAGAAGGCAGCTGATTTATGATTCTGTACTCAGACATACTGATTCCTTTAAGGAAAATTAAAGTCAGAAATTGAAGCCATAAAACATAGACATGATAATTATATGATTAATTATCAAATGTCTTCTTGAGCTCAAGAAATACAGCTCCAACAACACCACCTTTATCCTGTTAGCTGTCTCAAATGAATGGTTGGATCAGAAATCAAATTTCATTAAGTGCAGGAAAAAATAACTAGTATTTAAATGACAGATTATTTGCTCAGCTACCAGTTTCTCTGCAACCTTAGACACTATAGTTAGGATGCTAATAGGCCTGTAATTAGAATTAGGTAGAAAGCTGGAGCTTGTGGAAAAGTCAGGGGGATCACCAAAGTCATTAGGATGCATCCTCTGGTCACCATGCATATCTGTACAAATTACATGGCAATCCATCCAACAGTTGTTGAGATATTTCAGTCTGGGGATATTTTAGTTTGGGGTTGTCAATTGCCATCCTTAGAGTTATGCTGTAGGGAAAAATAATAAACAAGAATATGACTGCTGTCTGAGTGCTATTTATGATAAAGTTTGTTTTGTAGATTATATTTATAAAATCATACATACAGACACAGGGCAGCCAAATCCATTCCACTGCACATACAAATCTTAGTTTCAGTGGAATACTCAACTCAGACCTAGCCGCCATGCCCTAGGGCTCCCAAACTAAAGAAATACTTGTCCATTTGAAAAGTTATCCTGTTGACTGCACTACCACTATACTGCTTGGTCACCGCTTTCACTTGGCCTCCCATGAGAGTTATGAGGGGAGACTTGACAATATCCATCTCTCCATGCACTAGTGAGGACTAGAGTGCTGCTTGACACAACACTTGGCTCCCCCTGTTAAATAAAAAAAGGCTTTACATTATGACTTGTCTCTTAGAGTAAGCATATTCATCTTTATTTGATTCTATTATATGCATTTTTTCTATTCAATCATAAATGACTAAGGTCCTGCCCAAAAAATGGCTAATGCCATCTAAGCACTAGAATGTCCACACATTCGCAGCTGGCTGGACCATGTGGTCTGTGTGAGCCAGGCTACTTATTAGCAATGTTCAGCAGAATCTGAAAGCTTAATGCTTGTTGTGAATGTCCTTGCTTGGCTCAGCTTGCTCAGTGCTTGTGTTTAATTTTTCATACTGGATCCATTTTGGGATGTACAGAGGGGTCCATCTCTAACATCTATTTGTTTAAATTACTGTTCAAAAATGTATTTTCATTAATATTATTTTATCTCAGTTGACTGCTGCCTTATTCATGACATCTGCAATTAAAAAAGTAATGCATAGCCATGATATATTCATGCATGGAACGCAACTGTGGCCATGACTTAGTAATATGTGTTACATCAAGTATGTAACATGTAGGAACCAGATCAGCATTACATGGCCTTACTTGTCCTTTCCATCTGCATGACAGGTTGTGTAATATAGCTAATGTTAGCAAGCTACTGTACTGTATGTACAATTCTTTTGCATTCATGTTCTAATACAGCACTGTATTGTATGTGTGCTTGCCTGTAATAGCTGTGGCATGTAAGATTGTCTATGTACTGAGCCAGTCTGCTACCTGTGACATTTCCTTCACAGAGATAAATGTAGTTAAAAGCACAGCTGTTCTGGCTCTGGTCAATGAGGAATAGAGAATTATATTTGAAGATGTTTTTCATTCGTCCATTTCAGCCTTTTATTGAATTCATCTCTGCTTTTGTTGTGATTGCAACCATTGTTTTATTTCTTATAAAGTATGAGTCTGTGAGTGTGTATTTATTTCAGAATGAGCGATAAGAGTATAAATAAGAGACACATGATGTGGTGATCTGATGTATATTGTGTCTTTCTGGATAAAAATATATACTGATATATTAATATAATGCTTGTGTATAATTCAAGATTTGAGAGTTGACTACTAAACAGACTCCTTTCTAATAGAGGGTTTGGTTTTCTGACTGGTTGATCTGTGAATGAATGGAAATACTGTAACTCTCAAATCCTGGAGTTTCGGGCATCTTACTAGCAGATGAACACACAGACATGGAGCTCAGGTTACAGCCTGTATTTCCACTTGTGCCACATATTTGGCAACCCAGCTGGGGCTAACCCAGTACAGTTATCCACTTCACCATCAGCAGTAAGTTGAACTGACTTTTATAGGCATCTACAAAACTCAGCCAACATGGTTATTAAATATACATGACTGTTTACTCTGCTTGCTTGATTCCTACAAGTGTATGTATGCACAAAGTGTTTTCCTGGTTCTGATATAGGGAAACAATTCTGACTAATTGACTCTAGTATTAATTATTTAATTTTTGTTATTTGAAAGAATGCTACACAAATGAATTTTCTGATGGTAAAATGTGTTTGTGATCATCACATAATCCAACAGGTTTTATTCACAAGCTTACAAATAAACACTACAATCTAATTAGAATACAATAAACAGTGTAGCAATCATACCAACTGTTTAGTAGAATAACTTAAAATGTATTCTGTAAGAAAAGAAGAAGAAAAAGAAAAGAAGGTATTTGGTAGGAAAGAGTTACACCTATTAATGTTGCACCAAATTACCTGCATATCATTGTGCTAATGTGTCTAGATATACATATGCATGTAGTTTTGTTTTAATTTGACCTTTCCTTCATTTTATTTATTGCATTGTTTTCCAATTTGGAGTCACCTGCTGCACTGTGGACCTGCACCACCCTGCCAGAAGCACCACTGCGGGGGGCTGAACCACTGGGTCTCAGCAGTGGAAGGGCAAGTGCTTTTTCAGTTTTCAGAGTTTACTGTATTTTTGTTGGAAATGAAACAAAAAAAAAGTTTGTATTGAACTTTATACCCCCAGTACCTACCTGCCAGACAATTGGGTCCATTAAAGTAATTTCATACAGACAAAGAAGTAGAGTTTAAAGTCACTCAAACTTTTTAAGTTCTTTGCACGTTGTAGTTTAGTCGCAAGGATGACGTAAGAAAGTCAAATAAAATGGGAGAAAACGTGAATTTTTCCTCAAGTTAGATCAACTACAAAATGAACAGCCCTTTCCTCCATAGTGAAATATTTAATCTCTTATGTATAATTGATCCATCTCTCTGTAAAATATATTTTTCTATTGAAAAATTCCATAAATGCACAGCACTTCCTGAGATTTGTAAAGCCAATCCATGCCCTATAATTCGGAGTTTGCTCTGAATATTTAGCATCCTTGGACTCAATGCAAAGTTGGTGAAACATACTTTGTAACACATCTTTTCAGTCAGTAGGGAGGGAGTTGATGCCCCACAGCAAAGGCTTTTATCTTGTTTAAGCAGAAGAAAGTGTAATGAAAGGAAAGGAAAGAAAAAGACTATAATACCTAACTCCAGACTACCTGGAGCTAGGTGTTCTGTTGGGGTAAAAAATAAACCTCCACAGCTTCAGCAGTTTCTTTCATGAATGTTATTACCTTACTTCCAGACTCCTATTGTCTTTAACACATTTACAAAAAGCATGTTCCCCAAGCAAATCCTCCTTCCCATCATTCTACATTGTATTTCCTGACTGCTCCTCATTCTTTTGTCAACAGTGTGCTACTGGAAGCCTATCCTGAGGTTCTGATAAGAGGCAAGGCTTACTCAGTGTGATCAGACTTGTTTTTCATACTATGTTGCCCAGTAAACAAAATCAAACATTTATGAGAGTTTTATGCAAGGCATCAGAAGGACCCCTGTCTGTGGCTGGACTGGGGATATAATTTGCCTCTTCTTACCCGATCTGACTTCATCCTGCTCTGGGCACTGGACTAAAAGCGCTGCTGGCTTGTTAGCGCGCTGCCAGAGAAGTCAGCAGGTCACCATAGCTGACAACATACCTTTGAACTTGTGTACCCGCTCTCTTTCTGTCTGTTTTTATATTCCATCCCTGCATCTATGGGCACTGACCGTGCTATTCAAGTCCATCGTCCATCCTCTAACATGTTGGAAACAAAACAGTAATGTTCCAGTGAAATGATCTACCCAACAGTCATAAACCACATAATTTAACCACTTAACTCCAAAACTGATATCAGCAACGTCAGTCAAAGTGGCTGAGGAGACTTTCAGTTTTTTTGGCACATCTCATCTGAGTCCAACAAGCTCCAATCCACCCTGCTCTGTTGGGCCAAAGTTGATACAGAGCCATCAATTCCATTAAGCACTGGCCTGATACACGAAACTAAAGCTCCCCTTTTGAGCAGGTCTCTGAACCCGATAAGAGTTGGCAAAGAAATAGACTGAGTTGTAATTCATGATATGTCACCGTCTCAAAGTTTCCCTGCCCACCTTCTCCCCATAGATAACTCCAGACAGTTCTGCTTTGTGACTTAATTACAGACTGTGGTAAGTCTGAGATAAAGTCATCTTGTACAGGGGGATTTAGTTTGTTCTAGACTTAAAGCACAAAAATAGGAGGTCTGAGAAAATATTGAATGTTCCTATTGATTTCTTCAATTGTCTTAATAAAGAATACACCTTCGGTGTGTGTCCTTTATGATCTTCTAGGTTTCACATCCACTAACCTGATAAAAAAATTATTTTCTCACACTGCCACACTGAGCCAAGTCTGTGTCTTAATTAGACATAGACTTGTCTGTGTCTGTTTTTGTGAAGAGTAGCACATCCAGTGCAGTTCAATCATTGCCATGCTCTTCTGCCAGTACACTGATGTACAATAACACATGACCTTGTTCTGTGTGAGCTGAAAAGTTCTTTTACATTGCAGCAGATGTGGAACACCTTATAATACTGGCAGGTTAACATGCTAACATTTGCTAATTTGCACGAAACATAAACAAAAGCATTGAACAAATTAAAATCTTGACCTGATGGCTAGATCAAATGTTAATGAATCATCTAAGTGTCTATAATTCCAATTATATATTATATTATTGGCTAAAAATTAGGCTAAAAATCTGTCCACTGATGAGACAACAAAATCTCAACAACAACAACAAATCTGGTGGCTGTCTTTGGAAATAAAACCTGTGTCTTTACTGATCCTCATTTTATAAAGGTGGATAAAAGAATCGATACAATCAGGGCAGATCGCTCTGTTAAATCAAAAAAGGTTCCAGTACAGCCCTGCAGAAGAATATATAGGTCCCAAATTCCCCAAATTGTTCTAACTAAAATCACACTGCTGCCTACTATAACATATCTTTGACTGCAAAGCACTTTGTAATATCTTAAGGTCCTTTGTCCTCCAAAGGGCTTCTAAGCAGTCACACACCAGCAATGAATGCCAAGGGATCATTATGAATTACATTAGATTTCGAGTATATATACCAACTAGAATGATTTCCTCTCTGTTCTTGAATATGTTTATCTAAAGAACAATTTCCCTCTTTAAAGCAGTCTGTGAAATACACACTCTAGGAGGTTGATCATATTGAAACAAGTACATGAGATTGCAAGAGTCTGACTGAACGGAACTTCCTTTTTTCCCTCCATCACACACAAATAAAAAGCTCTCTCTTTTTCTTACAGTCCAAAGAAATGATAATTGTCTGCATGAATACACAGGGATTTAAAAACTTAGGACTGGAAATGCTGTGTTCGTGCCATATTATGTTTCAAGGTTTGGAGTCGGTCTCTAGATGCATCCAGAAAGATAAAAAAAAAACTTGGAGCTGGATGTGGAACACAGTGTTCCCAGCGCACACTACAGAAGCACATTTGATATTCTAGTTGTTTGAGCTTGTGTACAGATTGGTCTGTTGGACAGACAAAATGTGCTACTGCAGAACTTAAATTTAGAATGATGTCATTCTTTTGTAACTTAACTCATAATAGAGAGCCATCGCTGAATGCATATGTTACCCAGGTTTAGGTGACCCCAGGTTTAGGTGCTTTTTCCAAACATATTTGCTTGTATTTTCCAGGTAATTTTACTAAAAGCTGGTTCTTATGTCCTGGCAATAACTAAATTGAAATACAAAAAGCAAATACTCTCAGAAGTGTCTGCTTGCTTCCAGTGGCTCATTATATCAGTAATTATGTCAGTAAACAAATTCATAGTTGGATGAGAATGGACGGCAAATAAACAGTGTCCAAGTTCTCCGAATGCTGTCCCTCACCAGCATCATCTTGCATTTTTAGTTTTGGGTCAGACATACTTTCCCAGCCCCTTTTTGCAGATGGTGATTAAATCTTTAATTGTCAAGGGGAGGCGGGACTGCGGAGCAGGGAGAGGAAAAACTGGCAAACAGATTTTTAATTATGGCCCACTAAATTAAGATACCCATATTCAGTCCCATATCTCCGGCTGATCTACCCCCCCCCCCCCCCCCCCCCCACCCAAACTCCCCCCCCCCCCACTCTCTCTCTCCTCACTCCTCACTCCAGTGCCCCATGGCTCTGATTGTATTACTCATTCAGAGAGACCATCCGTCATTTCCAGTCACCGTACAACATGGCCGCATATCATACCACAGCTCAGGAATGAGAGAGGGAGGGACAGGGAGATAAAGAGTGAGGGAAATTGGAAATGGCCAAGAAAGAGCAAAAATCAAATTCATATCTGAGGATTGCTCTACTGCATCCTCCAGAAATCCTCCGTTAGATGAGGAGAGCAGCAAAATAATTAACACTGTTTCTTTAGAACGATGTTTAAAAGCTAGTCAAAGTTTACATACAGTATAAACAAGACATATCCATGTCAAGTACACAGGGTGTTTGTTAAGATAATTCTAATTAAATGTTGAGCAAATCACTTATTATGGCAAAGAATGAGTCTTTATAATACTCTGGACGACGTGCTTCATTTGTAGTCCATGACCATAAATGAAGACTTGAGAGTTTGAAATGTGACACAGGCAGATTTCCAGGGTGGATATTGTGTGTGTGTGTGTAAAAAAAAAAAAATTAATGTGAAAGCAGCCGCACAGGCTTGATATAATTACTGGATATCATACCGCTCTCAACATGTCTGGAATCCAATTGCCTGCACTGACATTAAGGTTGTGCTCAGAGAATATTGTTCTCCATGTCCATCTGTCCATGTACATATGTGTGTGTGTTTGTGTGCCAAGTACAGATATGCACATACATGTATTTGCATGCAATATAAGCATCCATCAGGCATGCATGCATTTATGTGTCTTTATTTTCCGCCTTGGCTGTGTGGAGCCATGTCTGTCACGGGATCAGTGCATTCACTATAATCCTACACAGACAAGCAGAATGACATCGATGTCTCTGCGACATTATAACAGTGTATCAGCAGTGGAAGTGACATGTTGTGTGTGGTTGAGAAAATGTGGATTGAGGAGACGGTCTGCCCCAGAATAATGACACCATCAGTACAGAAGCGAGGGCCTAAAAACAACAAATGTGTATGTTAGCAGGCGTAGAAATTATGACTGGAGCAATGCCCGACTGGCATTTAGAACTATTATGTGAAAAAAAAGTTGTATCTATGGTTCGTCCTATTTACTGGAGTAGTGAACAACGTATTCATTGCATTGGAACCTTATTGTGATTTTCCAGGTATTAGGAAGGACCTTGTGTGTTACCAGGGAAAAGGGGTTATAGCTTGTAAAAAACTTTCAATTGTGGAAAACGCATTAAAATATAAAATTAGAAAAAAAATTATGTCCTTGGCAGAGGCAACCTCCATTACTCATCGACCGGTTCTGGCCTCCATGTCATCCATTAATTCCTGATAATGGACACTTTGTCTAGCATTATCCATTACTTAACCATAGTTTTGTCACATCATAAACAGATATATTTTCAGCAGAGATTTGCAACAGTTTTTGAAGGCAAAGACAAATGATGTTGTACTGCCAATAGTGGTGTCAAGGAAGCGCTTCTATGTGTCAATCCAAAGGGCATGGACAAACAACATAGTTTATCATTCAGTGTGGAGGACTTGTTGGGATTGATGCGTACCAGCTCCTGTTTAAGGGGGCTTAAAAAAAACAAACCCTTTTTCCAGTGGTTACAAGAAGACTCAGGGATACATTAACCAACACATTACTGTATGGGTATCTTTGCCTAAAATCCAGATCAGATATCATTGCTAGTGACTTTGATTATTTGATCCAAATAGAATATGTCATTTTCCATTAAAATGTTATTGAACATTGTTTAGGATAGTAATTTGTATTACTTACATTAACTATAGAGAGTTAATTAGGGATAGGCCAGTCTCTAATTGTGCATGCAACTTTTCCCAAATGTAGGTTATGTTTAGCTCATTACTAACATTGAACTCTATCTACTTAATTTCTTCATTTCTGTGGGGACACACTAAACAGTCGGAACAGTCATATTTATTTCATACAGTACACGACACTAACAAAAAACATGTCTAAATAAAATATAGGGTATTGCTCACTACACTGTCACTAGTTCACTCCTGCAACTCCTACAGGCACAACTTGTGCTTACTTTTGTATTATTATTTTTCACTTTAATCAGTGTATCAACAAACTCTGTAGTATGGATCATTACTGTATTTTTTTCCCATTACGTGAATAAAGGTTTCATTGTTTGTGTTGTTAGTAGGACTGCATTTGTGAAA
>NW_023340268.1:15977348-15988047 GCF_004916995.1 Morone saxatilis
TTTTTTTTTTTACAGTATATATATATATATATATATATATATATATATATATATATATAAATGTGAACCAAAATAGTAACATGCAGCACTTTGACATTTGACATTCTTTTAAAACTAATTAGTTCACCAAAAAAAAAGTGTTTTTATAAGGGCAGAGTAACAAGGAACGGAGTATCTGCTACAGCGCTTTTTATTTTCTGATTGGACAATGAAAAGTGGTGACAACACCACAAAGACAGAAGAAACCAAATCCACCATTCTGTAGCTGCCAGGGAGAGTGAACCTTGGCGAGGGAAGTGAAATGTTGTTTTAAACAGGCAGAGTGAGGACAGCCTGCCCCAGAGTTTGGGTCATCAGTGTGGTCATTAAGCAGACTGTAATGGGCCATGAGAGAGGCTGTTCTGCTCTGGCGCCGGGCCGGCCAACCTGTGGATCACACCAACATTATCAGCCGACGGATCGCACCATTATGCCCTTGATGGAGGGGAACTCTGGATGGGTCTGGAGGAGACCGAAAATGGTTGCAGGCTGCTGAAAACCTGCAGACATACAACAAGCAGGTGTGGGAGTGGGCAGACACTGCAGAAACACACATTCACATGAAATATGTAAACATCCTCGTTAGGGAGTTTTGGTTGTGTATTTGTATTTGCGAGTCTACATTTAGTAACATTTATCAGATCACACAGCTAAGCTTGACATTCTGAGAGAAAACTATTCTTCCACCTCTTTTATTTTTATTTTTATTAGGAAATGGTGGCATCTGGAACCAGACCTACTCCCCTCTCCAGGCGGGCTGTTTTCTACTGCATCTGGGTTCTTTAGTGAATTCACATCCCTTTTTTTCCCTATTATTATATTTCATACAGGAAAGCTAAAGGTCACCGGCATCAGCATTCAGCGGGGAAAGTTGGAACGTGAGGGATTGCGTAGGAGGACGAGACAAGAGGTTGACAGAAATGCATTCACCACTACAAACGCTAATCACAGTAAATGTCAACCCAGCCACTCACTCCTGCCACTCCTTCCATATTTAGGCTATTTCATTTCCTGCCACAGACTTGTCTGTCTTGACAAAATGAAATGTTAGATGCCTAATGAGGCAGTTTTAATAAGAAACCTAGGAACTAAAAAAAGAAATTTGTAGCTACAAGATTATCTCGGGAAAAGAAATAAACCACCAACCCTGATCTGTCCTGTATTCCAGCATTCTCCATCTGCTCATTATTTCTTTGCCCTATCCACCCTGTGTTAGGTTTCTGCTGAAATATTGTGTCCTAGGGCAGAGCATACATAGGTTTTCATGTTTTATCAAATGAATACAAAGCAATTTCTTTAATGATATCCATACAGGAGAAACAAAAAGTGAAGCTTTCTGTAGACACAGTTTGCAAACACTCCATCCAAAAACTTCAACAAAACCCCCCTGCATCCCTTGAAGTTATCTGTTGTCCATCGGTCCAAGTTTTTGATAGCCAAGCATATAGCCAGGAGACATCACAACACTCATTAATCTTAGAGTGACTTTCCTGGTGGGAGTTAGGGAATTGCAGCGTGTTATGTCTCCCTCCACATCTACTGAGTGCTCAGTCCCGCTGCCAGCAATGGTCCGAAGAAGCAAAGAGGAGGCCGGTCTCGATGGAGAGGGATGTGGGCAGCATAAACCCACAGCAGCTCTAGGACAACACTCATACAGCACGGCAGTTGGCCAGACAAACTGCGCTGAGAGTCAAACTCACTCAGCATGCTGGTGGAGTTCACTGATTTTCAGAGAGACTGCACATTTGGTGTGGAGATGATGTGCACAGGAGGCCGTTTCTTTTCCGAATTCACAGTATCAAAAGATGGTTGATTTCACAGTTAGAGCTTATTTCTCCTCATTTCAACCTGCCCTCGCTCATGCAATCTGCTTCATCTGTTTTCCTCTTTGTCACTTATTAGGCTTTCATAGAGCGCACACAAAATGTTTAATTTGCCAGCCAACCAATCAGAGCAGGAGGTCTGGACATGCCTCTAATTGTGGTCAGTTGCCCAACTATTAAGCTGCTTGCCAACAGGAATTGAGTTAGAATGGTAAAATTCTCAACGCCACAAGAAACACCTCCAATCAGGACCTTCAAACAGAGGACAGCATGGAAATCAAATAAATATGCAGAGACCACAGTACCACACAATTAACAGGAATCTTATGAAAATAAATGTTGTTAGGAGTTCAACTTGTAGATGGAAAATATTTCTCAAAACTTATTTAAAAGTAGAGCCCATAATCCAAGCTTCCCTTTGGTCTGAAATACATTATATTTTACATATTGATCATTACAGAGCGTGTACAATCAGCTTCTTAAGATTAAATTAACTTAAAAGAAAATATAATAAACTGTCCACGTTAATGTTACAGGGGAGATCAAAATTCTTTAGGCATGCTTTTTTAGTTTTCAATCACAGTGATTGATTCGTACGTCAGCAGCAGAGACATTCTGAGGTGAAACGGTCTTTTTCCAGTGCATTCCCACCATGCCCTTGTATTCTGACCTTATGTCCAATCCATCAATTACGTCTCTGTTTTTAAACTCATTTATACTGACTAAGTATATGCTGCAGCTAGCTAGTGCATGCACAGACAATACATACATACAAATACATTGTTGTACACAGGTACTGCATATGCACACGCTCACACATTCATGCTGACAATGATTAATAATCAGGCTTGAATGAGTTCACTCCTCCAAAGGCTACTGTTTAAGCCAGGACTGATTTCCCCCGCATGACTAGAGTACTTTTATGCACGTTTCCAAGCACTCCCACACATTCACAAAGATACTTTTAAGGATGTGAGTCTGCAAAAATGGCCATGTTGTACTCAAACTGTTACTTACATACTTACTCTAGCGTTTAACATGGTAGAATAACTTGAACTCTGATTTTAATATTATCTGACATTGGTGAGCAACAAGTTACATTAAAAAAGATTATCTGACAGAGCATAATCATGTTATATTCTTAAAATTTTACTCTAAATAATGCATCATTGCACAGATACAGATTTGTCTTATGCATGGGTTAGTAAACATTCATCATGCATGCCAACCCTTTTACCCAGCTAAAGAAAATGTCTAAATAATCAGATCAAAACTAAATCAATTTATGTCTACTACAAACAAATAGTTTGAGTGAATTTACTTTTGTGCCAATGAGAAGATTGAGACCACTGTACGCTAACCATGAAGCTACAGCTAGCAGCCAATTAGTTTAGCTTAGCAGCTGGAAGTGGGGAAACAGCTAGCCTGGCTCTGTCCACAGTGACAATGAGAAGTCACTATGTACAAGAAATAGTTACATTATTAACATTAATGAGAATTAGTAAGCTTTAGAGGTGCTACCCCCTGCTTCTAGTCTTAATGCTAATTAAGCTAACAGGCTATTTAGCACATGGAAGTGAGAGCGGTTTCAACTTTCTCATCTCACATTGCAGATTGCAACTAACTGAACGTGTGTTTATATATTTAATGATCTGGGAATGAGAACGGGCTGTCAAGTGTGTAGGCGAAACTAAAGTGGACACAAAACTCAGCCAGTGTTTGGTTTGTCTGTTCTGGACTACTGTAGAAACAAGGCGGTACAACATAGCAGACTCCATGGAAGGCCTTTATTCAGGAGATTATACACTAATGAAAAAAATACATTACATTTTTATTAAAGTTTTGCAAATAGATCTTCCTAAATGTTACACACTGGAGCTTCAAGAAGCAAACTCATTTTACAGATGCCTATCAATTTTGAAAGAAAAGAACGCTGCTGATATGCATTGGCATGTGAATGATGAAACTTTTGCCTCTCCTTTAAGTCTGTTGAATTTTTTTGTTTTAATTCCGTCTGTATCTCTACCCGCCAATAGTTTCTGATGCCTGTCGTACAAGAGCCACTCTTAGCAAAATACAGCAGCATCTTTATCCCTGACTCTCCAGAACGCCATGCCCGAAGGATAGAAAAGACCTCAATTCATCATTCTGTGAAGAAAATTGCATTGCATAGCCTAAATGTCAAATGCCTGAAAAATGTGTAGAATGCGAATCAACAGATTGATAAAGGCAAATGCTGGGTTGGATACTACTTCACGGGAGTAGATCATGTCAGTTATGGAGCATGGGCTTGAAAATATAAGGAACCAAGGTCAGTAGTGGAAGACTGAAATTATATTTCACACCTCCCCTTATAGAAGAGTTTCCCTTTTGAATAATCACACCATTCAGGTCCATCATACGCTCACTATTATTGAGTAAACTGTTTTCTCAGAAAGGATATTTAGAATTAACATTTCTGTTGATGCATTGCTTTGACCCTTGGCGGAGAGGGTCAATGGGATTTGTGTGCAGTGTGTCAGGCCATTGCTTATTTACTGTACTGCAAACATGACAATGAATAGCTAAATTAAGGCCACTTATTGTACATGTAAATACAGATATAGAGAAACCCATGGCAGCTTGCCATGACATACCCACAGTCTATAAGTGAACCTTTGGAAAGTCTCATTGAGAAAGCCATTAACTGGGCTATGATGCTTGTCACCCTGCATTTGATCAATGCTTGGATTTTAAAGCCTCTTTTAAAATGTCACATCTACTTAATATCACATTATTCACCAGATAGAGTCCAGGCCTTTAAGGGTTTTCATGCCTTCTAAAGCAGAGGAAATTCTCTCTCTCATGAAAATCTGCGGGCAAATGTCACCTGAATTGTAATTTGTACATCATGGACTTCATGCTATTTTAAATGTCCTTTTCACATACTACATGCATGGAAGTAAATGTGTTTTTGCCTTGAGGTTTTCACTGAAGAAAATTACATATCATCCTAGGTAAAGGAAATTTCAGTTATCAAATTGTGTGTATCACATTATAGAAAACATATAGAACCTCCAGTAATTCAGATAAAATCTGTAGGATATGCTACAAATACATACAACATACAGTATTATGAAAAAAGCACACTAACAAAGCACTGAGCCCTTATTTTCTGATTTTACTTTATCCTCCTACAAGAACATGAAACTAGATGCCTTAACACTAGAGGGCTCACATGCATTGCCATAAAGAAGATCTCCTTTTTGTTCAAAGCATTGTGGGGGTTGTTAAAAATCTCCTGCTATCACACAGATGACTGTCCAATGTATTATTGATTATGCTTTATTGTGACGAAACATTGTTTTTATAGCCGTGGACAAAAATCTACACAGTAGATGGAATGTAACATCTGAATTCATAAGCAACCCTCCATCATGTCTCATGACACCAGAGTGCAAATTGAGGACAGCACAAACTCAGACGAAGGATTTTCCAGAAATTTAGATGAATTTAGAAGGAAGGAGGGTGAAAAGCGGGTGAGAAGGAGTAAGGAGGATTTTAGAGAGGCATTTGTGTGTATGTGTGTGCATGAGAGAACACTAATATGTGACTGTGTCTGCGTGTGTGCATTCCCGTGTTTCCTGATGTCCAAGTCTTGTAAAGTTTGTGTTTTTATGTGCGCGCTCTATCACACTGGTAAGTCAATCCTACACGGTAGCAGTGCATGTGTAAGCCTTTGCAAACTGAGCAGCTGGTGTCCCCTGTGGGAGTCATTAGCAGTGAAGCTCATCCTTTTGTCACACACTCCAGTGTCTGTCCCTCACCTCTCAGCCCAACCTCGGGGCCCATCATGTTCCCTCTGCACACCTGGCTTTACTTCCCTCTTCTTTCTGACTTCAAGGCTCCTCTGGCTGGCTGCTCCCATAGAAACTGAGCTAGATAAATGGAAAGAAAAGCAGGGATGGTGAATGAACAGGAAAGAGACAGGGTGGAAGAAAGGGAACACAGATAGGGACTGGGTGGAGGGAGAGAATGAGGTCTGTCAGCTCTCTACAACCTATTATCAGAGTCCTGGAGGACGCTCCTACCCCCCCGTACATACCTCTCCTTGTACAGTTAAAGACAAAAAGAGAGCTCACTCTCACTTTGTTCCTCTGCACCAGCTCCCATGTTATTTCCTTAAATCCCTCGCCTCCCTCACCCATCCAGCCGGCCAGCGCGACCGCCTGCTTGCCTGCCTTTGCTCACCACCTCTCCGCAGTCATGCCACAGGGAGAGTCGGTTATATGAAAGCCTCCTCTTCTCCCCTAATCTCAGCGTGGCAGAGAGGCTGGAGCTGGCTTCGCTTCAGATACACAGACCCCCGCTCGCTTGCCTCTGCCCAGAAAAAAATCTCTACTCATAGTTACCAATGACAGCATGCCAACACACGCTCAACACCAACCCAACAAGCCCCAACGCTTGTCTCCTTTATGGCTCAGCTCTGACCCTACTCAACCTTGCGTGTACTTATTAAGATGTAAATTCTAATTGTTTGTCTGGCTTCACTTTAGCATTTGCAAAATAGATATTTGAAAATGGATTGGGGGTGCTAAGAGGTGGATTGAAGAGAAGATAGGGAGTAAGCAGGTGGCTGGATTTAGGGATGAGTGCTGTTCCAGGAATTCAATAGTTCTCCAATGGACATGTCCCATGTCTCTTCTATATCAGACAGGAAATGAAGTGCAATTGATCCCTGTGGTAGATAGTTTGAGAAACAAAATACGTTTTTCCTGTTAGGCAACTGACTTAGAAATGCTGTTGTCATGGTCTCGAATTGTGGGAAATTAACTTGTCCCTGTCATATAATGTATCTACTGTACTCACTTGGGATGGTTTAGGGTCCTTCCCATGAGGACTGAGGCCATTCCTCACTGGATCCGAACGGAGACAGCGCAGATTGGGAATGAACTCTCTTTATGGATTTTTGCTCCAAATGAAGTGGCTCATTCCCTCCGAATGGCCATGACCCCAACACAATTAACCTGGCAATTTGTCACTTTCAAGGTTAACCACTGGGAGTTTGGGGAAATTGGCCAACTTGTCATCATCCTTCACTTCCTGATCGGTAATGAAAGAGAGGAGAGGTGATAGATGATGATCTCTCTCTGTTCACCCCTTCTTCTTTCACCTCCCTCCAATTCTTCATCTTTCTGACCTATCCTTTGTTTTGCTTGTATTTGCTCATCACCACACAGATGTTTGAGAAAAATCCACTGTCACAGGTTTTACTTAAGAATCACGGTATACCCTTACTAGCCTGTTAACCACTAGTGCATGTGGAAGCGAAGCGACATGGGCCCTTCCAACTGGATGAATAAAAATACCATTGATTTCCTATGAAGGCACAGCGCCAGGCCCAATGCACAGGCACACAGGGTATATCAGGTGTTAATGAATATCAATGTTAATCTAATGAAGGGGCAGAAAAAAAAGAGGAGAAGAAAGGCAAGACAAGCTGATTATGGACAAAGATGAGCTTTAAAAAGTTACTTGAGGGGTTTAAACACTAAATCTTTTAGATAAATTACAGCTATTACATTAAAAATACACAAAGGCGAAAACATAACATTACAAGGATAAATTAATTTATTCCGCGTAGGAGGTTTTTAATGTAATTTCACTTTCACTTATTAGGACAATTTTCACAGTCCTAACAATGACCCATAGCTTTCCTTGGTAACTATTCCTTTACTCAGACACAGGGGAGCTTTTACTTTATCACAGTCATTCTTGTTTGGCCTTATCCCCCTCCAGTGGAGTGATTATCAGGGCGTTAGGGTGAAGCTTGTCGTCTCAACACACACCAGGTCAAAGAAGACTGTCCTTCCCTTGCTCTGCAACCATTGTTAATTCTCTCCTATTTTATACCATTGATCTTCTGCCTCTCAGCCCAAACATCCAGGTCTTTGTGGAGCTGTTAAGCTGCTCAACTACTAGACTTTCTGCCCTCTTGTTGCAAGCACAATGTCGATCTCAAACTCCCCATGAACTGCCAAGTGGGTAAAAAAAACAAAAAGAAGCAAAGGTGAGGTACTTGGTACGAATAATGGAACTGCCTTCATGAAAAACACTAATTTACAGCTATTGTGCATTAATTTCCCTTATATTTTGCAATGCATGTTCTTTATGTGGTTTAGTTACTTTGTAAAATACAAACGTTCACCCTTGAATAATTGCTGGCCCGGAAATTACTCTGAAGCAAGAACACGCAGATGTGACAATGTTTGTGAGATGACATGTTACACAGATTGAAGAGTGTTTCTTCCAGATATTGGGGAAGAAAGACGACATGCAACAAAAGCCGTTTGCTGGATCTAAGCTTATGGTAGGACTTTTTTTTTGCTTTGTTAACCTGTCCACCCAAACCTCATCCCTGCAAGATTTTGCACCTTCCTGTCACATGGCAACAACAATCATGTTAACATAAAGATGGTGTTGTAAACATTTAAACAAATGTGGAAAGACATCCTCAAATTTTCAATGTTGACTTTCATGTACATTCATATTAATATTACAATTTGGTCACTTAGTGATGATTTATATGTAAAATGTAAATCCTTGGTTATTTACATTGTTTATTTCCTAGCAGCTTCTTCTTTTTCACTGCCTTGATGTGCTACTGCCACTAAGTTTTGTTTCTGAAATGACACAGCAAGACATGAGTCACCTGTGTCTGCCTGCACATGCAATGATAAATAATAACTACTCCACAGGGTAGTGTGACGGGGCAAGGGTTGGCCTTACTTTGTTCCTCTTTGTTTCAGGAAGTAGGCGGTGGAGCTGAGATTCCTCCCTGATGCAGCTCACCTGAGCAGGCTGGGCTCAGGAGGCTATAAATCAGACCTACAAGGCTTTCTCAACTCTCTACCCCTGGCCTGCTGACTGAACTGTAGGTTTCTGTTTGTGTTCTGGGTTTTACATTCATACATATACACCTCACCCTTCACTCACACAGGCATACTGATTTGCTGATAGACATATTAAACAGTATTGATTATTTTTGTATTTAAGTAATTAAATTGAGTTAACTATTCACAGACTGTGTGGTCTCCCTCTTTGTCGCACACTTTTGAGCCGGGTTGTGACAGTAGTTTTAAGTTTATCCCAGCTTGTTGAG
This sequence comes from Morone saxatilis, assembly GCF_004916995.1. Taxonomy (NCBI): domain Eukaryota; kingdom Metazoa; phylum Chordata; class Actinopteri; family Moronidae; genus Morone; species Morone saxatilis. The sequence continues at coordinate 15,986,352 of NW_023340268.1, forward strand.
TGGCTTTGATAATATAAACGTGAGATTCAAACACATGATATGGTTTTTTGTGAAGCTGCTATTTTTAAGGTCAAGAATGGACCTTCAAGCTTAATTTTGTATCCTCATTATAAACCATTTTAGCTAATTAACTACAACACGTACATCTTCTAGACAACTGGCACAATAAACAACACTTATACTTAAAAAAAAAAACCCTTTAACAGATAATAAAGGACATGTGTGAGTCTTTGTTGGAGTCAGCCACCCTGGAGAGTCATCCATCCCCCCACCCATCCCTTTTCTACCTGCTTATTTAGCACAGAACTGCAGTGGCAACAGGGCGTGCAGAGAAATCCAGACATCCTTCTGCACCGGGCGAGCAAAGAAACCCAGACATCCTCTACGCAGCGGCGACCTCCAGCTCCTCCTGGGGGACAGCCAAGCACTTTCAGGTCAGCTGCAAGATGTTCTCTCTCCAGTATGTCCTGGTCTGCCCTGCAGGTCCCCTCCTACTCAGTTGCATCCACAGTGCTGCCAAAGGGAGCCGGCAGGGAGCCATACTTGCTACCTCATTTGGCTTCTCTCAGTGTAGAGGTGCAGTGGCTCAGTGCGAAAAGGGGTGGGCTGTTCGCATCTGAGCTGAGACCGTAAAATAAGCCCCACTACTAGTGGAACATTTGACCATAAGACCATAAAACTAAATCACAATAAAAACATACAATAGGGTGAACTGCGTGAAGAAAGATCCTTAAGGCACAATTTGTAAAACTAATGTAACACTGTCCTGTACATATAATATAATTACTGTCATGTACTCTCAATTTAGGCAAAATCAGAAGATACAGATACGCTCAAGGAGGATTGATGGGACAGGACAACGGCTTGAAAAGAGTAGTAACAAAAATAGCTTAATTGGTAACAGTGCCACCTTTAAGTGCAAAACAAAATATTTCAAATACGACTAAATTCCTTTCTTCTATCATAAATTATCAACAACTCAGAAAATTACACTGACTAACTCTTAGTAAAACAACAAAACACTTCAGAATATGAGTTATGAAAATATATGGGCCCAAAAAAAAATAAACAAAGCAAGAAAGAAAATTCAAAAGAGAGAGAAGACAAGTCTGAATGTAGTCGCTGTTCAGTTTGTCCTTCTTCAGTGTGTTTGGGTGATTGTTCACCTTCATACAAAAAAAACAACCTGCATAGAGCAGTAGTAGTAGCATCTCTTCAGTAAAATCTTATGTCTCATTAATCTCTCTTAATTATGTATTTATCTTTTTTATCTATTTATCTTAACTGTACAGAATTAACTCTCTTTTAGCTTAAATCAATGAACATAAATTATTCAATGACAAAGTATCACATACAGCTACACAATAACTTTTTAACAGCCAACACACAATTATGTATATGACTTTCAATCATATTTTCACTCAAGAAAAATAAATGAATTATCTTCTGTAAACTCAAGTGCACACAGCATGTGTTTGAGCTCAACAACCGGCTCAAACCAGTTTAAACCAGCTTTCTTAGCTGTTTAGCATGTGCTAGCGCAATTAACGCAGATTCAGATTAACAGAGTCATTTCTTTCCACAGAAATACACAATAAAATTTTCAACCTCAACACACGTTGACATGTTTCCGGTTGGTTTTTAAACACTATCACAGAAGCATAACTATACACAGTGGAGACATATTCAATAAAAT
>NW_023340268.1:15988147-15998612 GCF_004916995.1 Morone saxatilis
CCCCCCCCCCCCGTCCACATGCCTGCATTATCCTAAGCCAAAGCATCCGAGGTGTGTAACGTAAGCCTCTGCAGTGCGCCTCATGTTTCATAAAGAGATAAGGGCCACTAAAAATACCCATCGTGTGTGGAAAGATAGCCAAGCATTAGGAGAGGTATCTACAGCGAGCAGCCAGCAAAGCACAGTTTCCTTTAATTCCAACCACAGACATCTAAGAAAAAGAAAGTGGGATCCCATAGACCCAGCCATAGATACTACTTTATACAGAAACAGATTAAAAATATTCAGTTAAAACAGCTCTGTGTGGATGTATTATTAATATTAATCTGCTCTTAAAACCAGAAATAGAAAAGAAAATAATATTTCCACTGAATGACGCCATGATATAATGTATCATATGGTGATAAAAAAAAGAAAGAGAGTAGATACGTGACTACATATGTTTCTGAAGAAATTCAGGGAGATTAGTTTTAAGCTCAGGTCTATTTAAATCGTTTAGACTTCATAAAACAGGTTCCCTGCAGTTATGTGAGAATGGAAATTGAGTTGGATCTCCAAGATCCAGATTTTTCTAGACACCATCTTAACCAAAGATTGATCCCTGACTACTACAGCTGTTAAACTTATTGTCACTTCTCACTATGAGTAAAGCCAGCTCTGATGCGAGTATGTTCAGGTAGTGGTATATAACATCTTTCAGATAGCTTTTATATCTTACAGCTCTATGTAGGATCATATATTAAAGCTAAAGGAGAACTATCATCAAGCTTCATGCTGCTTCAACTAGTCTGTCCCTCTCTGTATGCACAAGGCTGGGGCACAGCATGGTGAGTGTGTTTGCACTGCTGTTTTTATTGATGCATACAGAGTACCAGAAGGGCAGCTGTGAGCACACACACTTCCAAACTAATTGGGGTGGCTGTCGTCATTCAAACTCTCGGGGCAGCAGCTATTGTACGTACATAACCTGAAGTTACATGTAACTTGTTAGAGTGAAACTGTGAGTGAAGGGAGGCAGATCAAGATTTTTTTGGCTTTGAGCAAGTGTTTGTCTCTCTACCCATCTGTGTCCCCTCACACTATCCAGTGCTCAGTCTGTTCTCCACAGAGATTACATTTTTTTTTTACATGCTCAGACAAACAGATGGATAAGACAAGAGAAAATGAGAGGCAGCTTTATAAAAAAAAAAAAAAAAAAACCTGGCTTCATTTTTCAGGACTATCAGGAGATCTTAAAATGATAAGAAACATTTATTTGTACCAAGTGAATCAGGAGACTTGCCAGCAAGTTTTTCCTCCAGCAACCGTAGCCCTTATGCGGGCAAATTCAACACACTACATTAAAAACTCATCAGTGTTCTTAAAAGTGTCTTGACCCTCAGAATTATCAGCAGCAATCAATTATTCAGAGTCAAACACTGAGTGCTGATTTAGCTGAAGAACTTTTACTTAATAAAAAGTTTCCTCCTCTCAGACGAAAGTTTCATTCATCATTTTTAGTTTGTATGATGTTAAACACTAGTCAAAAGGACACTTTTGATACAATTTGATGCAGCTTGTTGCACCACTGTGGAATATTCAAAAATAATTCATATTACTTCCTCTTGTTCTTTGTCCTCTTCTACTTCCTCTTTCACCTCTACTATGTTTTTCATTTTCATTTCAATTTCATCTTCCTCTCCCATTTCCTCTTCAACTTCTTGTTCATCTTCTGCTTCCACCTATTTTTTTTCTTCTTCTTCTTCCTAACCATCCACTTTTATTTCATTTTCAACTCCCATTTCTTCTTCCTCATCCTATTTTACTTTAACACCAGTTTCCCTTTTCCTTCTTCTACTTCCACCACATATTTTAGTTCAATGCATCATTTTCCCCTTTCTCTACCTTCAATTCTCTACTTCAATCTACTTCTTCTTTCATTTCATTTTCAGCTTCCACTTCTTCTTTTTCATATTCCACTTCTATTATTTTTTCCTCTTCTTCCTCTTTCAATTATATTTCTTCCTTTTCCTCTTCCTTCTACACTTATTCATCTTTTCCTTATTTTAATATCAAACACAATGTATTTATTAATCTACGTTCTTGTGTACCTATACAGTATTTCTTCCAACCCAAAAGGTCACAAGCATCATAATTAAAATAGAATACAATAGACTCACAAACACACTTAACATTAAGATATGTTTTCCCTTGACACTTTGCTTTTCTCTTTCTGCTTGTGAAGGTGCAGACTGATTACAAATTATACAGTTCTGGTTGGCACAAACAAGGCACAGACTTCGGTTTTGACAGGAAACAGATTACAACTGCAGGGGCAAACGCTTGAACCTTTTCCAGTTCCTTCGGATCTTCTCCAGACCTTCACCATTTGGATTTCTATCAAGCCAAAGTGGCTGTCGAGTCATCGCTTGCTACTCATCTTAACTGGGATACGAATGGAAAGAGATTACTGTGGATACACTCACCTAGCCTGCCCCACCCAACCAGCATTTCATCTCTCAGTGTGATTAAATGGGAGACATTCACACCCGATTTGTTAATTCATCAAAACGGTACCTTGTGGGATACAGAGGTTGTATTAATCACATTTTGGGCAAATTCATGTTGGCTTGCATAAAGCTCAAACAGGCATGCATTACAGATTAGTCTTCTGGTGAAGGTGCCTCACCAGAGGCTCATCGCATTAATATATTACCCCAGTCACAAGGTCTAAAGTGAGAAAGAATGAGAGAGAGAGTATGTGTCTATTGATGGAGACGACAGTGAATACAGATGATGAACTTAGAATATCAACCAAAGATCTATGAATGCTTTTTTGAGAAGCAAAACCAATTTGAAACACAATAAATGGAGTCAGAGATATGAAACCTGCTGATTTGTGAACTTTTCTCACAGCCCTGTCCTCTTTGAAGAGACTGGCTGCTAGGAGTGAATTGTAATCAACTGCAGAAAAGCAGCACTTTGCTTGTAAGGAAAACTGTTCTTATAAAATTCCCACAGAGGAAATGGAGGTGTGGGCCTGCTGGTCATTTTGTTTTCCCCTCCTTTGTCGTCTAATTTGTCTCATAACTACAAGGTTTTGTAAGAATCATTAGAAGGTAAATCCCCTTGGCTCAACTTGCCACAGTAAAGCACTGGCATTCAAGGCTTGATAAATGGACACTCAACACTGGTTATTATGATGAATGGGAATTTCACACTGGTAACAGTGCCAGGTATGGGAGAAAAAAAGCCTCGAAAGAAATTCCTCCCAAAAGTGCTGCCAATGGCAAATTGAAAACGGATGCCTATAGGGTCAGTTGACATTCACACTGTTGGCTTTTATTGGATTGTTGGACTTGCTTGAAGTTAGGCCAGGGTGTAGGGAGGTGCTTTGACAAAACATAATCCATTTCCAAAAAAAAGTTTGAAAAAGAAGTCCAATACCTCTAAAGCTTGTTGGGAAAAGAGAGTCAATAAACAGATCATCTGTTACCATGGTGAGCGCAGAGAAGTGAAGGTCCATGGTTGTGTACCCATCAGTACAGGTTGCTGGGCCCTGTGCTGCAGACATGGATGCAGCCAACCAATACATTACAGCAACCTTATTATCATTAGAGAAGTACATGAAAGAGGGAGCAAGAGAGAGAGGGGTGACGTTGCAGACTACAGTGGGTGTCTGATGAATGGGGGATATCAAGCAGGGAAGAAAAAGAGAGCGAAGGCATGAGCAAAAGGGAGCGGAGAGATGCAGAAGCAAGGGAGGTACAGTATAGGGCAATTTAATCACAACCATCTCAGTTGGATAATAAGAGAGGAGCGAGAGAGTATAAATAGTGAGCGAGAGACTAATGGAACTCATTTTAGTAGAGTATTTAACCTATTTCAGAGAGAATCCAGGGTAATCAATTAAAAGTGCTTTTAGCCCAGGCCTCAACTTTAATTACTCTTCAAATGTGATTATTCTCTGACATGCTACCTTAGTCCTAGAAATAGATATAATATGAGCTACATTAAAGTGTTGGCTCCTGTAGTCTGCAACCAGAGAGACAGACCCACAAAAATGCCAAAGGCAATGATGACAATACTTCATTAACTTTGGGTATAAATGTATTTTATGTCAGTTTTACTGTGCATATTCCACAAATGTCAATGTATATCATTAGTGAATTGGGTGAACTTGTTTTTTAAGCTGTCATATAAAAAGATTAAAAGATTTCCTTTTTTAAAAAATATTTGTAGGACTGTCGTGGTGTTTTTCCACTGTTAGGACATTCTTTATTTCATCTTTTTGCTAGCGCCACCAGCAGGTTGATGTTTGGGATGACTACTATTTAGATGGATTACCATGAAATTTAGTGCACAAATGAATGATGGTTTCTGATAATTTTAGTAAACTCTCAACTTTTCATCTAGCATCACAACCAAATACCTGTTTGTGACTTCTATGTTTCTAACTGAAATGCTTAGAAACAGGGATACAAAACCTAATAATTGTCTAAAATTCTTCTTGTTTGGCAGGTCATGACGGCTGACCTGTGGGCGCTGTGACGGCCTAAAGTCCTCTCCCCTCAGTCACAATGCCAGCAGCCAGTTAAAACCGAAGCCTACAGGTGTTCAGTCAATATGTGCTCACAGTCCCCAGGAGGGGGATATAGAGGTCTGTTACAGTCACAGTGGCAGTCTTGTGGTAGGCCTGTTTGTTTGAAAGTCAACCCAACACTAATTCACTGCTCTGAATCACTCTCAGAAGGGGAGAGGGATAGAAACAGCTGGAGGGTGTACTTCTAAAAATATGCAACTCGGCATTCGCAGTATAGTCCCAGTGAGACAGTGTGTAATGTTACTGTTTGCAGAAACATGTGTACACACAATGTGTAGGAAAATCATGTCCTAATGCCCATTTGGATGGATGAAAAAGAAAATAGAACAGGGGCTTTGATTTTGAGTTTTAGTTTTGTAAAGCTCCCTGTTATCTGTCACATCTGATGATGAGCAATGGGCCATATTTTCCTGTATTTTACATCTTTCATGCAAACCCAGCAGGGAGAATATCCCTTCCTGTCACAGAGGACATGCATGGACGACATGTCCATTAAAATACAAGCAATGTTACTGCCACTCAGTGAGAGAAGTGATTGTCAATGGCACACAAGCATTTCCTTGAGTGCTGAGTGCCAATTAGGAAGCTGAAAAGACGTAAAACTGCTTCAAGTGATGGCAATGGGAATGTTTCTATGTTGACATTCACATACTTCTTTAAGAGGGTTCTTGTCAAACAGCTCTAAAAGCATGTATTCAACAGTTAATATACACACTTTGAATCCTTGCAATTTTCCTTTTAGTAGCTAGGGACATACTATATGCTGCTGAACCTTACACCTGGATCTTGCTAGTTCTTATGTTCAGTCAGATGCAGGAACAGCTAACAAAAAACCCAACAATCAAACAAAATAGAAAGTTAAAGCTGATGTCTAAATACATGGATAATCAGTTAATACAAAGCTACATACATACAAAGCTTCATACATAAGAGTGCACCGGGTGATTCTCAGTGGCGGGGAAATTCAGTGAGGGGAAAACAAAAAGAGAAAAGAGGTGTCATTTAGAAAAACAGAAATGATAAATGGATACATCCACCATGGATAAATCCGCCATGACAATGTGTGCACCGATATTATCTATAGATACCCAGCAACACTGAAACAGAATCAGTTTTGTATATAAATATAATAGTTACTATGTTGAAATTCTCGTGGAAAGCTTTTTCCCATATATGTAACTAACTAACTACCAAAAATGTCATGTGGTTGCACACTTACTGTTTCAAAAACTCAAACTAGGTTAAATACTAGCATATACCTACTAAGTTGCTAAAACTGCTGGCACATACTGTTTTGCACATTCACATTGCCCAATACAATATTTCTTTATTATAGTGATTAAAATGATTCTATCTATGAGTTATAGCATCCTATATAGTTCTATTGAGACCTTTACTTTTATGAGTGTTGTATGTCACGTTTTTAACCCTCTTTTTTCAACTTCCAGTCCCTCCAGCTTTGGGTCGAGTAACTTCTAACTAACACTCCTCCTAAAACTGATTCAAGAGAACAACCATAGCTGTAGATTCACAGCTTTCCACACCCATCCCACTGGATGAGCACTCTGTGACTCAGTGATGGCTTGACAGATGGATTATATCCCTGTTGTCGGAGCCTCGCTGCCGGCCATGGGGGAGAAGTGTTTGATAAAGGCATGTCAAAACAGTTGGAGAGTTCTCGGACTGAGAAGTCCACACTGGGGGAGGGCCAAGATCATGTCAGCCTCAGCGCTGTCTCATGCAAGGTAAAGGATTGTGCGTTCACTCAAGGTGTTGACAGAAAAGAGGGGAGAGCAACAACTTTAGCATGCAATGGATGTGTTATTTTGATTCTTAGAAAGCACAATTTTGTTTGTTTGGAGCCTTGGAAAAAACATGCTGACTAACTGTTCTCTAGCGACCTTGCATCCAGTTTGAGTGTGTTTGTGTGTGTTGGGAGTTGGTAATAAAGAAAGGTGGGGGCTTCTATAGACACAGAGCAGCTTAAGTTTAATTGCTTGTGGTGGCAGTCAAAGTCAATATGCTGGTCAATGGCCCGTGCATCCCGCAGGTTCATTTCCCCATAATTACTCTACATGCGCCTAGCCAATGCATAAGTCTGTCATCATTAAAATAATAAGAATGGGTTGGGCAGGGAGGAGAGCAGGAAGAATGGAGAAACAAATGCAAAATAAATGAATGAATCAATACTGCAGACAAGAGGAAGAGATGGCTTGGCACAGCAGAGGTACAGAGACACAGAATGTGTTGGGCAGGTCTGTGGTTTCTCAAATGCACGCATGATCAGATGCAAACAATGAAATACATATACATACACATGCACATGTACACATACATGACTTTATGTGGCCAATGTTTCATTTTGGGCAAACTTTTAATGTGGGTTTTTGAAATGCAAAAAAATAAAATAAGAATAGGGTTAGAAAATACATCACTAAAACTTGCTTGAACAGAAGAAAGTTTTTTGTCGAATAACTGATGACTAATTTTATAGCTTTTCATTGTCAGCTGTTAGTGATTGCATTTTATATTTAAAAATCCTTTTTTTAAATGCACACACTAACGGCCAACACAATTATGATGACTGGTACGTCTGACAGCAATGAATAACAAGGTCATGATGAACATTGCAATATGAATAAGAATTCACCAGATGTATTTTAATGCAACTGCCCATGGCCTTTCTACCTCAAGCAAACTGAAAAAACATTTTATTTTGTGATAAGTAAGACATCAGATTTGCCTTTTCCATTCAGCCCCCCTAATTCAGTTTATATTTTGGATCAAAATACTTGGACGGAAAGCTAGTTATTGACAGAAATGTAATAAGCATTCCCAAAGCACCAGCTCAGCTCATTACAGTTCCCCTGAACCTGCTGGATTGCAGCGTAATGCGGAACAAATACAAGGTGTGTGTGTTTGCGCTTGTGCTCATTTGTGCGTGTGAGGTGGTGTGCGTCCGCCGTGGCGTAGCCATGTGTTCTGCAGTTGCTGAGTGTAATCCTCGGCCTTTACCAGCTGCCCACAGGTCTTTCAAAAACGTCTCACTCGAATTAAAAACAGGTGGACACAGTTTGATTAGCTTGTTAAAACACACCTGCTTCTGAAGGGCAAGGCACTACAAACACATACACACATTTACACACACTATACACACACAAAAAACTTATTGGGGCCTGTGGAGCCAAGATAATTATTATAGGAGGAAATATTGCTGGTTTTTAAAGGGTTTTTACAGTAAAAGACTGCAATACTAAGCTTCTTAATGCTCATGGGTGACAATTATGCAAACAAAAAGACAATATACAGTGGACTTGCTCACAGTCATTTGTTTTGTGCTGTGTGGTAAAAATGTTGGTGCTCATTTTATGCAAGTTGGCTTTTCTTTTGAAATGTGCCGTATGTGTCATACACTTTATTTAGTTCAGCTGTATTACTTTTATTTCCTAAAACAAGAGGAATACACATGAGCTGTCATATAGCTACAGTAGTAGAACTCCACTGAGAATTAGAGGAAAGAGATGAAACAACTTGCACTGACAGTCACGACACATTTTCTATTTAGCAATATAATAAATGTGAAAGTTAATGTGAAAACTGTATTGTACTTGAAAAACAACACGCATCAGCATAGTATGACAAATTCAGAATTTCAGGCCTCTAATTTTTGGACATGTTTAACACTGTTGTGTCTCTACCATAAATACTGTATACAGTTTATTTAGAATGCAAATTAGCCCTCAAGCTTTATTTTTGGTATCCTCAATATTCTTTTTATTGCTTGTGGCAATTATTTACATATATTCGTTTTTAAAATTTAACTCAGTTATTCACTCCTATTTGATTTTATTTCATAGGTTCCTCACATAGTCTGAACTGGAAATGGTATCCTAGACTGTAAATTTAGAAACTGTGCGGACTTGATTGTTATCTGAAGTATACAGACACCAATCGTCACAATGGTGGTATTACAATACATTAATTAAACTAATAGATGGTCTAATGATTCAGAAAGTGTCTTGCGGTTTTATGGTGTGCTGTGATGTTTCCACTGGCTGGCAGGCACCAAAGACTCTGGAAAAGCATTTTATGGTATGCCAGCAGGTTAACAGCTATTTGAAAGCCCATTGAGTCATTGTTACATTTAAACGTTCTCAAACATGAAGCGTTTTATTTCAGTGTCAGCCTTTACTTCAGTGACCAGCATGTAAATGTAAAATGTGTGTGTGTGTGTATGTGTGTGTGTGTGTGTGCACTTGCAAACCTATCCAACAGTGGACCAGAACTTTGTAACACAGTCACAAACAGGGGACTAACAATCCACCAGGGGACATTGTTTAGGTCATGGTGTGAATGGCTTTCAGCCCCAGGCTGTCTATCAGACTGTAGAGGGGCTATTGCACAGGTGAGTACTTAGTGAAGAAACCAGTCTCTTCAAACATGATTTGTTATTATTATATTATATATGATTATATTTCTATGACTCAATTTATATTAATCAGAATACATTTTATTTGAATATTGTATGGAATTAGAGCAATCCACTGTTGGCTGCTACAATTCTCCACTTAGATAGCAATGAACGACATTCGACCTCAAGAATACATAGAAAAGAAATAAGCAAAATGAATAATACTTGAGAAAGTAATAATCTAAATATAATATAATCTGTAGTGATGTTATTTTTATTTTTTATGTTTTATTAAAGTGCAGCAAGTGTAGCTTTTTTTGAAATGTGGAGTGTGTTTTGAACCTTAATGACAACCTATCATGATACTCAGTATATAAGTGAAAAAAACCAAACAAACTTATTTTTGACATATACGTACAATATTTAAGGAACAAGTCAGCTAGAGGATAGATTAACCCCACAAAGCCCACTGTTAGATTACTGCAAAACAAATTTGGGTAAAAGTTTATATTAAGGCACACATATTTCCCATTAACTAATTAACTTATTAGCATGCATATTAGTAGCATATTGGCTAGCCATTATAAAGCACTTAATAATGCCTTATTGTGCATCACCCTATACTACAACTACTAGGTTCTAGGCCACTACTGTAGTCATTGTATAGCTTAATTAATTCAATTTTTTACACCTTAACTAATTGTTGTCATGGGAAAAATACGTCTGCCACTGGTTGGCTCCTTTGCAGCATCCGCAGCATCCACAGCATCCGCAACAGCTGCCTTTAAAATGTCTGGACTATTCACAATTCGGGAGGGGGGCAGAAACTTGGCAGCATCATCATCTCTGTTTGTTTATTGTTTTGGCCTAGGTTACATTAAAGTTTTTTTCTAGTCTTTGTTACATTTTTAGTTCATAATTGTAAAATAAATCACCCTTACTTTCTTGGTAAATCAGTGTTCGGGTTTGGTATGGGGACAGGGGAGGGAAAGTCCTTTTTCTTACTTTTATGTACCATATCACTCCTACCCCCTAGACAGGGGCGTAATTGGCTGCATTAAGTTCACACTGATACTCAGTATGGGCCACTTTATAAGTCTTTATTTCCGCCTTCAATAATAAGTATGGTTTAATCTTGCTGTATATGAAAAGTGACCTGAGATAACTTATATTTTGGCGCTATATAAATAAAATTTAATTGAATTGAATTTACATCTGTAATGGTAATTTTTAAGAACCTATACAACCCTTTGACCTGGTCATTGTAAAACCATACGCAACTGTTAAAGAGGCTATTATGATGCATATAACCTTTTAGCTGTTTTATCTACACTCTATGTCCAAGTACACAGGGGATGTTGAGACTTCCAATAAGAGCCAAGGACATGATCATCTCCCACACGTATCTGTCTGTTTACGTTCCAGAACTCAGGGGAATGTGGTAACTGTGTTAGTGACACTCCAACATGGAT
>NW_023340268.1:15998712-16001251 GCF_004916995.1 Morone saxatilis
TTTATTAAACAAATTGCCACCCCACATCCCAGTATTGTCAACTAAAATGTTTTTTAAGCACACACAGTTTAGCTGGTATGTTCGTGTTTAAGAGGGCATTGAAATGGTGATGAGCTATCGGCAGATCATCTCAGAACCATCACAAAATGATACAGATCTATGAATATGGCTATATGTTGAGTTTTGTTTATAACTTGGCGTTCTAACACAGAAAGTTGGTCCACACTTGGACAACACAATGTCAAACTCTGACATTAACCCCAACCCAGCTAAAATACAAAACATCTAACCATGTACGTTCTTTATTATGTATGTACATTTCATACAATAACCTTGTGAATGTTTTGCATGTGACCTTATTCCTTTTACTCAAAGCTTTTTAGGAACCATTACATTTTAAAAGTCTTCAGTTCATGATGTGGACATAAAAAATGTCCTCTACACTGAAGTAGTGAATTGACCATGCAGCACCCAGGTGCTTCACAGATCCTAATTTGTAAGGTTTTATTCAGGTGAGCTGCCGCTGACGAGTGAGTGACTTGGAACGGGTGAGGGATGTGAATCTGTACTAGACAATCTGTGTCACTCCTTATTGGTCAGCAGCTTAGGGTAGGGTTTCCGGGTAGCTGACAATAGTCGTTAGACCTTTTCACATTGGGCTTCAGGGTTGTTTACTTATTAGTTATTTCATAAATATAAATTGTAATTGAATTATTTCAAGGAGAGAATTAGACAGGTCGGCTGCAAGTGTCTGCTCTCTCTGGTCTATACGGTCTATTTGCTGCTCCATTCTTTTCTCAATTAGAGAACAAACTGTAGGAAATAAAAGAAAAATATAATATTAATGTAGTAATACTATATTGTAGGTGATGTAGGATTTTGTCAGAAGGGCTGGGAGAAAATTACTAAATGGATTTATGGGAGCCCTTAAGCTTCAAAAACTAGTAATCATAGTGTTTTTACAAAACTGCTATGGATATTTTAACATTCACACATAACACCTACTTATATATGTATTTCATTCACCAATGATTGCATTGTCCATTGTGATGATGTCATGATTTATTTACTCAAATTTAATTGTTGTGATCATAATAAAATTGCAATGACTAAAACAAAAAACACTAGGTCTATTGATCTGATCCAATGTCAGCTTGTTAAGCAGTCCCAAATTCTGGCCTGTGTGCTACATTGATGTACGGTAGATGTAAATTCAGTGTGGGGGTTAGGAAGCCTTATCTTCATACAACACCTCCCATAGTTTTTGTGCACACACACAAACACAAGGGCTGCTCGCAGTGAAACACCACCGCGGGCAGGGCTGAGCTCCTACACTGAGGCCAGACAGAGAGTTATTCACCTGTAATAATAAGGAAAATAAGTAAGTGTTGGATCAGAACTTGGTTTTAGCAGATATTACATGGGGATCAGGCAAAAAAAAGAGCAGTTGAAAATAGGTTTTTGAGAAAATTGAGAAAAAGTCATAAAATTTGAAATTGTTTAACTGAGAAAAGATCAAGATGATTTTAGTGATAAAAAAGATTAAAATTTCTCTAGGCCAAGCTTTTTTGTTGTTGCTCCAGGAGGAGAGGAAAGACAGTCTGATAGGAGCCATGCTGGCCAAGCTTGGACTTACAGCTGCTTCTGGCTAATGTCCGATTTTGGATGAAATGGGACTCAGGCTGGCCAAACAATAGGAAATAAGAGACTTTTGTGCCCACATCTTTACAGAGACCTGCTCCATCAACATCCTGGATCAACACTCGACAGGCAGACTGTGTTCCCCGCCAACAAAAAGCCAATAAGAGTAATTAATTAATGTAATTGCGCAAAGGTTGTAGAGACGACGGAAACAAACACTCAGCAGAATACAGACAATTCATTCAGATAACTCAGGCAAAGTGTGCACCATAGCACCAAACAGAAACCCCCACCAGACAATATTTTATACTTTCTTGTGAAAAAAAACAGGCTTTGTTTTTTTTTAATTGCAATACAGAGCAATTCAGTTGTCAGGCATATACAGTTGATGATTTTAATAACCTTAATGTACTTGAAGTGTGCACTACGCATTGTAATATCTTTTTTATATTGCATATGGGGCCGCACACCAGTCAGGGTGCCCAGGTGCTCATAATGTTATGGCTAATCAATGTAAATTGAGATAACTGCATTGCCTGATTCTCTCCTCAAATATTTTCAGATACGTATTTTAGAGTACTGTTCAGCTGTAATATGATGAAATATGTTACCAGGCTGCCATTTCTTCCTGCTTGAAAACAGATGAGCCACCAGCCAGAGAGTTTATTGTTCCAGTGTGTCTGATTTAATTCTTTCTTTCTACCATTTGAGTAAAAAGGAATTCCACAGCCCTTTTTCTCTGATCATGTAGCACCAGATTCAAAAATATTTATGTCGTTCTACGACATAGACAGTCCAGCTTTATGAAAAGACCCTATATCCGTCTGAGATAGGCTGTATCATTAGAATGTCAGTGCCCATTTTAAACTGTACATCTCTCTCTGTCTGTCTCTCTGGT
>NW_023340268.1:16001351-16043859 GCF_004916995.1 Morone saxatilis
AACTGAATTGAAAATTGAATTGAATGTTGCGAAAACATTGATGGAATCTGTGATTCATATCAACAGAATAGTTTTTCTGTCAAAACTATATTCCAATGATGCAAGATTTAGATTTTACTAGAAGGTCACCTCTTGTACTGTTGAGAGTGATAGAAGCAGCATTATATCAAAATTAAGGATGAATAAGGACAGAGGAGAAAATCAGAACAGCAAATTAAATTTACTGTGAACAGAATAAGTCAGTGTCTTTTATCTGACCTTGCTATATTCATAAATTAGTTTTAAATGAATGCCCTAAAGATGCCCAAACTGCCAAAACAAAGTATAGTTGACAAATGATTCCAAATCTGCCTAAGATTGAGAAATGTTTGTTATTAAGCAAATACAAAATAATAATTAGGGCTGTCCCCAACTAAAGATTTTCCTAGTCGATCACTAGTTGTTAAATAAAGCCAATGGTTGACTAGTCATCACACATTAATGATATTGATTTAATTATTGAAATATATATATATATATATTACACCGCCTGTTAAATAGAAAAGTGGTATTGAACCTGAACATATAAGAACAACCAGCAAGGAGACTGAACATTTAATTAATTTGATTAATCTCCTGTCTCTGCCTCAACCCACCGTGTCTTAACTTCCAGAGTCGTAATAGTCATGTTCGGAGCTGGTATAAATCAGCTGGCCTCCGTTGGTCCACTCCACTCTGGTATAGTCAGCTAATAAGACTGCTAACTAGCAAGTGGCAGCAGCTAGTACAGTAAGCATATCCAACAGTGTACCCACCCTGTGTTACAAGACTAAAGGTCTGTGTTGCAACAATACTTTGGTCCCAGTGAGAAGGTGCAGCTCCCAAACAGAGTTTGAGAATTGTTTTTGTTTTCTGTGACTATCCAATTAATTAAAAGTGGGTCGACTAAACCTCTTCCCAGCGACTAATGATTAAGTCAACTGTTAGGGGGCAGCCCTAGATATAATTCACAGGATTATAAAACTCATGCATACTTCACAATTCAACACAGGTCATAAAAAGAATATGAATTCCCTGAAGAGAAAATTAAAATGAGTGAACTATTGTAATAATATATAATTAAAGTTATATAAAGTAATTTTGTTGCAAACACTGCAGGCCTTCATATTAGTGCATGCAGCCAAGTTACTTGCAGGTAAATCATTATTTATTCTCAATTAAGGTGTCCATGATTATTTTTGTAATATCTGTATCGCAGATAAAAGTTTAAATATTGAAAACATTACAGTTAAATTGTGTTTTTGAAAGAAACAAAGAAAGTCCGTAAACAAACACTCATTAGGTGAAAGCATGGGTACAGGTAGTGTACTGCCACTGTAGTGCAAGTCCCCTCTTGGCTATTTCTTTAAAAAAAAGAAAATTAATATTATGGTTAAAGACCTTGAAAGAAAAAATTGTATTCTATTTGAATATTTTTGTAAATGATCAGAAATAGGGGTTCCCTCTTCAATGGTGTAGACTGACAGTCCACTGTTGGTAATAAAGGACTGTATGTGTGTGTGTGTGTGGGGGGGGTTAGCTAAGCTTAAACAGTATTGCAGAGTAATTCCCCACAATCACCAATGGGACAAGGGCAATTGAACCCTGGCACTTCATGTTTTAAATGCTCATTTATGCGTCAAATGTACCTTTGGAAGATAATAAGACACCATAATAGATTTTTATGAAAATGCATTACATGGGAGGGAAGCTAGTGCACGTAAACCCTCTACCCTTCCCTTTCTCTCACCCTTCAACAAATCCCTTTCAAGCAGCTATGCTCTGGGTCCATAAAACTTCTCCATATGAATATTTAATGTACAACTCATGTAATGCAAATTCTACTTGGTTTTATTTTTCCCTCTGCCCAGTCCATTATTTTGCCAAGTGCTGCCACAGATCTCGGTGAGAGCTGCGACTCCCTGGTGAGCATCCAAAGGCTTTGCACACACACAGCCTTTAACACACAGTCATGACTTCAGTAGGGCTGTGGGAAGTAGTGGTGCTGTGGGTGCTACAGCGCCCCCTGCTGAAACAAGATCAAGCTGCAGATTTATATAGAATGCAGACTAAAATGCTTTGAGAAATAATTAGAAATACTGAATAATTATTAGTTATTACTATAACACCAAGCATCATCGTGTTTGGTGCTTGGTGCTATAGTAGTATAGTAGTATAGTTATCGGATGTTACCTGCTCAACCCCTGAGCGAAATATAAGTGGAGCACCCAGCTCAAGGTAGAGCATTTGGTTTATTATGAGCAGCCGCTGAGCAGTTTAACACTATCATTAAACAGAAATATAACACTGATACTCTGCAAACGCTGCAAAAAATGTGATAGGCGATTGTGTGCTGTGCAAATTGGGCTTTTGAACCAGTTGAAATATAGTACAGTGCGCTGTGGGGCCTGGTAGTTGCAATATTGACATACTTTTTTCTCCTGGCTTCACTGATTTTGCTGACAGTGATGTGTGCGTGCCCAAAGTCCACTTGCTGTGACAGAGAGTTTAAATAACATAATGTAATGTATTTGTGCTGTTAAAATATTGTACTTATTTAGATATGTTCAGCTCCCACTACAGCACCTCCAATTTCCCATAGCTCTGGAATTAAGTGTTCAAATACACAAGGGAGCAGATACAGATTTTATGCATGGTTTAGCATTGTTTGAATTGGCTGGATGTTAATGCAGACCACATGTATTAATTATCATGTAAATGGCTTTTGGGTTTTGGGATATGAGATAAAGACTTTTCTTATCTGTATGAAAATTCTCAGTCATCCAGGTCAGTGGATATCTACATGTAGAAGCCAAAAGCACATGGACTTTCAGTGTTGTTCTTGATGACGTTTTACCACTTTAATAGTCCAGTGTGTAACATTTAGAAGGATCTTTTGGCAAAAATGGAATATAATATTATAATGTGTATATAATCAAAAATCATTGTTTTTATTACTTCAGAATGAGATTTTTCCATCTACAAATATACCTGAGTCTGCCATGTTGAATCGCCATGTTTCTATAGTAGCCAGAATGGACAAACCAACTAATTCTAGGTAGGGCTGGTTTCGCAGCCAATTTAGTTTCGCCCTCATGCTTGGAAAGGGTGGTGAGTAAGTTGCAATCTGTAACTACACCACAAGATATCAGTAAATCCTATACAGTGGTCACAAGTGTTCATTAACACTTTGATGTTGCAGAAAAGTCATGTCAGTTGTTAAGTGAGATGGCCATTATGTGAGAATCACCCGGGCCACATTTGTTAAAAAAAGGTTCAATATCATATGCTTATTTGCTTTCTTACAGAGAGTTAGATGAAGAGATCACAACCAAATGTCTGTCTGTTAACTATAAAGCTACAGCCAGAAGGAGATTAACTTAACTTAGCTTAGTTTAGCATACTGTAAATATAGCTCGCCTGGCTTTGTCCAAAGTTAGTCCACACAAAAACACTACAAACAAAAAAAAACAATTATTCTGCATTTAACACATGTAGTTAACATTCTTAATAGCTGATTTATTCAAGCCACTTTAATTTCAAGTTCTACTTTGCCACAACTGATATCTCCTTACTTTCAGAGCCACCTCCTTTTAATGACTTTCTGATTAATACCTGCTATTACATTTACATATTACTTTACATAACTAAAGAACCTTCCTACAATGATTTATAGTAAATTGCCTCAGACATGCAAACCAAACTATTTGCATACTTTGCTCCCAGTATTTGTCACATGCACTGCCAGATACATCCACTATTAGAGAGAAACATGCATAAAGGAAAGACTTTATTTTAATTTAATTCATTTCATTTAAGATGTGCGGCATCCGATCAGATTAGCTATTTCATTCAGCTTTTGGTTTACATGCAGACCCTAAATGATGACTACATTAGCCAAAAAGCACTTTACAAAAGAAGATGCGCAAATGATTTCTTTAGGGTATTTTGTATACTTTAGGTTGCAGTTGTGAAATAACTTTCACTGACTGATCAATAAAATTGGCAAATCACTATCGACTGTTTAATAAAGGCCACTGTTGTTCTGATATTGACAAAAATGCCATTGGTTTGTGTGTTTTCTAAGCTCCTAAAGTCTAGTTTCAGAATTCGTAAACAGCAAGCAGGTGATGGCAAACCACAGAGGACACGCATTTATATGCTAGTCTGTTATTATGGGCTTTGAAACAGCAGATGGGCAAAATGGTGGACCGAGGTCTGCCCAGGCCTAACCCTCCCTAGTCCCTCTGTGCCAGCACTGGCTTGCCAAGCTAAAAGTGCCAGAGAGCTAGCCCCGCTCTGCCCCTTGAGGGGTGTCTCTGTGTGGGGTGGCAAGGGCTTGGCAGAGGAATCTGTAGAGCATGGGTAGCCAAGGTCAGCGTGTGCGCTGAGTGCCCTGCGGCAATTCAGTGCCGTATCGAAACCTCTGCCTGCTTTGGCAAAAGAAAAAGAAACGTGAAAGGAGGAGGGGAGGTGATAGAGATAGATGGATGGATGGATTGAGACTACAAGAAAGTATAATGGAATTATGACCTGTTGGTAACGCTTGAGGACAAGTCACAGGATCTTAAAAGGTTCATCCTCTGGTGACTATGACTGTCTGTACCACATTTATTTTTTATCAAATTTATTAAGTTTTCAGTCTGAACCAAAGTGACCAACTACACAATAGACATTGCCATCCCTGAACCACATCACTAGCATGGCTAAAAATCCCACATGAACAGACATCAACTGAACATCTTGTATAATTCATAACCAGTCTGGACATTCTCTCATGACTATCTGTGATTATGTAACTAATCAATATTGTTCATGAATATATCAATAAATTTGCTGAAGGAAGCCATCGAGGATCTCTCTCCCTCTCTCTCTCTCATTTTCTGGTCACTTACTGACCTGAGTCCTTACTAAATAACGTGAACACCTTTTAAGAACTAAGTTCTGGCCATCACTTAATAGAAACATTTACCTGAAAATTATTATCCATATTTTTGCACCCGCATTTCCTGCTTTCTGCAGGCACTAGGGAGCAAATCAACTGGTCACATGGCTCATCTGTAAAATATCTGCAGGAGGGCGTGTGTGGATGTTTGTGTGTTTGACAAGGGTTGGGAGAGGGTTGATGTGCGAAGGAGTAGCACTATGTCTGAAACTGGATCTTTGCTAGTTAGCTATTCAAATCAGAACACTTTGCAGAGCGGAAATAAATGACATTTGAAAAGCACGTTGCAAAGTCATATTGTTTCTTGGCTCTCTGCCTATAATAATGAGAATCGTTTGTCTGTTTTGATGTTGGTGGAGATTTAGCAACACTTTTCTTGAAGTTCCCTTCAGCTGGCCCAAATAAAAATCATATAAAAAACATTTATGCTCTATTCCAATTATTCGTAAAATGAGTACAAAAAAGATGAATGCTATTTGAAGTATTTGAAGTCATTAGTGTAATGATTTAATTATTTATGAGTGCCTAGGCATAACTTAGTATGGGAAAAGCTTTCAAGATATTATTGAAATGAAATGCAAATGGTTTTTCCTCTCTGTGCATGGAAACGCCTGGAAAATAGATTTTGAGTCAGCTCTTTCTGTCTATGATGGGAAGAGAATCTAAGCTTTGTGTATGTTTTCCATTGTCCTATTTTTGTCTCTTCAATTTTTAGTTCTCCCTTTTCTATCATACAAGATCCTGTCTGACCCTTTTCCTGCCACTTTACTTCCCCCCTCCACCACTGTGTGCATGTGTGTCTACATGCTGTGTCTATATACTCAAGATTAAACAAATACAAGAAACAAAGCAGGTTGGACGGACATGAACCTCAGCACAGTCAGTGTCTGAGAGATTACATTGCATTTAAATTGAGGAGAAGGAGCATCCTCTTGATTTCCACTGTCTCCAGCAGAGCCTTATCACATGGACAGACACTCTGTGCTCATGCTTTTCTTTGATATCATTAATTTTTGTGCTGTTGCCAGATACTTTTATTCCCGGGATGATGGTGAACTTGCCAGTCAGCTTGTGCACATGCTGATTCCTTGGTTTTCTGCCCATTCACGATCGAACACGGGGCATAATCCTCTGTGTGTTTCGTTCTCGGCTCAATCATCTGGAATGACAGAATTAGAGAGGAACAAGGCCGAGCACAGTGCCTGCAGGGCAGAACAGTAGTCTTGTAACTTTGCATAGTAACTGAATGTGAGCCTTAACTGGTGAGTGCTTGGCTATTTTTGACAACTTTACTTTTTATCTTACAGGTATTATTATATATTATACCTTATTTTGCCTGACAACTCTTTTCCACCCCTGTACTGACAGCATAACTTACTCTATAATGTGCATTGATTGCCTCAACCCCCACCGTTAGTCATCCACAGCTGCCAAATCCATACATGACATGGGTTGGTGATAGAGCGATCGGGAGGCTAAGCATGATTTGTGTGGTGGTCACAGCATGCACAGTAGATATGACAAACAGCTTCATTTCAACATTTCCTCTTCCTTGCTGCTGGAACTCCTGATGTGAAAATCAGATCTCTTGAATAGATTTGCATTTAAGCTAAAACACAAAAACTCAGCTTGCTTAAACACGTCGTCTTTCTGCAGCTTACAGGCGCAGCTTGATGGCATTTTGCAGTTTGTGCAAAAGTACAAATAAATACTGTGTGAAAACATAAACTGTGAAGAGCTTTCCGTAAATGTATTACTACAAAATCACTTATAGTCAGCGGAAGAGATATTCACAACATAGGCATTGCTACTTTTACTTAAAAGTATGACAAAAGAGCAGTTCAGATGCGCTAATGTTGTCCTAAACTTTGACATAGTAACATCCGTAGCTGCCAGTAGTGGTAGATAGAGATGATCAAGATAGATGATCCAACAGCAAATCAGTAACCTAAATATATATTAATAGCCTAGCTTTTTGACGTTAAATAACTTGAAAGTGAAACTCTTTACCAACTGGTTAATCAAATCCATTGAATTGTGTGCGGACATGGTGGTCATCATTCACTGCTGGGCAAAACAGAATCGTATCCACCATTGAAGGCTTCAGAGATGACTGACCTCCCTGAGACACAACTCATTCCCCATGACTCCTCGTCCTCGTGTCTGCATGTATGGGCACAATGAAGTTGATGTAAATGAGCCCACCCAAGCATGGTATATATTAAAAAACCTGGCTGGAATTGACCCAGCGTGTCGAGGCCTGTAGGGCTAGCAAATCTGAGTCCAGCTGTCTATAGCAAGGTTAGACCTGGCATCCATAGACCTAGACCATCCATATCAGTTTCTCAACACTTTGTACTCCCTACTGGACTGTGTCAGCATCCAAGACATCCACAAATTAAGCATGGGAATCTACCAGGAACACTTGATTATAAGGGGGAGGAAAAGGTCAGGCCATTCATCACCCACATACCTGGTCATTACAGCAACACCAGTGGAGACTGTGACAAATGAACCCTTCTCACTTTAATGGACTTGGCATTCTGGTATTCTGAATGCACTCTCCAGCGCAGTTGGAGTCAACAAGCCACATACAGTATATTCACTGTAGAGAGCTGTAACACTTGTAACCTCTTCAGCCAAGACCAATTAACAAGCACCTACTTAGAAAAAGAAATACGTAATGGATGAGAATGTGGGAGGAAATGGATGAATGAGAGAACAAGCATTGTGTCATTATGCAACCGTATAAAACAGGCTTTGTGGAAAGAGAGCATGGGAAAAATTGATACTATTTTCCTGTGCCTCTGTACTCTAATCCTCTACAGCTTTGTGTTTCCTTTTTGTCTTTCTTGATTTCCATCTTTGTTCAATTCTATGAATGTTACTGTGTACCAGTTGGATTTGTGTGGACATTTGAGAATAAGCATGTCTAATGCTTTTCAAATTGCAGAACAGCAGATCCTATTTCACCTAAATATATATTAAAGAATTACTGTAATTTTGGCAACAACTCAAGCCGTTCACACAGCAGGAGTGTTATCAATGAGGGGACAGAGCAAAGCGGCTCCTCCAGGGACCTTGCATTTTTCCCAAACTCTCCCACTGTGTTTTCCTGTTGACAGCACTCTTTGCTCTCCGGCCGAGCCCCAAACACAAGAGCGAGCCCCCAGTGGCAGTAATTACTGCACCACTCAACCGAAATGACAAATGAACAAATGTCACAATACCACAGCCTGCTCACTCCCTCTTTGCTCCAACAGCCTCACACACACATACAACCATTAGGGCCTAAAAATCCTCTCTTATCCACACACACAAATAATGAAAGTTTTACTGCAGGATGACAATCGGATAGAGCAGGTGAAGGCTGCGACAGGTGCACACACCCCCTTTGTGGTGACAAACTAAGAGATGGAACGAAAGAAAAGGAGCAGAGGGATGAGAGACTGGTAGATAGCCTGTCAGAAAGCAGGCAGCCATGTCCGTAGCAGCAGGGTCGTATGCTGAACGCTAATTACATTGATGAATGGCATTGGCTGTGCGTCCCGCTACCAGCGATTTACAGCCTTGGTGACCCTAACTATCATCATACGTGAAGGACAAAGCATGCAGGGTGCAGAGAAAAAGAGAGAGGAGGGACAGAGAAGCGCTCTCTCTCTCCAAAAAAAGAAAAAGATTTGATGCTTGTTGACATTACCCGCCTGTATTATCACCATTTCATGGCGCCCACAAAGCTAATTGAATCTGCACCTCTACCCTGCACTGAATCCTCTTTACTGCTGGCAGGGCCACCTTCATTACATTTTTTTTGTAACCGAACACTTCACATTTGACACATGACTCACTCAAACACACACACGCACACACAGAAGATAGAACGCATTAACACAGCTTCATTTCCACTGTGGCTCACCCTGACAAAAGCCACATAATACATGTTTACTGGTTGTGTGTGTGTCTGTGTGCAAGAAAAATGGGGAGGGATAAGAAGTGGGGTGGGTTGTCACAGGGGATAAATTCAAGCTTTTTGCTCACATCATGTAAAGGCTGAGACGGGGGAAGCAGTGGATTTGTATGTGTGATCACATGTGTGAGGGTGAGGCAGAATTGGAAAAGAGAGAACGTGGTACAGAGAATACTGAAGATAAGAAAAAGAATAATATTAATGCATGTATGTGTGTTTGCACATTTCTCCATTTGCGTGCTTGCCTTTTTGTATGGCAGGACGAGGGCAGGGTGCCCTGTGATTGATTCTCCCCGTTTCCCACGTACACATCATCAAAGGGAGACATGGTGATCTTGAATACAATTAAGAAGGCTCAGCCCTGACACTACTGTAATCAAACAGACCGGGGGAGAAGAAATGAGCATGTCAACTCCGGCTGCTGCATCTGCACTTTCATCTATTGCCCTTTTCCCATCCTGTCAGTTTTCTGTCGATGTGAGGGATGTGTGTACAAATCGGGGTGGATGACAGGTTTAACTTATCAGGCCTAAGTCATCTAGCATCTCTCCTGTGCAATACTTCTAGGAGAAGCAGGGTTAAAAATGAAATATTCCACTCAGCTTTGCTTTGAGGACTGGCCTGTGATGCTACAAGATTTATTTGCTTTTTTTAAATAATTTTTCAAGACAGAATAGGAACATCAAAATTACTGTATTAAAAACTTTTTAATGTCAGAGCTAAGACAGGTGACAACAGCTGACGGTTGCTGTTAATGCTGCATGGCTTCCTGGCTAAGTTTTCTAGATGTGTAGCAGTGATGGAAAAATGTATCACTGTTAACAGAGTTTGAAGAAATGCAGATCCATCTCTAAGACAAAGTTGACTGTGCGCTGTAAACTACTTGGCTAACTGCATTTTATGGAGAGAGGAAGTTCACCTGAATGCCTCATCTGCAGGAAAAGAAATCAGTGATGCCCAAAAAGATATATCTCAAAACAAAAACAGCCCTCCTTAGTCTGCAAAGATCTTGAATTCTTCAAGTGATTAAAAAACTGAATTAGAGGTAAAGAGGTAAGAGTTGGTTCCTTTTTAAATAGAGGGAGACAAAAGAACATGAAAGCATAGAAAGCAGGAGAATATGTGTTTCAAGTTTAGCTTTTTGTGGCAAGCGCAGAAATTTCCAAGGTGACACATGACAAAAACTATTTTTGAAAGACTTTATCACTTGGTATGAACTCTCGACTGTAATTTCCGGAGCATTTGGAATGCAACAGAGATTCTGAGATCCACTGTTAGTCGAAACTGCTCAAGTCTTCACTGCAGGGGCCAACTCTCTATTTGGGCCATTCTGACATCCATCTGTGCCCATGCAAACCTATTTACAGAGCACATTACAGGCTTAAACAATGAGCTGCTCAGCCTTCAACCCATCTCAAATGGCAGCTTGCTTGACTTTTACTGTGAGTGAAGAGTAAAATATTACAGAAAAAATACTGGACTGAATTAGCTGTAGGGTTTTAAATAAAGTACAGTTGGCACAGGAAAATCCATGTGTGTATTATTAAATCAATCAGGAGAAGATTCATTGTTCATCCCGTTGGCTGCATTTGACCAACATTTAAATATGAAAATTATAGCACTCTGAATAAAGTGCAGGCTAATCATCATTTTGTAAATGGATAAGGAATTATTTGCCATTATTGGAACATTTATTTGAAAGAAAAAACTTTGCCAAGTGCGTGATGAGTGCAAACTGAGAAGTTCAATGTAAGGTGTTGAAATTAAGCCATTTTTATCCTCTTACTCTAATTTTGATGTTCAGAGTGAAGAAGTGCCATTTCTTTCTCTTCTGAACCAAAGTGAACAGTGTAATTCATTAGAAAAGTTATTTGAAAACTAATTCCTGGCATTTATACTATAAGGATCTTTAAATGTAAGGTCACTAAAATATTTTCAAAAGCATTTTTAACTTCAGAACTTCAAGGATTCGATTATTTTCACATTTCATCTTTTTATCATTTAGCTAATCAGAAAAATCTTACATGAACATGTTTCACCTGTAAAAAATTAGGACAACAGAGATGCCAAATCCATCACTACTGTTGCTTTATAATATATTCGATTACACAGCCACAGTGGATTGGTTAAGGTGCTGCAGGGATGTGTTTTAAACCCAGTCTCCTAGGAAACAGTAATTTTGGACCATTCTGCATTACAGTACATGATCAACAGCCAGCAACAACACTGTGTGCCAATCCAGCTGATTTTAGACTGCAGGAAAAAGAAAAGTTGCTGGCTTTCTTTAATATTTACCCATGTAGCATTCCTTTCCTAAACTTAACACACACATAGCAGTTTAATTGCATAATTGTAGTCATACCTTAAGCATAGGGTTGTTGCTGTAGGAAGAGAATTGAATTTTCAAAAAGATTGTAACTGAATGTTTTCAGAATTGTTAAATATAATTGTTGTGCTAAAGTGGGTTGACATTTCTCGTTATATTACAGATTCTGATTTATGTACAGCATAGAACTCTGTATTTTCTATCAGAGACAAAAGAAAAGACAAAAAAAGTTTCACTGAAGCCAAAAAAGGTAAAGTATGTGTAAAGGTTTCATTTGCAAAAAACTGACATCTCCATTTTGATTTATTAGGTTTTTGTTTTTTATAATATTCCTTCAAAATGAACTGAATCGGGCACCCTGTTAGCTTAGTGGGTAGAGCTGACGACCCATGTACCGAGGGTGAGTCCTTGCTGCAGAAAAAAAAAAACTTTAAAAAAACAATGAACTGAATTGAATATCAATGAAACTGGTGTTGCTTTATTCATTTTAAGAATGGCTTTTATCTGTTTTTGCAAATTAACTCATATATATAGTATAGTAGGTGAGTGAAGGGAATTTTCACAAAAACACGTACACGTAGATTTTAGAGGACTACACCAATTCTCAAGCGCTTTCTCTCTGAATGTATGTTCCAAGTTCTGTTAAAATTAATTGGTAAGAAACAGTGTGAGCTCTGTCAAAGGGGCCTCAAAGCAAATTAAATTCCTCCACAACCACACGTCACATATTTTGCGTTTAACATCTGGAAGTAGAAAACAAGACATTGTGATTTAAAGCCGGCAGGCTTCAGTTTCAGGGATTTACTAACTGTCCAGCGGCTAGTTTAGCCTCGGTGACTGCACACAGAAAAAATATATATTTTAGTTTTTTAGATTACGAACAGTCTGGATTATCTGTAATAGGTCTGTTCAATCCTAGGGTTTGTACAGAACACGAGGATGCTGAAATTTGTGCTTTAAATAAAATGGCCTTGCCTAAAGCAGTAGGCTGCAATGTTCAATTCACCACACAACATGAAAGAGTTGAATGGAGAAAACAACATACTTAGAGGCTTAACTGAAATGAGGTTGGGGATGGCATAGAAGAGGGAAAGGCTGGATAAATAAAATAAGGGAGTGTCATTCTGTTGAACATAAACACTTTAAATGTATGTCATCCAAAATAATAGGATTAATATTCAAGGGACAATGAATATTGACAGCAAATTTCATGTCAACCTAGTCAATCGTTTGTGAGATGACTTATTGTGGATCAAACTGTTGGTTAAGCGGAAATTTAACCTGACAATGTTTTTTAAAGGATCAAGGGCTCACAAAAATCCTAAGGAATCATGGAACCATGAATACCAACATCTGGAAAAGCATATTGTGCGGACAGACTGACCAAACATAGATTGATTGACATTGCCTTCCTTAGGCTGTACTAGCAGGGCAACAAACACATGTCAGATGCCATATTAAATGTCAAAGTCCATTTTAACAGTTGTCCATTAAAATGGATTGAGACACAAATAACTGCCTGCCAGATGGATCTCGGTGCATAATGGAAAACAAAAAGGGCTTTAAAAAGCAGATCCCAGTAGATGACAGAGAATATAATATAACTAAAATCCTCCACAATACAGGGGAGGACAGCCCCATACACATAACTAAAGAATAGATCCAGATGCTTCTTGCTGTAGAAGAAAAGTCTGCAGCAGAAAAAGAGACTGTATCCTCATTCACCGACCAAGCAAGAAATGAAGTATTAAAATCATCCCAGAGATGATGTCTCTGCTGCATCGTTTTCCCAACCGTTCTTCCAGTCATTGAAAGAGTGATAAGGATTAATGATCATGAGACAGCTGGGAGACGGGTAGGACACATAAAATAACAATTAATGCATTTAATTAATAGTACAACTTGCTACAACAAAATCATGTACATTAAACCTCCTCAACATATTACTGGTTTGAGAAAACTTTTATCTTGATTAGAGATTTTTTTCACAACAGCCATTTTGAAATATTAGGGTAAACACAGCTGTTACCAATGATACTAATTAAGGTTATGTTCCATTTAGTGTAGCAGAGCACGAGTGAACCAACATGCAACCATAGCACCACCCTGTCTCTGACCTGAATGGAACAGAGCCTTAACTAGTATCACACCTGTGTTCACCCTACTATTTCATGTCAAAATGGCTGCTGTGAAAAGGGTCTATTGGTGGTGATGTTTTTGGTCTACGTCTGTGTTTTTACAGTATAGATGGACTGTGTACAATTAGCTGTTGACATTATTAGTTAAACAGACAGAAGGAACTATGTTCGCAGTAGTATGCATATTGATGTGGGGCTCTGCTTGTGGCATGTGCTGCTGCTATGCAGGTTCTAAGAGGCTGTTTATAGCACCGGCCTCCTTTGTTAACTGCAGAAATACTTTTTAGCTGTTCTGCTCAAAAAGGTAAAATGATGACTCTCAGTCTAAAAGAAAAAACGAAAAGTGAAGGCAGCTCTGTGGAAAGAGTCTGCTGGAGGTCACATTGATTAGGGGTTCTCAAACAGCCTACAAAAACAAACTGAACAGCATATCTTTTAATTGTACTTTCCTGCTTTTGTTGCTAATTGAAGACCATATGTTAGAGCTGCTCCCATCCTTTAATTGATTTCAACCCATTCAGTTAGACATGTCACACAGTTCAGCTCAGTCTCTCTGTGCTCTCTCCGTTCGGCTCATCATCTTCTTCTCATCTTTGCCTCTCTTCAGCCAACAGACAAGTTCAGCTAGGGGAGGACTGTTGCCAGGCAACAGCCCAGAGTGTATGATTAAAACTTTGATTTCCAATCTATCACCTGAGAGACTGATGTGGCTCCTTTCCTCTGATGCTCTGCAGAGCAGCTGGAATGGACTCATACAGCAGCTCCACACTTGCCAAATGAATCTGTGAATTTACTGTGAAATGAAACATTTGGTTCACATGGAGTTGGGCTAGCTCATCTTCAACCAACTTGACATGAAGCTACACCTTCAGAATGTCATTTTGTACTGTGGTACAAACTTGTGCCTACCTAACTAGGTTCATTTGGGGATTTTTGGAGGATTTTGTTTCCCTCCTCCTGCTCATTGAGTCCGTCACTTTGGTCTTTGTCCATTGTGCCATGACTCCAGATAAAAGTAACTCTAGTAGGGTACAAGACAGATAAAAGGATGTACAAAAACCTCATTCATGTCTGCTTTGTTGAATGACAACGGCCACACTGGTCGAGGTCATTACAACCAGGTTTCATCATTATGTTTGATTATAATCTGTCTGAGATGTTCTGGGTGACTATTTGAAAGAGGAATGGAAGAGGAGGAAATGTAGCATGGTGTGTGTGTGTGTGTCACACTTTTCAGGTTTCCAGATGATGAGCAGTGTGAAGGCACCGTAACAGTCTGGCCCTAGGCAGTATAGTGATACATGAATGACATATTTATCCCTGGCAAGGGATGTCTGTATAAAAAATGACAGATGTGTGTGTATGTGTGTAACATGTATCTGTCCAGTATCTATATGTCTGTGTATGCTAGCGATCTGAGATTCATCTAAATGCTTCCCTCTGGCATCCATATAGGTAGGAAATCTAATCTAGAGGCTAAAGATGATAAGATGGTGGCACCTCACAGAGGCAGAGATGAGATGAAACTAAGATGAGTTGTTGAGCTAAAAGGAGAAAAATGGAGGGAAAAAAAACAGTGGGGAGGTGAAATGGAAGGGAGAAATGTGACAGACATTTTGTGGCTTCAGGAGACAGGATGAAAAAGTATAGAGGTATGAGATTGCAGTGAAGAAGGAGACACAAGGGGGCTTCACAATGGCCACCACATTAAAAGACAAGATGGGAAAAGGCAAGTGGAGGAGAGGAGATGCACAGAGTGTTGACAAAAACAAGCATCTGTCAGTATGACCGTTGAACCACAGTGGACAGAGGCATTTCATTGATACCCAGGTCTTCACCCTCAATTTGAATATGTTGTATTTTCCCGTCTTGCCGAACAGGTGGCAGCTCAAAAGGCAGAAACAGCTATTGTCAGTGTTTCAACAGGTTGACATTTAGTAAGGTAATATATGCAAAAAAAGGAAGAAAGAATCAAAACACATTTTACAACATTTTCCCATTGCAACTAACCTGTACATGGAACATTTTGAACAGATTGCCCTGACAATAGCTTTCACTCCACCTGACATCTGGTACAGGTACGTGGTTAACGCTTTCACCAAACTGCACCTGTCTAGCATCGACAGCTTCATCTAACACAGAATTAATGAACCAACACAGTACGATAAAGAACACAGTGTACACTTACACAGCACATTTACACAGATCAGTATCTCAATATCTCAAAGTGTGAAACATTTAGGAAGATCTACTGGCAGATATGGAATACAATATCAGGTATGTTTAGTTAGTACTAGACACTGGACATGAACATAAAAAACGTTTAGTTTAAGTCTATAGTGATCTTGATAAAACTATATATAGTGTGTGACTATTATTTTGATAGATATTTCATATGTTGTAATTGAAGTTGCAAATACAAAATTATCTGTTGATAGTTCAAGTGCCAGGGTTCATATTCTTCAAAGTATAGCTTATATCCGTAATTGACTACCACACACACCAGTAGATGTTCAATAGGGTTATAGGTTATGTGTTTTAAAAGGACCAGTGAGTAGGGTTAAATGACATCTAGCGGTGTAGTTGCAGATTACAAACCCCTCGCCTCACCCTTCTGTTCCAAGTGTGTTGGAGAAATTACAGTGGTCATTCTGGTCTACTTTAGAAAGATGGCGGTTCAACATGGCAGACTCCGTGGAAGAGGACCCCCTCCCTCTGTAGATAAAACCAGCTCATTCTCAGTCTTACTTGTTGTCCTTTGGCTTGTTGCATTCCCAACCTGTTTCAAATGGACTGTTAGGCTAAGTTTTCTCTTGGTATTCACTAAGCATCTATCTGTTGGTTGCATATATCATCTGTGGAGGAAGAGATACGCAGAGCAGTTGGAGACAGGAGACGAATCAGGCCTTGAGCATGTCTGTGGTTTCAGCTTGGTGAGGGTGCTCCAGAACGCAGGGCAGGGAAACCCTCTGCAACACAGGAAGCCGGAAAGCGAGAGGAGACGTGCAAAAAGAGGCAGAGGAATGGCTGCAATCAGTTTTTTATTGCATGTTTTGACTGCCGGCATTTAGCTGGGCTGTGTTTGTGGGTTAATGCATCTGCCTACACTCATAATTAGACAGACAAAGACGACAGAATAGCACATTACCACATGTTTGAAAGCGCACATGCCTGTATATAAAATGTTCAATTTTATTGCTCTTACTCAATAAATGTGTGTTGATTTGACGGTTTCTTGTGTTGGTATTACACAAGGTACAAACCAAACTTTAAACTGTAATTATGTGTAGGCTGACAAAACAGTGCTCTGCATTCATAGTTTAGAGAAGATGTGTGTTGCTACTACAGTATAGAAACTTTCTGTCTGTCTGTTTCACAAAGCAGGCGTACTTGGTTATGTGCATTTGCTGAACTAAACCCAGAACCTTTTTTGAATCTGAAGACTGAAGTTAAAAGACCTGGTTTTGAATCCAACCTGTGGCCCTGTGTTGCATGCCCCCCCCATTTCTGTCTCCAGCTGTCACTAGCCATTAAGGCAATAAAAGCCCCAAAAATATACTAAAGAAAAGAAGTGATGGTTTTCAATATGATCCACATCACTACTACACAGGTATGTTTCAGAAAATATCTCTGTCCACACAAGAACACAAACGATTCCTCTTTTTAGTTTGTTAGTATTATTAGTTATTAGTTAGTATGCTGGGTTAGTAGTGGCAAAATAAGTAAAACCAAAGAAGTACACTTTTCTGGCCCATGGCCTAGCAGTGCTAACCAACATAAACAAACTGGTAGTCCACCAGTGGTTTTTCAGTGTGTTTTAGTAGCCAGTTTGTGTGTGGATGAGAGGTCAAAATGTAGAGTAAAATACATGTTTTAAAAAATATCCGTATGCGTGTATAAGTAACAGTGCTTTGTAAGACAAGCCCCAGAGGCATACTAAGCTGAGGTTTGTTTACAGTCTATAAAGGAAAAGCTGGGGAATGATGAAATGGATGAAATGGATGAAAAGGATTTGCTGACCATCTGACCTTGATTTACAATCACCTTACATATTCTCACCTCGATGATCTTTCTCAGTAAATAATCTCAGTTCCATGTGTGCAACATATATGACAGCAACTGCAACCAATTAGGCTTTAATCTTTGGTCATTAGATAATCAATGTTGTTTTAGGATTTATTAATATTACAGTGTTTATGTTGCACTTTGAATTCAGTGAGAGGCTTGATCCAAGGCCAATTTTGGTTATTTTAGGCACAACTATCTTCAAAGTAGTGCCACAGTGCCATTTTTCAAAGCATATTGAAGACTCCATAGTGCTTCAATTACACCCACTGCAAAATATTCCTCATTTTGGCCACATAGCAGGCCTCTCCTTACACTCTGTAATGAGGTAGAAGGATCACTGGAGTCAAATGTAAGTGTGTGGGTGGTCAGCAATGTATGTATTGATCATATTATGACATTTTTTGCTTGCTTCTTCTTTGCATCAGTGGTCTTTGGTGAAAATGTGGGAGCGGTGTGTTCATTTTAAAAGCTTGCTTTATAATCTTCTCTTTTTACCTGCCTTTGAAACATCATATAAACTCTTAGTGTGGCTGGTTGTAAAGTTAGCAACCACATTATAGTCCTGCGGGTAATGACTTTCGATCAGGTAGCTGATTGCAAAAGTGCTTCGAGTTTTTATAGGAAGATGCTGCTGCATCTGAAAATTTCCCTCCTCAAGCCTGTGTGTCATTTTAAGCAGATTAGGATGGCAGTCACTGGCCACTAGCTTTAATTACAATATCACAGAAGGGTGTCATGTTGCTTGGCTATTATACAGTACAATAAAAGCCTTGGAAAGCAAAGCTGTTGGCTCATCAGGTTTAAGTGTTTCTTTAGGTGCTGTGAAGTATATAGACTGAAAGACTGATGGTTTGCAATAATTTCACGAGGACAATAAAATACTGTATGGATTCATTTTATTCCACTACAATTAAACTGTGACTTTAACAAGTGTCATTAAGATTATTTCTTTACTCTATACATAATGGCTCTAATGTGTCATTATTTTATTTCTTGAGGTTTTCTTTCTTGAGGTTTAATAGAAAAGATATGTAATTTCAAAATTAGCAAAGAACATGGCAAGTGACAAAGAACAGTAATCACAGCGGCCACAAGAGACACACTATAACAAAGTCGCTGTTTGCCTCTGGGAGTGCACAGTGAGCCAGATACAGAAAGAAACAATGATAGAGGGTCTCACCAACCTGTCTTCTAGGATCTCAGAGGCCTTCACTTTTGGTCAATCCCTGCTTGTGAAGGAAATCCACATATCTTGAGGCCTTTGCTCAGCACTAATGCAACCACAGTGAAAAAAGCTCCACAGAGTAAGTGGTGAGCAAGTGTTGAACCATGTGTACAAAACGTACCTTCCCTTTCTGCCGACCTGCAATACCATTTTGTAAAAATAATGATGAAATGTGCCTTTACTTTTAAGCATCAGTGGGGTGGAGTGACAAGGGTGTTCACTCACACTTGTGTGAGATTTGAGTGGGTGTGCTGCTGCTGCTTCATCCACTCTGGGGCTGACTGGTGACAGAGTGTGATTGAAGTGGAATGACTGATAGTCTGATTTTACAAACGTCTGAGAAGCTGAACACAGTGCCGTATCCAGCAGGCATCGCCCCCTCTGGGATTGGTGTTGCGTGTTCATTCGACCAGTGCCCACAAAAGCAGCTGGCTGGGAGCTTTTTCATTACAGAGAGTGTAGTTGATTGCATTTTCTCCAGCACTCTCTGAAGTGCCTAAATGGAGCCACTATATACTCATCGCCTCAAAGCATCACTAGGTGCTGCTACAAGCCTCCATAAAGCCAATTTGGGTGAAAAAGCTAAGAAAATAACAATCATCATCAGAGCTACTCGTAGTTTTCTACAAATTTTTTAAACTTCAAGTAATCGCAATAGAAACTAGCGTCCTTCAGTAGTCTCTGGACTGGAGTCAATCTGTCATCAACATTTAGACGTCAGCGCCCTAACACGAAGAGAAAGATACGTAACCACAGTCAAAAGGCAGTGAAGAAATCAAACGTCTAGCCTAATTGATGTGGGTCGGCCATGTGAGAGGAGTGTAAACACATTAAACTGTCACTCTCTAAGTTACTATTCTTAATGGGAAATCAGCTAATCAGGTGTAATATGCATCAAAGTGCATACACAGACAGAAAAGGAAGAATGGAGAGGCCAGCTTTACTGCATAGTTTGGTTCCTCTAGCTGGATTTAAGGCTGAATGTTGAATCTGCAGGATCTAAAAGTGGCCAGGAATATGATCAAGCCATTTTTCAATCAATCTCCACATGGCTTGACATGTGTAAAGCCAGAAGACGACCCAAATGGTGAATTTGCTCACCCAGCCAATGTCTGATCTCCCTCTCCCTCTCTCTTTCTCTCTTTCACTTCACCATCGATGTCTTGGACAGAGAGGAAGCCCCGCAGTGTGTGTTCCCTTTGCTTTACAGATTTATGTATGAGCACACTGCGTACACTGCTGTAAATTATATATAAAAAATAGTTTGCCATAAAAAAATGCAGAAATAATCAGAGAACACATAGATAGAACACATAGAAGAACAAGAATAAATATTTCATTATTGTATGGTCATTAAGATAAAGTCACATGTTGTATTAAATTCCCATATCTGTAAAGAATATGCAGGAAAAACAAATCAATATTGTCTGCCTGAAACCACTTTTGAATGTGTGCAAAGGATTGAAACTACTTATTCATTCAATGATTATTTTAGCAATGGAGTGCAGAGAGTCAAAGTGATGGACAGTAACCCGAGGAAAACATTTCAGTCAATAGTATCCATGATTTCTTAAAGACAGAACAACTAAGGCCAATAAGATGCATGTGGTTATAAAAGAGCTTTGTAATACCGGGGGCAAACATGTTTTTGTCCCTGCAAACTGATTTCTTTTGCTACCTTATTATCTCTCCCTGCTGCTCTTATTTCATTACAATAACTGAAATAAGCCTTAGCTACAGGGATTTCAGGCAAAATACCTTGGATCAGCTGAATTTAATTATAGATGTCTTAAATATCCTCTAATCTCCATAAATAAGTACATGTTTTAAAGATGCCTCATTCATAATTTATCTTATGTCCAACTCCAAGGGGGTAGGGAGTACAAGTACTGAGAAATCCTCATGAAGAATTAACAACAGGCTCATCTGTCATCTTATTGACCCAACACAAAGCTGATTACTTCCCACGTACGTTGTCTCGTTTCTGGTAAGTCGCGTATTGTGTGAAGAACGTGAGAACAGAATTGGGGCAGAAATGACAGGGTCAGGGGATCAAACATTGCGAGGGAAACAAAAGCAGTTGGCATTAAATTGGGAGCTGTTTTAGGTGTTGAGTACTTTTTTGTGTTAACAAATGACAAAATAATAGCTTCTTTCTCTCTCCCTTGAACACTATTTGATGTATATCTAGTTACATGATCAGAATCCAATGCAAAATGACAGTTAAAAATTTGTAATGATACAATAGACTAGATTCCTTGGATGTGATTTAATTCAGCCACACACACAGAGGCTACAGGCTAGCTGAATTGATTTCTTTCCCAAAATTCATGCAGAATTCAGGTCGGATCAGTGGTTCTGTATTAATTTAGCCAAATCGCTGACTCTTGATCCCCTGACATAACCTATTAATCGTCACAACCCTAGAAATGTGGGATACGTCTTGCATTGAGATGCATCTGGATTTGGATTTAGGTTTCCTTATTTTTTTTGTTACTTCACTTTATACTGTATGATTCTTCTTTCACATGAAATCTGCATATAGTTATGAGCTAGCACCATCAACAGGCCATATCCATATCCATGGATTTGCACTGAAACACTGAACGGTTTACACAGAAAGAGTCAAAGATTATAATGGCAGATACAAGGATGTTTGACCCTTCCTGACAGGCTTTATGTGGAATCACCTGTGAATGCAGCATGTCAGTGTTACGTAATACACAAAGAGTGGCATACATGTCTAATTATTACTTGACTGTTGTTTACCACCTCCCACGTGGTAAAGAAGGTCGTAGGTAATAAGACTTCTGTGTCACTAAAAGAACCAAAACTATTCAAGGATACATGGGTGGAAACAACTTAAATGAGGGGGCAGAGTGCCTCGGTTGCTATAGCAACATTGCTTTGGAAACAGTCTTGTTTGCAGAGCTATTTTTCAATCCGGCAGTGAAGTGGGGCGTCGCGGTTTATAGTGGTGCCTCCCTGTCGAGTGCTTATTACCTGACTGAATGAACAGGCCATCGCATGTCAGAAATGTCACAAGAAGCAAAGCCTGCCGGGTCGGGGCATTGTGTGACAGCAATGAACCCATTCAAAAGTTTCCTGTGATGTTCGACACATTCCTATGAGCATGTCTTGTATGTCTGCAACTGCTGAACTACTGATGATTATGATGCTTTTAACACTTTCAGGTGTAGAAAATATATGAAATATGGTGACTTGTTGCCTTCATGCATGTGTTGGAATGTCTATGACATTGCAGCTGTTAAACTTTTGGCACATCGCTTATTTAAGAATATTCAAAACAGCATGATAAGCAGCAACTTTTTTTAGTATGTCAGAAGAAACAGTAAGATTCAACAGTAAATTCAGCTATTTGGAAGTTATTGTTACATTGTGATAATTAACATTGGGATATAACTTATTGATGAATTTTAATGCACAAATGCATTAGTGTTGAACTTGCATTTTGATTGGACATTCCATATGTATTACCTATTAATCTGCAGATTATTTTCTAGGTTAAATGTTTACTCTAGTAATAAATGTCATCACAATTTTCTTTAATTTTCTACACTCGTAAAGATATTAGCTTACAACATTGTAAGATCACATTTGAGAAGTTGGAACCATCAAATCTTTGTAATTTTTGGTAAAAAAATGACTCCAACTAATAGATTCAGCTCTGATTTATTAACAAGCAACGCCGTCTTCCTTTCTGTGTGTGAGAAATAATTCCTGTCTGTCTGAACACTGTTCATGTAGGGTTTCAAAGACACACTAAAAACCCCAAAATGAAATGTCCCTTTCTTATTCAAAGCATGTTGACAACAATAATCATGCCATTGATTTGTGTGTGTGAATATAAGCGTGTGCACATATAGACAAAATTAATTGTGAATAAAGCACATTAATTCTAAATATCTTTTGAACAACAATTTTAAGATAATTATGCACAATAGGATCAGACGGGTTCACT
Source organism: Morone saxatilis (assembly GCF_004916995.1). Classification (NCBI taxonomy): domain Eukaryota; kingdom Metazoa; phylum Chordata; class Actinopteri; family Moronidae; genus Morone; species Morone saxatilis. The sequence continues at coordinate 16,024,021 of NW_023340268.1, forward strand.
TTAGAATTTTATTATAAAAAAGAAAACACAGAAAAAATAAAGTTTTGCTCATGTGAGAGGCAGCAAAAGTCTACAAGTGTGACCAGGCCTCAATCGAAACGGAATTGCAGTTACAGTCACAGTTTCCCTGTTAATGGCACTGCTTGCTTGTTGTCTTCTTAATGATGTGAGGTTCTAGAAGTCAACAGTCAGATTTTAAACACACTTGACTTGTTAGAGCTAAAGAAAAATATTGTACGTCCATTAATAATCTAGCTACAGTACATATCTACTCACCTCTCCTCCTGTCCTCTAAACATGCACACACACAGGTTCCTCTTTCTGTCATTATCTGACTTGAGATCAGAAGCTCTTTTTGTATACCACACATTGTCATCATCAGCCGCAAAAGCTTTTGCCTCTCTTTTCAGTACTGACCAAGCCCGACTCTCGGTTTGGGTGCCTCTTGCAGGGCTTTGGCTATGGCGCTCAGCTAAGCGGTTCCTCAAATCAGGTAGAAAGTGGGAAATGTGGGCAGGATTGTGGCTAAGTTTACTTTTTTTCCCCAACTTGACTAAACCCATGATTTGGGTTCTAGTGCTGGGATCATGGGTGCTGCTGCAGTTGGCTCTATCTGCACTGCTTTTTCTGACCCTCTTGCTCTCATGACCAGACCTCTCATTGTAGTCAGAGTCTTCATCATGAGTCGTTTTCCTCTTAACCCTTGGTGAGACGCAACTCTGGGTCTGTCTGCTGCTGCTTGAGGTGGATGCACCTGCATAGCTTTTACAGAGCCTCTTTCTGTCATCATCTGACTGTTCATAGCGGGCTGAGTTTGTCTCTTGATGCCCCACATCTTCACAGTTAGCAATCTTTCTTTTAATCCCTGACCCTATGCAACTTTGGCTCTGGCTGCGTTTGGAGGGACTGATGCTGTGGTGGGATGGCTGCACGGGATGGCTCCTCACAGCAGTGCTAGCCTGGATGTAATTGGTAGGATCCTGGCTGCTGCTGGAGGTGGGTGGCCCTGCAAAGCTTTTTCTTTAATTTAATAAAAAGAAGGTTAAAATATTTTATAAAATGACATCAAACTGAGCCTCTAAATTCTTATCTGCTCTGAAAACTGATTGATAATGATGTGACTGTTGTATGTGAGCATACCTGTGCCATTTAGCCTTTACCCTTTTGGAAAGATGAGAAGTTTCATTCATATTCCCATCTCCATCATCACGCTTTCTTTTTCCCCCCGACATGACTAAACCCGTGATTTGGGTTTCAGTGCTGGGATCATGGGTGCTGCTGCAGGTGGCTCTATCTGCACTGCTTTTTCTGACCCTCTTGCTCTCATGACCAGACCTCTCATTGTAGTCAGTGTCTTCATCATGAGTCGGTTTCCTCTTAACCCTTGGTGAGACGCAACTCTGGGTCTGTCTGCTGCTGCTTGAGGTGGATGCACCTGCATAGCTTTTACAGAGCCTCTTTCTGTCATCATCTGACTGTTCATAGCGGGCAGAGTTTGTTTCTTGATGCCCCACATCTTCACAGTTAGCAATCTTTCTTTTAATCCCTGACCCTATGCAACTTTGGCTCTGGCTGCGTTTGGAGGGACTGATGCTGTGGTGGGATGGCTGCACGGGATGGCTCCTCACAGCAGTGTTAGCCTGGATGTAATTGGTAGAATCCTGGCTGCTGCTGGAGGTGGGTGGCCCTGCAAAGCTTTTTCTTTAATTTAATAAAAAGAAGGTTAAATTATTTATGAAATGACATTAAACTGATTCAACAGCCTCTAAATTCTGCTCTGTAAACTGATTGATAATGATGTGACTGTTTTAGGTGAGCATACCTGTGGCATTTAGACTTGACGCTTTTAGAAAGATGAGATGTGTCATTCATATTCCCATCTTCATCAACCTTTCTTTTTTTCCCTGACTTGACTAAACTCTTGGTTTGGGTTCTAGTGCCGGGATCTGGGTTGATGTAGTGGTCCTGACTCAGGCTGCTTCTCTTAGCAAGAGGAGGAGGAAGGTTCTGCTGAACAGCCTTGGAGGAGGTCTGCTGTAAAGATCCACTCATAGCTTTCCCACTATTAGAAGTCAGGGTCTGCTGACAGGTATTCATTACCTCAAAGCAGGACCTAACACTGCAAGACAATGAATCATTCTCAGCCATCGTCATCACCCATATGACGACAAAATACATATCCAGATAAAGTAAAATATATCTTTGATGTCCTCTACATGGCATGTAGTTGGAATGTAGCTTTTGTGCAGCAGCAAAAGTGTAAGTAGGACATTAATAGTAAAGCTCGTAATGTAATCACAGTATAGACTTACTGAGAGCTGAGGGGGTACATGCTGACCATGTGGCACATGCTGGTGAACTGATGCTCCAGCACCTGACGGGGTGTAATCCGTTCGGTGGCATCGAGCTGAAGCATTCCCTTAACCATGTTCACAAACATCAGCAGATCAGTCATTTCTGCAACTTTATCTGCAGAAATCTCTGGGTGGATGACCCGGACCTGGAACATGAATAAACAACAACAAATATCAGGTCAGGAGTATATTCAATCACCCCCAGGAGAGTTTGGATTCTCTATATGCTTCAGAAATACATTCATTTTTTAAATATTTTTACTGCAAATGATCACAAAGAACACCTACATGCAGGAGGTCGTCCAGAGAGCTCATCTTTAAGATCCTGGTCTCCACTGGTGGAGTCCCCACCTCTCGTTGGAACTGTTGTGGTGTCTGCACAAATGGGTTTTTTGGTATGTGTTTGTTAGCAATAATATTCTGAATTAAGTAAAGTTGAAATGTGAAAAAGAAGGAGGAATACTTAAACCCATCAGCTGTCTGTGGGAGTAAATATTTCTCACACACACAAAAAAAGGTGGTGGTAGTTGAAGGTACCTTCAATTTCCACTGACTAGTGCCCGAGTTGTAATCTCTTTGGAAAAAGCAGCAGGTCTTTTGTGCAAAAGTAAGCAGGTGGTCGGGTGGCTGACCTTGAGTCTCCACTATGTACCTGATCTGAAGATACAACGCATCATCACATCACACTGGGAGTCCAGGTCGAGGGTAATTACAAGTAAATCAGATGACGCTGGTCATTTCAATAAATCATGAAATAAAATTCTTACTAAGGAAAACTCAAGTAGTACTTACCATATCATATTCACTATTGCCGGGGTAGAGTATAATGCCGAGGTACAAAGTAACAGTCAAGCAGCCCAGAGACCACATGTCTATAGCTTCTGTGAACGGAAGACCCAAAAGAATCTCTGGGGACCTGGAGAGAAGACAACCAACCATTAAGACACTTTACATTATTTTATACAGTAAAACTCATCAGAGTTTGAATTTGCAAGAACAGGATGTTTATCATTCTTAGTATAGCCACTCTATCAGCCACTAATAGATCTTTGAGATCAAATGTGGTTCCAGTTACTCACCTGTAGTGACGGGTCTGAATGTACGAGCCCACACTGGCAGCTGACGTGTTGCAGGCCAGGCCAAAGTCAATCACCTTGACTCTGTAAGGCTCCCTTACATGGTTCACCAACATTACGTTCTCCAACTTGAGGTCTGCATGTATTATCCCGACGGACTTCAAGTGGTGGAGTGCATTGGCGAGCTGAAAGGGTATCAAAGTAATTTATTTAATAATAAGGTCAACAATATTTGATCAGCATTCGTTTTTGAATTGTAAGTTAATGCAGAAATAAATTGCAGTAGCACATACCTGCTGGACAACAGGCCTGATCTCCTTTAGAAGGAGAGGCTGGAAATATCTTTCCTTCATGAAGTCAAAAAGACTTCTGTCCAGCGCCTCAAACTCTAGGCAAATATGTCCCCTGTCAGTGAAAACTTGGTACCATCGAACTAAGTTGCATTTGTCCGGATCCAGCTTTCTCAGTTTCAACAGGGTGGACACCTGGGGATACATGATTTTGTAGTAGTTCGACCCACGTTAACAGGTGATTGTATAATTCTAGGCATTTCTTTAAATACAATTGATGGAACTGCTTTACAACATTGTCACAAAGTCCATCTTTGATAAGTGCACCAAGTTTCTTTCCCACCTCTTCCTTTGCCTGCACAACAAAAAAGCCCTCATCTTTCATCATTTTGAGCGCTACCATCTTCATGTTGTCCATCCTCAGGCATTTTGCAACTTTGCCGAAGGTACCCTGCCCCAGGAAAGACTGCACCAGGTAGCTGCAGCATTCGGAGGCGAGACAGCCTCCAATGACTACCTGGTCATCTCGGGCAGGTGGAGGGGACGACATCTTTGAAGGCAACAGAGGGTGTGACGCCTGCTGCTGGGAGGTCAAAGCTGCCTAGGATGGACGAACACACAACTCAGGCACAATATAACACATAACAACAATAATATTAATATTTCTATCACAGGATCATTGGCTTCTAAATGTGATAAGACACAACCAGTGAAGGCAGTGAACACATGGTAAATGAAATCAATCAACAGACTAAGGATACTAACCAAGAGCGGTAGCTGATGTCACAGGATTTCTTCTTATGAGTTTCTCCTCAAAATATTATAAATAAATGTAATGTGAACAAGTTCAGACAGATGTGAGTCTGTTAAAGCTTCCGATTCAAAAGTATTCAATAGATAGTTGTTCAAAATGTCAAGGCTAACAAAAGTTCACTCTCTTCACTCTCTGACCATACCAAACACACTGATCCTCAGAGGTTGCTGCACTCTCAGAATGTTCAGAGTTCTGTTCTAGGTTTTGGTCGCCATTCTGTTCTATGACATGGTACTTAACTGAAGGTTCTGAATGAACATAAATGGTAAAATAAAACTTACTTTATTAATTTTACATGCAAAGATATCTAATTTAATATTTTGGTTAAAAAAAATAGAACAGTGCTTAAACACTGACATTCAACTCATTTTAAACAGCTGATTTAGATATACATATACAGTAAGGTATTTGAAGGCATCCTGTATAACACAGTATTTAATTAAAAAGGCCTCCAGTTTAACCTGATTATGGCTCATTAACTTGAGATTTACTTCTAACTGCATTTCATTGTACTTCTATTTACCGTCATAATTGGACACAGTAGAGAAACATAAAAAAAACATCAGCTCATCAATGTAATGTCAAATGAAGCGTATTAAGCAATACTCAGGTAAAGATAAACACAAAAAAGAAAAAGAAAAACTCTTGTTCAAGTGTGATCAGGATAACAGCATCATCAACAAACAGGCTGTATTGGTATGACCCCATGTCCTTTAATAAAAAGCAATTATAGCCTGTTGCAGCTCAGTTATATTACAATGGCAAGAGCTGTCCCAAGTGATGATCCCATAAATACCCTGTTTGCATGTAAAGGCTCTAGTTCTCTATCATAAAAAGACCTCATAAAAATGATAATTTATAGATAGTATAGTGTAATACTAAAATATTAAATCTAAGTAAATACAGGGACATGGTACTTTAAACTGCATAACTCAGTACATTAAGCTGTTAACTCTACAATATTATCACCTTATAAAGTTATTATGGATAGCATGGTAGCAAACAGAAACACTGACAATCTTTGGAGGTCTGTTCCGTGTCTGACAAATTATAAATCTAATATTCACTGTTCTTCTTGCTTTGTTTTTGATCTCTATCTCTAGAGGAAAATGTTGTTTAGTGTCATTTTAATTTCCACTGTGTTCAATAGCAAGTTAAGAACTGTGTCTGCAATTGTGCTACTGTACGTGTACAGTAGCTAGTCTTTTTGCTTAAAGTAGATGCCTGTTTTAGAGAGGATAACAATTGCTTAACTGACATTGTAAAATTTTCTAATGAGTTCAACTTGAGATGTGGAACAAAGTTGTAAATAAGGCGACATGGGCGCAGCGGAAACCAGTTGTGAAAACAACATTAACATATCAACACCAAACCTAAGTGCACACTGTACACTTACACATAAAGCAGTTATGGAGCAACATTAGCATTAACGTGGAGCTGGCTACCTGGCCAATTTAAGGGTAGAGTATTAATCATTTTACAACACAGCGTTGAATACAAGTTAATACATAAGTTCTACTTCCCTGTATGCTACTAACAGAAATCAATGATATATGCAAAAATGACATAAAGTAAACGGGTGAATAAATAATAGGTCCAATATTAACTTTCTTTTTATTCTGTTTTGGGTCTTAACCAATTCCAGAGGGAAATATCTAGCTCTTTAGCTGCTAAATGCTCCACCATGTCCAGTGTACAGTGGGGGTTTTAGGAGCTTTTATTTGCTGCTTACAAGCGGGACCAGCTAAAACCATGCAGAGCAGAGCTGCAGATTTAGATGATAATTCTGTGTAGGCTCATCTCTGTGACCGACCCCTCTCACATTGTCACGCTGTCAATTGATACCATGCTACTTAAAAAAGCGATTATAGATGCTTTAAGGTCCATACAATTTTCAGGATAACTGATAGTAGCATCCACCTACAGTGGTATGCATGATCTGCCATCGCTGAATGTTGTACTTAAACGTCACAGGAATTGTTTGGGAATAAGCTATGTATCTGTGTGTGACTGCTTTTCATTTTCATAGTAAATTACATGAAAAAATATCTGTTGAAGTTTGTCATAACACATTCAGTGTGAAATAATCAAAATAAAAACATCTCACTCAGCTGCCTCATCAATAACTCTCTTACCCACTGATTTGACATTAATTGCCCTGATAATTACACAAATGTGCTAATGAATCAATTTGACAGTCACACATGGGAGGATGCTTGTTTCAAGTTGACTGAAAAGGAGGAGCGAAACAGCGGGAGAGAGAGAGAGGAAGAATAAGAAATAGGAGAAGAGAGGAAGAGTTGATTCTAAGTCTTCTTCTGCGTTTGTGCATCTCCCTTCTGATGAGCCTCGGTTATTATTATCCCATCATGCCACAAAGCTCTGACAGTTCCCTATTAGTTATTGTCCTATTGTTATGAGCCAAGAATGGTGGTAATTGGAGATTCACTGTTGATTGTTATCATGGAGCTAGGATTTTCTTTTTACTCATTCATTATTCAAGATAATGAGAAGTTTTCTCTCATTCTTAGGCTCACAAGCACATTAACAGTTGGTTTTTTCCCCCTTCTTTCTTTCTTTATTAAACCACTGCATTATTTGGAACAAAGAAGGGCTGAAGAGATTATTGTTATTGCCATTCTTTACCAGCACAAGTTTGCAGCTTCAGCAGGGTAATGATTGAAAACACACAGATGTGTAGAATACATTTAGATCCGAATGGGAATTGGATTTAAAAAAAAAAAAAGTCTCATATGTAAGTTGATTATAATGTACCATCATATTCTTATAAGCTCATGACAGCTACAGAAATCCCAGATTAGAGCTTGGTCTGTAGAAACGCCAGCGATATTTACTCATAATTACAGTGAGTTAGCCTTCCCATGGTGCACTGACTGCGGTAAGTAAGCCAGCCCCCTGCTGACAAATTCAACTGACAGAGCAAATATATACTTCCTCTCATCAGTCAATCCCTTCATCCTTGGTCCAACGTCTTCTGGGACAGCAGAGGGTGGATTTTGCCTGATATTAGCCAAGGCCCAGGCCAGCACACTAGGGGGATTTGCGAGGGTAAACCTCCTGCTTTGATGTCTCTTCGAATATCCCGGCTTGACACAGTAAAACAAGGGCTAGCAGGAAATTGAGTGGACTGATCCAAAAGAGATGCCCCTTCTGACCTTGCTATCAACAAACACAGGGAAAGTAATTAAACGAGGGTAAAAATAGGAAAACAGATAGTTATATCATGCTAGTGCCCCAATTGAGTGTTCATTACAAAAAAGGGAATGTGTGCAGTGCAGGAAATGATCCATATCCACAACATATGTACAGGATTATCAGTGCAAAAGCAGTTGTAACAAGAAACAATACATTGATATTTGTCTGTTTCAACGCTGTATCATGCTGCTAAAGGAAGTAATGACTCCATCTATAATTTCTCAAAAAACCCACACAGCTGCTGACAGCAATTTGAGTAAATAGTTTATATATATATATATATATATATATAAAAATTAAGATTTTTGGGGGACTTGGTCCCAAATGATCTTCACAATGAATTGCACAATCTTGTTTTTCAGTGTGGCGTAATAAGTTTCTCTTATTAAAAAAGCAACAATGGGAACATGGCTGCCGGACACCTGGGTAATTGGAGGAAGCTGTCGTCTCCAGCAAGACGGCGGAGTGTATGGCTGTCAGTGTGATGTGTCAGACTCAGCACAGCAAATAAAAGTGACAAAGCTAATTGTCATCTTGCATCTCAACGCTCAAAGAAACTCCCGAGACCTCTGAAAAGCTTTTTCGCTTCCATTCTTTCCTCAGTCAGAACTTCTCTCATTGATATTAAAAGGTCCGAGGGAGACATTTGGGTGGCACAGTAAAAAAAAGGCAGTAAAACTGATGTTGACGTTATGCTGGCTTGTATAATATGGGTGACTCAGAATATAGTCAGGAAGAATTAGCATTCTATCACATCGACTCATGGGAGCCATGATACAGTAAGAAGTTTGCAGAAGCAATGATGCACATAAAGAGAATCCTCAGTGAGCCAGACCAGCAAGGCACTTTCATTCCCAACTCAGAAACCCAAGAGTGGATCCTCACCACAGCACTTGAGCTCACAAATGACCTCATCATGAGGATAAAGCATTATACAGTGCAACTGAGAAGAATCAGATTTTAACCTGATGAGGAGGAAAACATAAGAGTTGGTAAGATAGTGGCATGTAGCATTTATCTACCTGGAGATTAAATCAATGGCTTTTAAAAAAATCCACATTGTCAGTTGGTGATAAAGTGGAGCAGTGGTTAAGTTAATACTGCGCATTGACTTGGGAAACATACACTGAGGCCATGGACAGTTTTTAAAGTCCAGTCTTGAGGATGGAGGGCTAACTGGCTGCTGTGAAGGAACACTCTTGCAGGTCAGGGCAACTTGACAAGGTTTGATTAATCACTGTGGGAAACCTGGTCGAGAACAGGAGTGACTAATGACCCGTGTATGGCTGTTGATTTAATCAATCAAGAAAAGGCTTTAACCTTGCCAATGCTTGGGTGAGACATAGCTACACACTCAAGCACACATATACACACTATTATTTGAACACGCAGGTGTAGTCGTTCAAATATTTTGTGTGATATGGAGTGCTCTACTTAAACCAGTGTTTGTACTACTTTTTCACTGAAAGAACACTTCCTGCCTTTGTCATAAAAGTTGTAACCATACCGTACTTGCTAAATGTAAAGGGGAAGGTATGAGAAAAAAAGATTAAAGTGTTTAACATCTTCACAGGGTGTGGCTGCATATGAGTCTAAAAGATAAGGGCATTTTCTCAGGAGGCTATTTGTACTTATACTAAAAAAACAAAAAAAACAAAAAAAAAAAATTCAAAAAGGGCTGCAAGGCATTTTCTGCTGCCATTATCAACTTTGCTGCAGTGAAAATGAGAACTGAATGTAATTCTGGAGGCGTGCTTTTATGTCTATACTGTTACAATATACAATACATTAAATCACGAAATGCAGAGAAGCCCAAACTGTTTTAAGGCTATAATCTTCAGATCAACAATGCATTATTTAGTCAGTTAACTGCTGAGATTTGGGGCTTTTAAAATCTCATCTTCTGTCTCCTGCTGTGTTTTGAAAAATTAACATTTTCAGTAGCTCAAATATTAACAGCAGCACTACCAGTTAGAGCCTGGCCTCCTTTCATATTGTCACTATAAAAGACAAACTTAAATATTTAGTTTTCTTGTACATAAACTTTTTACTAATGTTTCTGTTCGATCAAGTAGGATAGCTTCCACCTTGGTTTCGTTACAGTCACTGCGTTAACATGCCCATTAATAATTTGACTATACCAAGATGAAGGCAATATCAGATTACTGCACCTGCTATGTAAACACTTTAACTACGTTAGCTCAATTAAATCATGGTTGAAATAAAACCACATTAAGATTTCTATCACCTATCAATATTTTAAATCACTAAGACATGCACTGAAATATGAATTGTTTTCCTCTTGATTGTGCGCCTGCACCGGGTGAGGTCACAGGTCACTGACTGAAAGGGGAGTACATGAACTGCTGAATGCTGGTAAAGGTAATATATGCAATTTCACATAGGAAAACTCAACAGCTAACACAAACTATGTCACACCTGTCATTTCTTGTACTGAACAAATGATCTTGAATGGACCTTGTTGCATAAGCTGTTCTTAAGTTCAAATTTAGCCTGGTTATAACGCTGCTCTAAAGTGTTTACTGAGCAAAGATGTTTTAGTATCTTGTACGTGTAATTTCAGCATTGTTGTTGCATTATGCTGTACTGTATATTTTATGTACAGGTATTATTTTTTTGTATTTTTATACTTTAGTTTTTGTCTGCACTTGTGTTGTTTTTTATGTTGTGTCCCTAACTGCAAGTCAAGTTTCCCTGGGATTTCATCTGGGATAATAAAATAACTGAACTGAACTGATTTACGTACCATTACATTGTAACCATTGCATTACACAAACAAAGGACCAGTGTGTGGGATTCAGTGCAATCAATTGAATACTGCTTGCTTTCCAAACAACAAACTACGGCAGCTGTGAAAGGCCCTACTGAATCTAGAGCCACTGTTCGGTTTGTCCGTTCTGGGCTACTGAAGAAACATGGCAATTCACAGACGGATTCCGTAGAAGAGATCCAGTCCCTGTGTCAATAAAAACAGCTCATTGTAAGGTTAAAAAAAACACGATTATTATTTTCAGGTGATTATACACTAATGAAAACCTATATCTATGAATATTATATTCCACTTCTGCCATTAGGTGCCCCTAAATGTTACACACTGGACCTTTAAGTATCGACAGGTTACACAATTAGTTATTAAATATTTATATCTACTAACTGCTAAGTGTAACTGTTATTGTTGGAGCTAACTGAACTAACTGACAAAACGAATACTGCTTGCTAATGTGTATTTAATATGAGAGAACATCTGATGTGGAACTCAAACACATACAAACATACACTAATGCAAAGGACACAAAGCTTATATACTGTATGGTGAAGAAATACTAAACTCTAACATAACAAGGAGAAGCAGATATCTTGTCCTAAATATGAGAAGCTGCACCAGGAGCACTGATTATATACAATGGCATTGCTCATTACCCCCAGAGGCTAATTGTGAATAATTAGCTAATGGATTCCATGCTCGAGGCAATAAACATTCAATCAATAAATACCCTGATGGAAAGTAGGTTTTATATTTTATTCCAAAACCTTCAAAATAAGTTTCAAGTTCAAGAAAGTAGAATAAGCTTAGACACAATGCAAAGCATCATATACAGACGGATAAAATACATTTTATATATTGCAGACAAGCCATGGTGGGTCTTACATATGTACAGTATGTATGTAAACTTTTATTTACAATCTTTTTTACATATACAAAAAGCCTTGTTTCTATTTTTCTTTGTATATATTTATATATATATATATATATATTTATATATAGAGATTTTTCATATACTCCCCACTAGCATTTGTACTACAATAATGAAAAAGAAAAACATTTACATATATGTCAATCCATTTTTTCTTTTTATATTACAAATGTATTTTCATAAAAATATATCTCTGTACAAAAAAAGTTTTTATTCGTTAACATGTCGTCTTTTCTTAGAGACACTTTCCCTCTATAGTTAACTCTCTGTAGTTACACACAGTCTGCTCAAGTCCACATTTGTCCATTTCTTTACAGGTAACCCTTTTGGTGTACAGCAAGACATCGACACTGAATCTTTGTCTTTTACTGTTTTGTTGTTTTATTGAGGCGTTCAAGGGCCGTGTTGATCTTGTTTAGGCGCTATGGGTTGTCATGAGTTTTAGTCTCATTTAGAGGCTAGTTGAGAGATCTACTGAGCTGGCATGAAATAATGTTATGGAAAAGAAGAAAAAAAACCATGGGACCTTGTAATAACTTTGTTGCTGTTAAAAATATACAGGAATATAAAGTCTGTGGTAATAAAAAACAGCTCTCTGTAAATATTTTGCTATATTATACTCTAGATAAATTGGACATTCTGTTTTTATTCCAGGGATGACACATTGTGGCAGCACATTTTTCCATTGCTGCACACAAACAGAGGAGCAGTTGTGGGATAACAGATATTTAACACAGTATAGATAGATAGATTCTGATGCACTCAGTGAAATTAAATACATTCAGTAGTTTTTCTGTAATAACTCCACTGATCTGATCCCAAACCACGGAACTACCAGTCCATTTTTTATCTCCATTTATAGAATAAAATCCATCTAAGCTCTGAACATGCTCAAAATACATCTCCTTTTCCTTTCCTTGCGCCAGCAGACACACTAAGATGGGCTGAATAGTGAAGGCAAATTGCACGGAATGGGCCTGAAAAACACAGAAATAAGTGTGGATGTCGTAGCCGTCAATATGCAGTGACAATGAAAGATGATAGCTGATGCAGAATATGTCACACCGCATGACTGATGGATTGCTTGCTTTTTCAATACACGTACACTGTGGCCTGTGCTGAAAAGTGAGAGCTCTAGTTGCAGAAAGAAATTGGGAAGCTTTTGGTCTACTCCCTGGCTGTGAGAAAATTCAGTGAACTCAATGGGAACTCAAAGACCATAGCTGTGGTGTGCTTCATTATAGAAGAGATGGTGAGCAGGAGAGGACTCAGAGCTGTGTCTGGCTGATAACAAAAATGAACCATGGATGAACAGAATTTCTGTCTTAAAATATGCAAAGAGAACCAGGAAGTAGCCAGCTGCTATCAAGAAAGACTCTCTTCAAACTCTTATAACATGTCTCCATCCAGAACTCACTGATCTTTATTTTCATATAACTGTACTGAACTTTCTTTGAGAACTTTCAGGACTAACCCAGATGGGTTCAAAAGAAAAAAAATTCTATAGATGTAGCGCCCATTAAGTAAAAGCTCCCATTTCTACAAAATTACCAGTATGAATTTTTGAAAATGTCATGTTCCCCATTAAAAACTTTTCTAACTAGTGAAACTAAACAGATTTAAACATTTTATCTTCATTTTGTAATTTTGCCTAATTCTAATTTGGTTGAATGTATATAACTCTCTTTGGTTGAAAATGTCACTTTTTAAACTCTCAAAAAACACACATGACACAAACACTCAGCCAAACATGTAGGCAAGCACATCAAATCCCAGACAATTATCCTTGCACACAGAAATACAGTACTAATGAGCTCATGGCTCATTTGGGGGGGCGTGGGGGGTGGGGGGGAATGATAGTTTCTGATGTGATCCTAACAAGCTAATTTCTTTCCTGTAAGATCAAAACCAGTTTCTTCAGCAGGTGTGTATCTGTGTGTCGGGGCTTATACAGGCAGAGATGATAACAAGGACTTGATGGAAAACCATAACAAAGAGCTGTGAATTCATATCTGAGAGAAAAAACAATATAATCCACCCAATCTTAATAATTGATGAAGTTTGGTTTTCTAAACACAAAAATGGAGCCACTAAACCTGGTTTATCACATCATGGGGTTGTACCAAGGCACTATAATGAAGGTAAAGTGCTTATTGGAGACTGGAATAGGTAAAAAAACAAACAAACAAACAAGAAACATGTAAAAGGTATGCGTCTGGCTCTTTAGAACCATTTCTGAATATCTTGAGACTGAGCCCTTATTTGTAAAAACAATCATAGTTGTGTGAGCTTATGCTTCTGTATTTTGTTTGTCCAAATCTACAGTCTAAATCTAATCAAATAGAATCAGTTTCATCTAGGGAGCGGGGGCATCATGTTCTATTGCAATGGCTAATCACATTTGTTTGTTTAATACTCAACGCAGCTTAATAACGTGTTGCATAATGTGTGTTAAATGCTGCCATGGGAGGAATGAATGGAGGGGAAAAGACCACTTTAAAGTGGCCTTAAAAGAGACTAACTGTAATGAAGCTATCGACTGCTGAAATATTTGGAGCCATTTCAGAATAAAAATAAATGAAATGCACAATGCCACTGCCGCACAAAACTATGAGAACTGAGTACCACTGTCTTCAAGATAATGTGAGTGCAACTACTCCTCTCCCCGTGAAATCTCCAGGGTAATTCAATCGTTTCCTTTTCCATCAATTCACGACCAGAGCAGGCAAGGGGCAATATTCTATCTGTACTGTCGAGATAAGTGAGAGCTTTAAAAGTAATAAAATTGTAAAAGCAATTACCGACCCACAGCGAAACTGACTGAAGGAACAATACAGTGATTGGTTTCAAAGGCCTGGATTTTTGAGGGAAATTATGTACTGTAGGTGATTTTAAAGACATCATTAAAAATACCTGTTGGTATGAAGGTTGATTTTGACTGTGAAAGCCACAGATAATTTACCAAAACAAGTCCATGCAAGTCATTTCCCTCCTTAATTCTCAGTAAAAAGAAGGATGCCAAAGAATACATGGTAAATGAAAGAAGTATGGATGTTTTAAACTGCTTCTTTGTGGAGTCAAACATTACATAATTTAGGATCTGTCCTGTCAGTGATAATGGCAAGATGAATTCAGGATTCGATATGGGTTTGACAGTGAAGCAAGGCTGAATTAAAGCAACATTATGTAACTTTCCTAACTTAAAATGACAGCTTTAAAATCCTTTTAATGCTACACTGAGTTGTAATAGGGTGAATGGTGCCTCTTTCGTTCCCTCTCTGCTTAGAGCACCAGGGCAAAGTTGTTGTTTACACTGGCAGCACAGGAGCTTTGGACCGCAGGAAGGAGGACATTTTAAGAACCGGTGACAGAAGGTTGGTGCTGGTGTCTAATGAAACCAGACTATGGACAGAGCTAATGGCAGAGGCGAAGAGACGGAGAGGCCATCAGAGAGGGTTAAATCTCGGACTGGCTTTTCGTTGTTGGTGAGAGGTTTGTGACAGATGGCGATCTGGCCTTCTTGCTGTTGGACTAGTCAGTAATATTAGTGGGGTTGCTATCTATTGTGGTGCTGCACTTGCTTGATGTTTGACTGTGCTATCAATGTTGTCGTCTCGCTAGGTTTTAAACTTAAATGATGTAATCTTATAAAATGCATGTGTACAGCTGTCCTTATTTACGACATTATTGCAACTGGACGCGCCATATAAATACCAAATCTTACATAATGTTGCTTTAAAGCAAATTGCATGTAATGGTTCAATTTGCTGCAGTGAAATTTGAGCACTATTCACCCCACTCAGCATCCACAGGATACACAGGTATGGGGATAGTAAGTGGTAAATAGCTGGGAGCAGGGTGTTTAAAATCCAGTAGGTTTCCGTCCTTGGACTCCACCGCAAATTTACATTTTACACACACACACACTCACACATTATAAGGGTCACAAAAGCATTAATGTTTTGAATTCTCTCTTCTCAACAGGCATGTTCACAAGCCAATGTAGTCCTGCTGTTATCTCTGATGACAGTTCCCTCCTGTGTCACACTTTCAAAACAATATTTTCTGTATATCACTCCCCAGTTGAGGCATAAACACTTTTTTCCATATCATATTTATCATTTCCAATTTAATGCATGGGAGTAATCAGCATGCCAGCAACTCCCCTGCTGTCATGACTCTGAGGAAGCCTTCTGCAACATTTTTATGATGAGCGAACACAAAACAAAACAACCCTGCTCTCTTTTTTTTTTCAAAAGGATGGAGCTGTCAGAAGTTAACTTGGAGGAAAAGACCTGAATGTAATCCAGGGGGAACAGATCACTCATCCATTCTTCAGACTGGAGCGCCTTCAGTTGCACATTTCGAGGGAGTTCAAACATGACCACACTTTGATCTTTGTTTTCCTGAGGCCAAGTGTAGGGAGCTCATACTGCATCTCGATCTCAGGGAAAATACAGTACGTACCACCTTTAAGACACAGAAGCATGTGAAGGTGGATCCGGGATCAGAAAGAAAGTCAAAGAGAATGTGTTCTCTAACTGGATGCTACAGTTTTGTTCAGATTTTTAGAAATGAAGGACGGAAAAAAGGATGTGGTCCCAAGGTGTTTATATATCCGTGGAAATATACTGTATCGCAGTTGTCATCCCTGCTTTGAACCAGCCAATGTCTTTTTCTCCTCAAGTGCCTCAGAGCGACAGTGGCAGGAAGGTCGTAACCGATGTTAATGCGAAGCAAATCTGACAGTATTGCCTCTTGTTTAACATTTTTATTTTGGTGCATCGGTTAGAGAGGTGGATTTGTCTATCCACACTTTCTTTTCAGTCTCTCCCACACATAAACATGTAAAGTGATCGCACATGAATCACTACAAACAAAGAGAAAGTGGATGGAAGTTGGAACTAGAGACTGATACTGCCTTCAGTTTTAATTTTCTCAGTGAATCTATACATTGTCAGTGTTTTTTTATTGTGTGTCCAGAGCATCCATTATAGTGATAATCCTACACCCAATCCTCAGTATTTCTTCAAAATAAAATCAACTAAAATAAACGTGGAAAAAAAATTCTGTTGTGTGTTTGGTGGAATCTTTGCGGCTCAAACAGACAGGAAATATTTTGGGTAGATTGCAGATGCAGCCGCCACACACATGCAAACACAATTTCTCTCTCACTCACATAACACATAAATTCTCTCTACACCCTCACTAAGTGCTTTTTTTCAGCAGCCCTAGCTACCTTTTAACCCCTGCTCTGACACAGCTGCCTCAGCAAGCAGAATTTCCTCACTGCTTCAAAAAAAAAAAGGAAAAAAAAGAAAAAAAAGGACAAGCTCAAAAAGTAATGATAGAATGTGGGTCTCCAACATGGCCTTCAAAACTTACTGAATTTTTAATTCATCCTCAGCCAGAGACTCGGGCCCACCAATGAAACCTTTCAACAGCCTCAGGAGCAGACGGTAGGGGAAAAACAGGGTTCCCAATTACTCATCACAGAAAGCAAGCAGCGTATAAAAAAAGAGAGCCAAAATAAAATGAATAAAAAGGCAAATGAGAGAAGAGTGAATCAAAACAGTCCAGACAATCTCTTTCTGTCTCACACTGGCCAACACGGGGCTGTCCACCATACAGTTCACTTGCACAGAGATCTCTGTTAGCTACAGGTCAATTTTCTTGACTTAAAGTTGACCATAAAATTCCCTTTGGGTTTAGGCGGAGGGCGGTGAGTAAAGTCATCACAGCTTTGCTTCCAGCATTGCTCCTGCCAGCTGCAGTTTCAGGTGGAAGCTTTTCCTCGAAATATGGAAAAATGATTAAGAAACCATGTAAAGTTACAAAAAGCATTTTGTTGGTGGTGTTTTTTTACAGTCCTTCTTGGCTTCACATGGTTTCTTTTTTTTTCTCTTCTCCAGCAGGACAGTTGCCACTGGAGATGTTTCTTGAATGTATGTCAGCGAATAAAATAATCCTTGTCTTGCCCTCTGCTCGAGGAACTATAGATGTCCTCTGATGGCAGGCAGGCGAAGATGTGGTGCACTTCTTCTCCCCTAACTGAATCAAGAATGAATGTATGGATGTAAGGGGTGATGAGTGAGTAGGATAAAGGACGAGACAAGACACGGAAAGACAAGGGCAAGGAAAACAGTAATTAGAAAACAGAAAAGCAAGCAAAAGGAAAGATGGTTAAAGGGAAATAAAGAAAAAAGGGAAGCAATAATCGCAAGAATGGATATTAAGATGAGGGAAATCACAGGAGAGATAAAAGAAAAGCATTAATTTAATATTCTCACCAGTGTTCAAATAAAAAATACATATTCTATCTTTTTCAATAAAGTATAAACAAACCAAATGAAATTCATTAATATGAGAGATACAGATCAAAGGAAATGCAGCAGAAAAATTCAATCACAGATTTTTCTATCCTCAGAATATTCTAGAGGGATGGTGTAAAAGGTTTAGTGTGAAGCTGGATGCTGAGGGTCTGTGTCTTGTTGCTTCAGCAGTTTTGATGCCTTGGATGTGTGATTAGCTCAAGCTAGCCACAAGGTGATAACTTTATCTATTTTCAGAGAAATGTGGTCCAGATGACCTACCAGGTGGTGTTTGAGTCTTACCTGTGGAGGAAGCAGTTGCTATACAGCTGTGCACACTGTGCTGACTGTGAACTCTGTCTCATTGGCCATGATGTCAGTGGGCTGAATGTTGCGGTCATACATCGGGTTCTCGAACGTAGCTCGTCCATTAGTGTTCTCATGGCCCACGTAACCATTGAAAGGGACTTTGGGTCTTCTTCTGAAGGGGAAAAAATCAGTATAAAACACAATTAATTTTTAGATTCAATGATAAATTGTTGTCTGAAATGTTTTTCACAGTTTACGTAGATTTTACAAAGTTCTAGATTTGTCTAACTAACAGTACAATGGCTGGAACTAGCAAATGTTGATTGAATTATCATTATTTTGCCAACTCATTTTCAGTCAGTCGACAAACTGACAAATTGACTGATTGTTTCAATATGAAATTGCTCACTCACTCATCGCTCACTGTATCAAGCAGGCTACTACTTAACTGTGTCTCACTGTTATGAACTAATTAGTTTTCTAGGCAGGGAGGGGTGTATTCTCTTCATATTTCAGATGATGATTTTCTCATTTTGAGGGCAACATATGCCTTAGTGGATTGAAAATGTTGGAAAGTGAATGCAAATGTATCTTTCAAGAAAAATCCAGCAAGATTCTTATCTGAAAACAGTTCACTTTGCAGAGGCTGGTTAAACCTTGACTAAAAATGTTTCCAACTGAGATAGGATTTGTTTTGTAAATATTAGTAATGTTATAATGTTGCTTGCAGATGTTTGGTATTGTGAAATATATCAATAGTGTGAACCTCACCTGTGTTTGTAGAGGTACAGAGCAAAGCCGGCAATGATCATGGCTATAAAAGGCACTAGGATGGCTGCCGCCACTGAACTGCTGTTGGACGCAAAGTTGTAGCCTGGGTTTTCTCTGCCGGGATCTAAACTCTCTGGAGGAAGAAGAAATGAGACATTGAACCCTTGCTTTAGCCTCACGTCATTATAATATGATTTCCGCAGCAGACATTATAATCAAATCCCATAAACAACACAATTAAAAGAAACAAAATGAAGAATATCACCTCGTGATAAAGGTTTAAGGCAAATAAACGATGAAATATGAAATATGGAATTATAATGGCTAAGGGTGGGCTGACAGGAAGGCTCCAATCATAGAGTGAGCACACAAGTGACTTTTTTAATTCTTTGGCAATACTTTATTTTCATTTTCCACCCCTGGTAATGTCAAATTCCATTATCCTAAAAATGACTCTTAATTACTGACATCAAAGGCCGACAGCTATTAAGTCATTTCAGATTCACTCTGTAATTTATGGAGGTGTGTGTCTGCAACAGCAACAGTGGAGGAGTGGCAGCCCACCTGTTTGCTGCAGAATGCCAAAAAAGCTCTAATAAAAGACAAGTGACAAACAAGAAGGAATTCAATTAGTGGGTTCTGTGGTGTTTGCCAATCAACCTCCTGCTGCATGAGCATGAGCACACAAACAGATGCACAAACACACTCACACAGGCAAACCACACTCGCAGTCACGTCGCTGCTGAGTTAAAACAAAACACCTCGACAAATTGAGCAGGATAGTTTCCAAGAGGTCCAACCCGCTTCCCAGACTCATATCTGTTCCTCTTATACACACTTAAACACACATACACATGAATGCCCTGGCACCAGCCCCAGCCCTCTGCATTAATAAAGAACTGTTTGCTCAATCAGTGTGCTGTGGTAGGGTGGTGGAGGGTGTGTATGTTTGGGGGGGGGGGGGTTCTGCACCTGCTGTTCA
>NW_023340268.1:16043959-16075994 GCF_004916995.1 Morone saxatilis
GTTCTGCACCTGCTGTTCAAGGACCTCTCTCACTCTCTCATTAGAACGATTTTCACATCCACTTTCTGCGTTGGCATACACATACTTAATCTGCATTACACACCAATTCCAAATTGATCATTTTCCAATTTCTGCTCATATCTGATCTGGTTTTGTACCTAACCTTCTGTTCTTCAGTTTGTCCTGCAGCCAGTATGGAATCAACTGCGATCTGGGCTTTACTTTATAATAATGCTAAAATGCTTTTTAATATCTGCTTAACTGGATTACATATAAGATCTTTGTCACATATGGAATAGGGAATAAAACATCTGAATGCATTTCGGCTTCACGACAGTTTTTCCTTTCATATATAGCATCCCCAACCTGGCTAAGACTGTCAAGGCATTTTTTAATAAACCACCACTGATGGCGGATTTAGGACTGCGAGAACAAATGCGTGAATATTCAATTTAATGTGTATTAGATCCACAATCGTGTGTGTCCACTCAGAAGAGAGATTAAGTCCAAATTTAGTGGTTTCATAGAAAAATTTAAAATTGATAATGAAGATGGATAAGAAATGATGTTTAACATCCAAAACCTTTCTTTATCTTTCTGCAAAACATGGCAGTTTATGCTGATTTGCAGCTAATGTTTTACATAATTAATAGGTCTTTATTCAAACATACCATGGGTCTTTTTAACTGGATTGTAACAGTGGGTGGCAGTAGTAAACTACTGTTGTGAACTGGTAAAAATCACTCTCGTAAACTCTTCTAAGAAGAATAGCAAATTACCCACCCTTTCATCAATACTGAAGTGGAAAATTCCTGCATCTTTTTAACATTGACCCAAAAAAATTACCTCAACAAAGATAGCAACTTAGATATTCTATATTTCTCTTCTATGCGTGCCTAATTTAGTTCACACAGATGAGTGGGGAGTGTATGCAGTTGGAGCTCGATCAAACCACAGAGGGGAAAAAATATCTCACACACACATAACTGCTCGACTGCAGCACCCATTTAGATCCATGGAGTCAGGACGTACAGATTTGCTGTATACAGAAATCACAGCAAAGAGGATCATATGGCTGAGATTTCTAGGTCACAAACATGAAGCAGAATATATGGCTAGCTGCATAACCGAAGTTGCTGAAGGAACCAAAGAATGACACGCAGCAAAGAATGGGTGATATTTACTGTATCAAAACACTACCCACAAACTCCTGAAGGAAAGATTTGGTTCAGCTGCTTTGTGTGTAAGTGTAGTGTGTGTGTGTGTGGATGTCATTTTCTAACAATTAATCATGTTTGTGAACTGTGTTTGCCTCTTTATGCTGGATTCACAGGCAAATTCTCCCAAAGTGTTTTCACATTTGTAAAAGTAAATAATACTTAATCCAACACAGCAAATTGCATACTGCGAAAGCACTTGCTGCTAAGCT
The DNA here is from genome assembly GCF_004916995.1 of Morone saxatilis. Taxonomy (NCBI): domain Eukaryota; kingdom Metazoa; phylum Chordata; class Actinopteri; family Moronidae; genus Morone; species Morone saxatilis. The sequence continues at coordinate 16,045,389 of NW_023340268.1, forward strand.
TAAGGACACAACACATATTTTAAGTGAAAGATTTCTGTTATAGAAAGACACACACAGTTCCCAGGGGGCTGGCTTGGTCACAGTGACTTTTATAACCAAGTGGTCAGCTCACTCACCCAGTCTCTGGAGACCAAATTGGCCAAAGCCTTTTCCTCTGACAAATCCCTGGTACACAAAGGAGTTGGATGCGGAGATGTAGGACACCTAGGGAGGGAGAGGAATGGAAGACAGACACTTTATGTGTCACATCCAGGCTTTACAAAGGAGCGCATCATTAAAGTGTCAGCAGCAGGTGCACGCAGAAAATGAAATATCATGTCAAAGGAGCTGAGAGGCACTGTTACAGCTGACATTTAATATGACGTTTTTTGCTCAATAGCACAAACATAAACACACTCAACTGTGCCCCACACATACAAGTATGTTACACTTTGCACAACATGCTTGTGCGTAAACACTTGTGTGCTGTGAGGCACGTGAAACCACACATATACTGTGACCTGCTTTTTTAATTATATCTAGAGTGTGAGAAAGTGTGAGAGAGAGAGTGTGTGTGTGTGTGTGTGTGTGTGTGCATGCATTTGAGGTGCCTAGGGTTGGGGGATAATATGGGAGAGAGGAGTGGAGGGGGGTCTGCAGAGTCCTGATTACCAGGCAATGATTTAACTGACATTTTAATTAAAGAGAAAACTCTTGGTGGGCCCTCCATCTCCCTAGAGTGACAAGGTTAGTGTGTATGTGTGCTTGTGCATATTTCACAATAAAGCTGTGCGTGTTTGTGAGTGTGAGTGTGAATGTGATGCAACACCTCTGCAGATACAAAGAGAGGTGCAGGTATTGAACCTGACCCCGGAGTTGCACTTACATGTCCGTCTAGTGCCCAGTTGTCTATTTTGAACTTGTTGACAAAGATCTCCACAGGGCCTCTGATCTGGTGGACCTGTAGCAGCAGCTGAGCCTCCTCCCTCTTATATGTGCCTACAAGAAAAAGGGTTTACAGCCACACTTAGACAATCTGAAAAGGATTATGTTATGTATATATGTGACACTTATACACAAGGAATTCAAAAGCTAAATCTGATTCATCCTTTGATCGTGGCATTGTTGTGTTGACGCTTTCCTCTGTGTAGCAGCTCTTCTTTGTTATCTATGGCAGAAAGTCTTACTACAGTCTTGACTGAAGTTCAAATATAAGTATAACTTTAGCAGCAATATAAGCATTGAAATTACAGCACAAACTATGAACATCTAGATCATGTTCATTTATTAGTTCGTAATCGTACATAACACACAAATCTGTGAGCAAACACTGCATTTCACAATGTGGCTTCTTTAAGTTTGCTTTTTTAGTAGCACTGCTTAGACTATCATGGAAAATAAAATGAAGAGTTTGATTGCAACTCTTTAATTTTTCTTTGTGAGTGCACAAGGGGAAATGAAAGGATGATACATGATGCCAAGACACCAACAGTGTCTAATAAATGTATTTAATTTCACTTATTTATAACTCCAGTTCCATTTGTGATAAAGCATGGCTGGTTGCAATGACTAAAATGTAAAATAATCAGTGTTTTCTTGCTGTATTAGTCCATGTCAGAGGAAGGCAAACTACAGGTGTGAACACATAATGAAAGGATATAATCTACAACATGTTTGTTACTGTCGACAAAACCCATTAAAAGACCGAAACCAACAATATCATGGTCCGTCTTTAAAAATCAGCCGATCACTGTACTTTGAGGCAATTTCTAGCTGTGGATTCGTTGCACCATGTGTAATCAACTCAAAATAATACCGTACCATCATCTATATCACATGTAATACTATATGCATCAGGGAATGGAGCAACATGTCACCCAGTGCAACAGTACGGCTAGCAAAAAAGGCCAGATTGTTTATCTGAGACTATTATACTATACTATACTATACTATACTATACTATACTATAGTATACTACTATATTGTTTTGTGGAAGTTTGGTGTAAAGATTCGTACTGATTAATTAATGATTGAACAATAAAGCCATGTAATTTGTATATTTTGCAAACACAGCAACATTACTTTCAGCAGAGAGTGTGGCAATTGAGAGCATGAAGAAACCAATTTTTACTACACTGTGATGAAGATGCATCCAGGTACAGAGGAGTGAAGTGTCCAAGCCGTTACTGATGCAAATTTGTGTCTTAATGACCGCAGCTGCACAGTAATTATGCCACAGGGAAAAAAATAAAATGTCTGCTGTTCAGTAACAGCAGCAATGATCTACACCATGCAGGGACCACACTAATTTCTTGCTCCTTGTACTCAACTCAATTTATCTGACAATTTATTTGTTTGGATAAAACCCAACACAGGAGTATTTGAGTGTGGGTGGGGGGGTGGAGGGGTCTCTGATATGACAATATGGTCATACAGGGTGAGTGTGTGTGTATGTGTGAGGTCTTGACTGTGACTTCTGTTTCTGGTGTACCCACCGGCCAGTTTGAGTTCCACTCCGCTGTGGTCGATGAGTGTTCCGTTAACCCGGTTGCTAAATGGCTCAAAGGCAGTGATGCTGAGCATAGCCGGCTGCTTCTTCCCCAGGTACTCATAGGATCCCCTCCACAGAGAGTTCTTAGCGAACACACCACCAGGGACTGAAAGAGGTAAAGGGTGAAGAGAGAGGAGGCAAAGAAAAATATGTTTTTGTTTAAAATCATGCCAGGTGACTTCACTGGTTGCCTTTAAGCTGAGGAGAGTGACAATCACATATAGAGGAGAAACCAAATTCAAAAAATATTTAAAGAAAATCTCACTTAAAGCATCTTAAAGTATAAAAGAACATGCATTACCTGGTAATTTGGAGGGTGGCTCCTGCACTGTCCCCACTGGGCTCTTCCCACTCGGGCGATTATCAGCTGAAAAAAAAGAAAAGAAAAATGACATGTTTATCCTGTAAACAGGCACACTTCCTCTGAAAGTGAAAATTAAAGATCCGATTTTCTCTTTAAACACAAACGCTCTAAGGTAATTGCATTAGGAGGATGTCACCATCAGCACTTCCTGTCTAGCTCCATGACTAACAACCCCTGAGGTGGCCAAAGTGAGGGCTGCCTGCGACAGGACTTGACTCATGCATCAAATAGCGGCCCTGTTGTCCCCTGTGGGTCTACGGCTAAGTCAGAGACATAGTTTCGCTGCTTCAAGCGAAGCACTTTAATAATGCCTTACTGCTCACACGGGCCTCAGGACTACACCGCAGTAGTAAACACACACCCACACGGACAAACAGAGCGAGGAGGGCTTAACACGCGACTGCAAACAAAGACAGGTATATTGATGGTAGTTTATGAGCACAAACATCACCTCGGATAACTGTATACAGACACAAACAAACACACATGCACACACACTCCTACAGCCTTCTATTTTATTAGCTGCCAGTCTTTTGAGCTGCCCTTCCATCACTGAGCCCACAGGCGTTGTTAATATCCTGTATGTGCTAAGGCCAGTTCTCTTTCTTTCCTTCACTCTTAATGGCATGGCCTTAAAAATACCCATCACCCTCTATAATTTAGCAATGGCTTGGCATTGAATCCATCAGAAGGACATCACCCTCTAGTACGTGTTTCTCTTTAACCCATTAGCATTCGTCTACCCTAGATAATTGTGTGTCGATGAGTCCATTTCTTTCCTATATGTATTTAGGCCAATGCTTTGGGGTGTCTTAATGGCAGTCTATTTGTCTGCTAGACCTTGTTAACACTGCCTCACCATTTATAAGAGGTACTTCAGCTAACCTAATCAATGGGATGCATTGGCCTAATCAGGTTTTGCACCCTTGTTAATGTTTCAAAGCCTGTGTGTGTGTGTGTAATTCCATGCAGTGTAATTGGGCGATAGATGGTCCATCCTACCCTGGCATGTGTCTGAGAATAAGCAAGTGTTAACAGAGCTATTCATCTACATTAACTGAATCCCCAATTTCCCAACCTGAGTCTCCACTGAATCTCGCACCAGTACAGCCCCCAGTGGTTTCAGTAAAGGCTGCTAATGGAAAGTGCACATTATAAATATGGAGGTGAAGTGTTTTCAGTGGTTAACACATCAGTATGCTTCTCTAGGAAAGTGGGTGGCCATGTGCACACATTTGTAATCTTTTGAGGTTTGGGAAAATGTATCAGTGTGTGTGTTTGTGCCAATATGCATGTGTTTGTGTTACGCAAGTAATATTGTAGAAATTTAGCAGCAGCAAAAAAAAAATGGTGCATGTGTGCCCATGTCTTTGCATATATAATATCAAGTATTTTTCTATGTTCCCTTATATATAAATAGAAATAATTTCCCCCTGGGATTATTAAAGTATTTCTGATTCTGATTAGACATAATGTAACCATGTTCATACCTGCACAGAGAGGTGGTTTCCCTGTCCAGCTCCCATCGGACCGGCAGGTCCTGTGCTCTGACCCTCCGGCCAAGTAGAAGCCAGGCTGACATGTATAGATCAGCGTGTAGCCAAGGGATGGCAGTTCAATGGCTCTCACATCAGACTGGGCCGGCAGCTCTGGCTGGCTGCAGTGGTGGGCTGGAGAAAGAGAGAAGGATTAAAGAGACCATAGAAGAAAAGAGTAGGATTTTAGAGAAACAGGTTAAAGTGGGGATGAGGAGATGTGCCAGGAGAGGGATCAGAGGAGCAACAGATAAGAAAGAAAAAAAATATGGTGGAAGAGAAACAGTGAAAAAGAGAGGCAAGGTGGAGATGCGGGGTCAAGGAAATGTATATGGGATATCCGATTTTAAAGTAATGCAAACGTTTGCTCAAGGTTAGGTTTTCCACTTAACTATACATATGTTTTTGCAATATGAGCAGACCTGTGTACTTACCGATGCACTCAGGCTGAAAACCACTCCAAGTGAGGTTGGGCAGACAAGTGCGAGAAATGGAGCCCTGCAGTAAGTATCCCTTTCTACAGCTGAAGAACACAGTGCTGCTGATCTGTAAGAGGATTGACATGAGGATGTGAGGATGTAGACGGGACAATAAGTATACATATTGCACAGTACACAGAATACTTAACCATAAAATTAATCCAATTCTTAAAATCACCTTTATTTTGGGCTTGGTCGTCCAAAAAGGTTTATTATTATTTGTTTAAAATTAGCATTCATTTATTAACTCGTTTCAGTACGTTTTAAAGCAAAAAACAAACAAAAAAAGAGTGAAAGCATTGTTTGGTTCCAGCTTCTCAAATGAAAGGATTTTCTTTTTTTCTTTTTTGACATTTTATACACATTTAATTAATTGTTGCAGCTCTAGAAAAATAAGAAATGCTGATGTTCATTGACTGTGTCATGTTTTTATTATGTAAAGAATTAGTAGTTGGAATACTTCTGACCAGTAAGCATAAACTTTGCTACCATTTCCAGGTGAGACTAGATTACTGCACGTGCACAATATTTCTGACAGAATTTATTAAATCATGAATAATCATCTTTAATGAAAATGGTGGGATATAATGTAATATTCTGTGGGGGTGAAAACTGAATTTGTTTTTTCTAAACATGGATTTGAAACAGTAATTTGTGATTGACGAAGTTGGGCTAAGGATGATATAACACTATTGTTATGTATATTTGATGAAGGTTTGGTCATTCGGCGTAGGTGACAAGTCTAATACAGTTATCTTGGCCATCATGAAATTGATCTTTTTTGAGAGAGGACCTTCAACATTACATTACTTTACTGTCATTATCTCGGTTGTCAGTGTGCTCCAGTCCTTTTGATTCCCATGGGAGTTTGCTGTCCTCGAATTGAGAAGCACCGGATTTATTTGCATACTGTTGGGAGACGCCCTGAAAACCCTGTTTCATAAACATGCTTTATGGTAAGAAGAGAACAATGGTCCTGGGCTGAGTGGTGCTGTGCGTTCTCATTAGACCAACAATCAGGTAGTCATTCCCTCAACCTTGCAGTCCACATTCCGGTAAAATGTAAGGTACAGTAATAATTTAATTCCAGGTAGTGCTACTACATGAGTAATAGCACAAGGTTGAAAACCTATTTCTGTTCAATACATGAATTAAATTTCCTGTATGGCCATATATTGATACCTGGTAGCCTTGGCTGTTGTTCTGATTTCCAAAGAGAGGAGTGCCAGGATCTCCACAGGTAGTGTGACTGGGATCTGAAATACACAAACACACACACACAAATTCTGTGATAACTACTCTCATGTTAAAGCAGGTTCCATTAATACTACATGTCACCCATGACAAATAGATATATCACCTTAGAGACACTGTATGGGGAAATTACATTTTCACAGATCTGGTGTGAAATAAGGACTGAAGGAGCAAGTTCATAGATAACTGTATACACTCACATACACAAATCCTACAAAGTCTTTTATTAGTGATCTGAACCTCTGCTCAGAGCAACTAATACCACAATGACAAACTCTCTCAGTCCACACACCCTGTTAATTCATTACATAATTTCACTCCAAACTATATATATATATATATATTAAATTAATTAGTTAATTTTACATGTTGCATGCAGTTATTCTTAAAAGTTACTCTGATCTAATTTTGTCTTAGCAGCTTTCAATGAATAGGACGAGCTAGGAAGCTTCATTCAGCTGCAATTCTTTTCATTACAAAACTGCACAGATTTACCATTATAATTATATACTAGTTCCTAGGGCTGTATGCCAGTACAATTTCTCTTTTGAGTTTAGTGCGAAATTTCTGTGAAATTATCATCAAATCTAGGTGCTGAACAAGAAGTCAGTCAAGAAGAGGCCAGTCGTTCCAATGAATTCAGAGCAAGTGAGAGGAGATTATGTAAAGCAAAATCAGTGGTAGCAACATACACTACTATTACAATACTTTAATTGATTAAATCTCACTTAATCTCAGTTTAACCCTTCCCACATGTCAGGCACTATGGCTTTTCAACAGTGAATGTTGTCAAAAGTGGCTAATAAATGATACAAGGGAAGTGGAGTTACTACTGACCTTTGGCTATAATGAATTAATGTTTTTGTTATTGGGTCATTTGTTGGCATGTGTGCATATTTTATAGCATCACAACAGACCCTTAGGGCAGGAACAATTGATTTATTTGCAATTTGTTTGAGACCACACTGTGATTTCCTTGAGTGCACCTAACAGCAGCATCCACATTTATACAAGCAAGTTTATTAAGGAATGTTTATCACAGCAGGGAACAATATTACTGATGACACTAGGTCAAAACCAAAGTCTGAATTTTGTTACTGGGACTAATTTCACAAAAGGGTTTTGCAAGAATGCTTACATGCAGGTCGCAAATGATGGCAGCATCACGCTTCACAAATGCTTGATGAATTTGTCCTAAAGGGGTCTTGAATGCTCATGCATGGGCCACAAGGGCAGTGTTTGCTTTGATGAGTGAAATGTGTCAATTAACAGGAGAGGAAGTGATCGCATGTTGTAAATTGCAGCTTGTGTGTTGTAAATTTGGTAAAACAGGCCCCCGGTGCAGTCTTGCATTGACAGACCTACAGTTTCTCAGACAGACATTATGTCTACACGGTTAAGAAAGATTTGACTGAATTCACAGTTAGTCTGAAATAGGTGATATAAATATTCTGGGTTGTTTTAATTAATTCAGCGATCAAAATGGAAAAACAGAATCAATACAGCTTGTTAGCTGCATCGAATGGTTTCTGCATGCATTATTTCTTGATTGCAAAAGGCAATCAGGACTACAAGGCAGAACATGAGGGGGAAAAAGCAAGCCAGCCAATGGGAGGCTTCTCTCCCACTGATACCAGTGTTACAGCATTATATGAAAGTAAGTATAGCACTCAATGTTTTGTGCTCAGGTTAGCAAACAGGAACACAGGTCATGCACACTGTTGCCTAAAACCTCCATACTCCACCTGTTTGTCATTGTTTTGATAATTACATCAAGCACTGTAATCTAACATATTCAGTATCTTAACTATACTGTAGCTTACCTATACTGTAGCTTACCTATGCACGAGGGTTGTGTGCCACTCCAGGTGCCATCATACTGACAATATCTCCTGGTAGAGCCCACCAGGACTAGGGGAGGGTAGCAGGAGAAGGAGACAGAGGACAAATAGGTGAATCCTCGGTCCTCTCTCCTCCCCTGGGCTGGCATCCCTGGGTCTCCACAGAACACAGCTGCAAAAATGAAGCAGGAGGGAGGAAAGAGAAACAGCAGAGGTGTGTTTTAGCTGACCGACTAACCATATTGGGTTTTATCTCAATATTTTCCAAGGGGGCTCAAATGTCACACAAGGAACATACACATTATACATAGGTGAAAGAAATGTCAGAAAGATATCAGTGACGTGTAATATGATTGGGCATTCCAGCGTGGTGCCACTTACGGAAGCACTGGGGTTTCTCTCCACTCCAGTTGCCATTGCCCTGGCATGTTAACACAGTAGGCAGGGACAGCTGGTAACCTTGGTTGCATGAGTAGCTGATGCTAGAGCCCCAGGTGAAGTCTGTACCGACAACCTGTCCATTAGGGATGGTAGGTGGTGGACCGCATACGATTGCTGCAAGGAGACAAAGAGGTAATGCAGGACTTCATGGATTCTGCATATTGGTTTTTGATGATTTGATTCATTCCATTACATCATTATCTGTAATAGTAGCCCTCTATAATCACTCCTTCCTTTCCTCAGTTAGCCTATGCCATTGTCTAGATTTATCTCATTACTGAAATGTCATTTAAGTCACGCTACACAACTTTACCTTTACAAAGTGGTTTGGTGCCATTCCAGGTGCGGTCCTTGGTGCAGATGAGAGTTGAGGCCCGGTCAGCATCCATGGTGAAACCAGGAGAACATTGAAAACTGACTGTGTGATTGTAGGTGAAATCATTGCCCAACCTCACCCCATTGGCTGGCACCCCAGGGTCACCACAGTTGATTACTGCAAAAATAATAATAAGTAATAATAATTAAAGAACAAATGAAAATGGGTAATACAATTCGACAATGAAGACAGATGTCGTGGAACACAAGGAGAGAGATGAAAAGGTTGCTTGTTTGGGTTAAGGAAATAAAAAAAAGTTTGCTACCTCATCATGAGCCATATTATTTGATGACTTAATCTGTTTTATATTCAATTGTACTTGGTATAACAGAAAATCAATATTACACACTTAGGATGAAATACAAGAAAGTAAACAAACTAAAACTGCACACCAGTTGGAGCCGCGGAATTTATGAACCGTTATATGCACTTGACCCAAACAGTTCACCTCACAAACAAAACTTAACAATCTAAAAAGCAACATCATTAGTGTATTCACAGATAATTAGCACCTCATTCATTTATGAACAACCACTACACACTACACATTCATGCTTTATCTGAAAGAATTGTCCCTTTACTTTAATTTTCACAGTTTACAGCTCTAAGGGTACTGAGAGACTAAATCTTGTGATAAATCTTGTACAATAACTCCCTAAAGCTCCAAAATGAACCACATTTCTTCTTGATTATACTTTGACACCCTGCGGGGAAAACAGTGTGATTGAGTAACAACAGTGAGAATTCCACTGTGTGACTCAGTAGCATGATGGCTCGGCTCTGCTGTAAATGTTTAAGGCAGAAAATCCAGGGCACGGAAGGACAACTTGGGCTCAGTTGCCTTGGGACAAAAAGGCATTATTAAATGCATATAACCAAAATTCCCAATAGGGTGAGGAAACTGGGCCTCTTGGAGGTGTAGTGTCTCCCCTTGACTGAGCAAGCACTTACATTTTCCCTCTGGGCTGGTAAGAGTGTGCCGCCTGGAGCCACAATGTCTATCTAGGACTGTGTACCCTGTAACAATACCTACAGGGCTGAGATACAATGAGATCATTTCTCCTCTTGCATAACAATATTCTTAGACTGTCACTGGCAAAATGCTTTGGTTCGTGATACTGTAGTTGCTAAATAAAATGTGTAATTGTGTGTACATTTCAGTTACAGTATGTTAAGATGCAGAGAAGAACGCTGCCAATTCTAGTAGCCACTTCTTTCAAGTAAATCCCTTTTTAGCATACCATTTTTCTAAGATCAATATTATTCACATGTCCTTTGCTCACTAAAGTTGTTCATCTAAAGTGGGTCAACATGTAGCCTTTCACTCCTATGGATTACAGAGTTCTGAACTCTATAATGGTGCTGCTTAGGGTTTATCCTCTCCATTCAGAAGAAACTGGTTCTCTCAGTGACCTCTATTTGCCAGGGTCTCTTAGCTCTGTACAGCAGCTGTGTGTCTTTTGTGAGGCATGATGATAAAAGGACGTCAGTCAGGAGTGGACCATGCCTCGAACCAATTTCCCCCTACTGAGCCAGGGATCCATGAGTCTTTCATCACAAAAAAAAAAAAAACTGCCATTACAAGCGATTAGCATAATCTCTATAAACAGATATTTGCATATGAATGCAGAATCTGTAGGCCAGGGACAAGATTTTGGTATCGGAAGCATTCTGGTTTCCATTTTTGGTCTGTTTGTAGTCTGAGTAGTATTGACCAATTATGTTTGAGCAGGCTTTAGTTGCATGCAGGTAAACAGTCCATGTCGAGAGAAAAATAAACTTCTTTTTTTTTTATATGCAGAAAGTTTATGGAGATTAGTCAAAATGTTGTCTTCTCTCTCAACTCCACTCTATCAAGTTGCTAATCGGACTGTTAACGATGACCGGTGGACGGAAGAGAAAGTCTTGACCCAGATATCTGGAATAAAACAGAAGCTCCAAGACACTAACTGTTGTCCTCAGAGGATAAATCGTTGTTAAGATGATAGTCGTTGATAGTTTCGAGATTGTGATTAGCATGGCTTCCATGTTTTCCTGCATTTCTTGCATAACATAAAATATCTTTTTTTATATTACCTATTTAACCTGTATTTCCTACATCTACAACATCAGGATATGTCAGAACTATTCAAGTGTAAACTACTTTTCAAGTACAAATTAAAATAACAGGCTAACAGGTAGACAACTAAGAAATGTTGCTAATAAGAGGAAACATAATAGCATTCTCAGCTGGAGCATGAATTTCCATTTAAATATGGACACAAAGATAAGAAATACATAGATTCACATTGTTTTGTGAGAGCTGTTATTTACCAGAGCACTCTGGCATGTTGCCGGTCCAGGTCCCGTTAACAGTGCAGTGTCTGGTAAGCAGGCCAGTAGAATAGTAGCCCTCCCTGCAAGCGTAAGTGATGGATCTAGAAAACGTTAGGCCATCATGAATCAGGATTTGGGCATTCCGTGGAGTTCCAGGATTCCCACAGGAGATCACTGAAAACAGAACAGAAAAAGAGAGGGGAGTAGGAAGGGTTAGATAATATTCAATTAGAGACTATATCCTGAGCCACCAGAGGAGAAAGCGTGTCCGTTAAAGTTTAAGACACATAACGTTAAAGTTCGTTATGTTTGTGTGGTATGGGTTGGGGAGAAAGAATGTTGGTGCACTACCATTGCAGACTTTGAACAACAGAGTGTCATTTTCCACACCCTTAGCTACTTCTCATTCCACTCCTTTTTCCATTCACTTATCTGTGGTCAACATATCCACCTACCAACCTAAATGCCTAAAACTTATAATTATACTTTTGTACACCTTAATGTAGTAGCAAAAAATGCATGACTTCAGTGTTCACTAGAAGGCAATCAACAGCCATTAAAAATCTTTTGCATTTTCTGGGAACCATTTTGTTTTCTTAAAAGACCTTATTGACTCACTGACTATCCTGTTCTTTATATGTATTCTAATAAGACTTATTATGTAAATTACACAAAACATAGGTTGGTTTTCTACAACATTTCTTTTATACTCCTTCATGTGTCTGATATGCGTTCCTCACTCAGTTTGTTTTCCCTTTCCCTCTGTTCTTTAACCACCACCCTCATCATCTTCCCCTGCGTCCTACTTCATAAGTAACTTTGATGGACACATCCTTTGCTTAGAAAGTCCCTTGGTTCCTGTCCGACCGCCAGCGATGTTTCTGTTCATTACTGTCTCCAGCTTGCCCCAGGCCCTCAGAGCCCCATGGGCTGCGCCCTCCCGTAATGACCAGATGTGGCCTGGCCCTTGAAGTCCGTGCCAACCGAGAACAGGTGGGCAACCTCGGCTAGTGAGCATACCACACAGCAGAGAGGGAATAAGACAGAGTGAAGCAAAGGAGAGAGGTGGTGGTAGTGTGTGGAGAGGGGGTTGCCTGTGTGTTTGATGTGTGGTGTGTGTGTGTGTGTGTGTGTAGGTGTGTGTGTGTATGTATGTGTAGGGGTTTGTTAAGAGTACAAGTGAAAACAGCCTGGGAGACAGGATGAAGCTTTTGGAAATACCACACTGCATAAAAGAACGGGGGAAGAAGAGATGTGTGTTCACAGACAGTAAGAAGAGAGCAGGGGAAAAAAAACAACATATAACTGCAGATAGAACTTGCCAACTTGAAGGTGGAAAACTGCAATGCGAGTTTATGGAGGTTTTATTATTTTAGTGTTTCTGGTAGATGACTGAAACCCCCTGGCCTGCTGGCTACCCAAAAATGTAGGTTGAAACACACACAGAAACAAACAAACGAACAAAAAAACGGTATATACTGTTTCTAGTTTGACAGTAGAAAAGAAGAACTGCACTTAGTTCTTTTCATTATTTGTCCTGTCTCAGCAATAAGAATAGAGAGTGTAGGGCCTGGATCGATCGGACACGCACAAACTACACATCTGCTTTTCAGGTGTTGGCAGCAGAATGGATGCCATGTTGCACAAAGACAAAAATTAAAAGCCTCATGGTGTTATATCAATAGAGAAAACATTCTCTGTTATGTCCCCCATTCTCTCTTGTTCAATCACTGTTCTATGTTTTTGCAAACACACAAAACACATGCAAATTTGCGATTGTATCTTTCATTCAATTTGCGAATGCAGAAGTTAATTACACACTAAATGTCTATAACTACAGTATTAGCCACAATCTGAGTGAAGGAAAGTGCAATTCAGTGGCGGCATTTGTTGAGATCATCTAGCTCTGAAAAGATATCAAAAGGTAGAGATGATGAAATATAAACACCCATTAGTAAAATTTTGAAATATTCACTAAGGCCACAATTAACTCCAATTTGTGGGAAATGATGGTTGTCCATTACCCCTGAAATTAAAATAAAAATCTATGGATAAAAAGGTTTCTAAAACTAATTCAGCTGGACTAATTAAACAAACTGCTTAGGAAAGAAAGAAGAAATGTCTAAAGTGCATGAGAAGTTCACTGAATATTAAGTTCAACTTCAATTACCACACAATCACAGCTCTCCAGCTGGCCTGCTTTGCATGTTACTAGATGGTCAGATATTGTTCATTCATTACTGCTCCTAAGAAGTCAAACCAATCAAACCATCCACCAGTTATCCAGGTTTAGTCTGTAGTGGTGGCAATTTAATCAATAGCCCACACATGATTTTTTTCCAGCTCCTCTTAAGGAACCAGATGGGATATGTAATCTATCCATAGTCTTCTTGGTCTGCTCAAGGGTCTACAGTTGGACGTGTCCAGAATACTTCCACAGTATATGGGGGAAGCATCCTGATTAACTCAACTGGCTGCTTTCAACATATAACAGCAGTTGTTCCAACTACTACTCCAAGCTCTTTCTTGATATCCAAGTTGCTCACCCTGTCCTTAAAGGGTTTTATTCGTTGGTCACTATCCAAAGCTCACAGTCACAAGTGAGAGATAAAACCTAAATTGACTGCTAAACTGAGCTTCTCTTTAGAGCTCAGCTCCCTCTTCACCACAAATTGGTAGATGCCACACAGATCCTGCCATTGATCTCATCTTACCCTCACCTCAACAGACCCAAATAGTCATACACTTCTTCACTTGGGGCAGGAACCTTTAAGAAATCATAAACAGAATCGCTAATAATGCTCACTGTGTACATACTTACAACCAAGTACAGTATGCATACATGGCCGGACCAGATGAAAGGGCCGAATAGATAGGAGCAACGTTTTCAGTTTACCTTATATTTGCACAGCTACCGCCACAGGACATGGTTGTATTGACCAAGTACACGAAACACATACAGATTTGAGGCAGAACGACCATAAACCCTCCAGTATCTGTGTGAGGGTGAAGGGATGAGGAGATGAGGCTGAAAGCCATATTTATCCTCTGGAAACCAAAGTCTGACAGTTAGCCAGAGTCTCCTTCCTAGTACATTGGCAAAAACTTACTGAGCAGTGTGATTTTGCTGTATAAATGGGATCCACCATCCCCTTCTACCAGTCCATGTTTGCCAGAGTAGACAGCTATAAAAAGAAAAATAACAAAAAAAGAAAACACTGTATATATTCCTTACCATGACACTCAGGCTGGGTGCCGATCCAGGTCCCATTGGCCAGGCAACTTCTATCTGGTGAACCCTTCAGCATATAACCAGGCTCACAGCTAAAGCGTACAACACTGCCCACTGTAAATTCTTCTCCCAGACGGATACCATGCACAGGAACGCCTGGATCTCCACACAGCCCGGCAGACTCGCCTGGAAAAGATAAAACATAATGTTGACAATGAGACTATCACTCATGTGGACAACACACATTAGAAATGTATTAGCCACATGAGGGATGTTTTCATATGAAAACACAATAATAATTAGATTAGAACAGGAACACAGACCCCTCCTCACCCAACTGCCATCGAACAGGAAAATAATATTCCCCTTCCTCCCTGCAGACTGACTAGCTTCACAAACACATTAAGTTTCATTATATATATTTGTTCAACATGCAGAAAATTTGCAATACGATGTCATTTTTCATTTCACTGACCCGACATATATTTTGCACCTTGCTCTATAGTCCCGCGTCCTCCATTTTAAAACAATCACAAAGCATTAAGTGCTGCTCCCTTCCACATTTTACAAGGCACTGGTCAACCTCACTTTAACAGTGTATAGCTAAGAAAGTCGGCAAATCTTTATAAAAAGGGTTGTGTTTATTGCCCAATGAGAGAGCACTAGCAATCCCCGGAGATATATATGAATGTCATGAATTGTGACATCAAACTGTCAGCGTGCTATTTATTGTCGTGGGTCTGTGTGCGCTATGTATGTTTGTGTCACATCTTTGTGAATGTGCCTGTATTTGTGCCTTCACACATTTGCATTAGTAGACACCCCTATCGCCTTTCTCATGTATTAGGTATACTAGACGTTGTGAAGCAAATCGTAAGGGGAGAGAGAGTATGGGGGCTGATGTCTTTATAGTGCTTCATAACCCAGCTGAGGTGTGGGCGTCCCTTACTCTGATATGAGCAGATTAAAGGAGTTTTATGGAGGACACTCTCTTTGCCCTTGAACTCCATTTTTGGTCCACCTACTTCACTCATTACCTGCTAACAGCTGCCACCGAAACTCTTTATTTGTTGGTCTGGCATTATGAGGGCATCGGTGTGACCGGGTGTTGATATTACATCTGAATTAATCAAGTATTACAAGCAAGAAGCCTGACAGAGGATGAGAACAGCACCAGCACAAGCTTTAAAATATTAAAGATCAAATGTGTTGATTCCAATCTTTTCATTTAAGCTTATATTGAACATCAAGACAGAAAGCTTTTACAAAATGAGGTTATTTTCAGTTTTATCCTTTCGAACCATCCTACAGTCAATCTGGGTGTAGTTTTCCATACCGGAGCAGTGTGGAGGCGAGCCGCTCCACTGGCCGTCCAGCTGGCACATTCGCGTTGTGTTGCCAATGATGGTACGCTGGCCGATGCAGCTGTAGCGGATGACTGAGCCTACTGTCCGGCGGTCGCCTGAGATCTGGGCGTAGGGAGGCATGCTGGGGCGGTCACACAGCACCACTGTCCAATCAGAGCAGAGAGATGAAAGAAAGAGACCAATGAACAAGTAAACTGCTTTAAAGCCCATGATGAGGAACTAATAAATGCACCACATATTCATTATATTGCCTTGTATTAGGAAAACTATAGAGTGTAAAAATGTTGGGGGACATTAGATTTGTGTTTGTTAGCACTACATTTCACAGTATCAGACAAACCAGTTAAGAGACTTAATTCCATCAGAATGCTTCATAACTTTATCACACTGAGCCTGTTTTCATTACAAATGCAAGATTTCTTACTCTGAGTGGAGGTAAACCCAGTAGGGTTCAAATAGGTTGGTTAGTTAATTGATTAGTGGTTTAAAATTTTTTTGTTTTATAAAAATGAATCATTTAAGTCAGTTTGTAAGGAAAATGCTAAACTTTTGCTTTTTCCTGCTCCTGGCAATTTTCCACTTTAATTGTTTTACAGTATCTGGACTTTTGGTTGAAAAAAAAAAAGTTATTTGAAGATTCAGGGATACTGTGTATTTTCCATTATTTTCTGACTTTTCATATAACAAATAGATCGATTTATTGTAAAAATAAGCCACTAAGGACTAATGCTGTTTGGTTATAATGATATGCCACAAAAATTATGCTTAATATAAAAGCTAAAATAGGAGGTCAAAATCAGATTTCTGCTTTATGGAAATCAGTTTAAACTGTCCTCTTTTTCAGTATATACAAAAATAATTCATGCTGCAGCACAACCAACCCCTGAGGTACTCACACAGGCACTTGGGCAGGGAGCGATCCCAGGTACCATCCCCCTGACAGGAGATGGAGCTGGTGCCCAGCAGGTAGTAGCCTGGGTTGCAGCGGTAGGATACAGCGGTCTGGAAGCTGTAGCGATGCGGCCCACTGGGCAGAACCTGCCTGATGCTGTTCTCTACATGGCCTGGTTCTGTACAGTTCACAACTGGAGAAAGTGACGCAGAGGGGGGAGGAGAGTAAAGGAGCCAGAGAGAAGAAGACATCTTGAATAAGCATTTGAGGCTCAATTTAATGTATTATATTATTATCCTGGAAATCTGTGATGATTATATGTAAAATGTTACATGGAGTTGTTTTATCTTATTACAATAATATACCATCTATTTTGATATAGATATATGACTCCCTCACACACACAGGGAACATGCCCATTTTATAGGCAAGTTTTTTCTCCTGCTTTTATGCCCTCTGTCCATTCCCTTCCTCATCTACTACTTCCACCCATCCAGCATCCATCCATCCATCCACCCCAATCCAAATGAAGTAGGAGGCACACTCCGGAAATAAACATTTGCTTCATTAGAGCCAGTCTCCTGCTGGCCGCCATGGTGCAGAGATGGTGATGGATGGGGAGCTCACAGGAGAAGAGGCACCATGTCAGTTTAGCACCAGATGGAGAGAGTTAGGGAAGGGGAGAATGAGGGATGAGTGAGGAGCGAAGGACAGCGAGGGGGGTGCTGTACAGAGCTAGAGAGGAAGAGACCCTGATGGTGCAGAATATATTAAAATTCATGACAGAATGTCAGGCTACGATTGCTACCAGCACCAATTCATCTTGAGTGTCTCAGATACAAGACAAAACCTTACACTGCCTCAACAAAGTCAGAGTACACTGAGTAACAGTTGCTGTCTAGTCTATACTGTGAACCATAACTAGATGTGTACAATGATGCCAAAGCTCTAATGGCTTCTGAAACACTGTCTGCGAGTGCCCACGCAGCCATTATGCCCCAGTTTGCCTTGCCAGTCGCTCTCTATGAGTGTGCCTTTGCCACAGCCAAAATGAACCCATTGTATGCTAATGTACCTAAAAGCCCGCTCATTTTTATGCTCCCAAGCTGGCCAGCACAGCTAAATCACCCCCAAAATACCTATTAAAATGTATTCCTACCAGTCGAGTGCTGACCCATGGTGCCATCATTTACAACTTACCGCATAATAACACTACAAAGTGCATTTGAAGCAGTGGAGCTGCTACAGCACGAGACATTCCAAGCTTGAAAATTCAGCTTTGAAAAAAATGTGCTCGGGCAACACAGGCTCAAAGGCGATCCAACAGTCATCTAAAACGACTGACCTCCTGGTAAATTTTTGTGTGTGGCCCAGTGGGCAGCGAGAGAGGAAGCGAAAAGGATGAAAGGAAAAGAAGAATAAAAGTACGAGGGGAAGAAGGGCTGAGGTAATTCATCTCTGTTCCGCTCAGAAGTGGGGACCCCGGTCACCCTCTCCTCCTCTTGGCCACCTGCCAAGTAACAGCCCTGTAAGTAGTGTGTCAGAATGGGTTTTTTTCCTCTGTCCTGCGTCTCTTGCCTTTTATTGCTGAAAGACAAATAAACACACGAGTCATCCAAAGAAGGCGGTGTTGTGGCTCTGTTACTTTGACTCAAATTGGTGGTGATTAGAGAGGGATAGGAGACTGGCTGGGCCGGCAGTGATCTCCTGCTCCCTGCATTATTGATGGAGCCTACAGACTCCTGTAGTTAAAATCAGGAACGTGGAAATCATTACCTTTGTCTGACTGACTCCTGCGACACCTTCACCTTTTTCTTTTCCTGCCTTCTATATCTATCCGCTGCTTTCTCTCCCTGTGACGGAAAAGCTGATGGTTCGGCTTAGCTAAGGCTAAGGTGAGATGGATGAAGCGGATGTCATCCCAGAACTTATACTTTCCATCTCAGGGGAGGCAGTGCACGGCAGACAGGAGAACACATCTCAACAAATATGTCTCGAATGCTGTAATCAAGGTGGACCTCTAAGCTACTTACGTCTTTACATCAACAGTGAGGATAATGTGTCATCAAAACAAACGCTTATACATGCGCGCACACACACACACACACACACACACACTGTCTCATACAAAATGCAACTCAGAATCAGCATCTGCACGGAAACAAGGCCAATGCTAATATGATGTCACTACTAGAGCGGAGAAATTTAAGGCGTATGTCTGGGAGAAAATCTCGCCTGCTTATGCATGCAGCAGCCAAATGCACTTCTCTTTTTTTAACAACTAAAGAAGGATTCCTGGGAGACGTGTAACCTCCTCATCCCTTCATAGATGTCTAAAAAAGGCCAAATCCTTTCTCTCCTCATTTAAAACAAACTCATAAGTCAATCCGTCACTGCTTCTGTCACTGCCTTGTCACAGTCAGGGCCTGACCTTGCAAGCGCCCTTTCTATGCCTGTCACAAAGCCCTCCGTTAGTGGGGACTTAGAGACAGACGTGGGTACCGAGATACATCGCTTGTCGCAAAAACACTGCCAAATTAAAAGTCCTTGCCTCGCTTATTCAAAGCAGAGCAGGGTACTTCTTATTCTGAGCAAAAAGCCGGGATGCGGGTCTCCAAAGGGTGCTGTCTTTCATACAAGCTCAAGGACCCTGTGATTGTTTTTGGCTGTCTTTGCATGGTTATTAACCGAGTTTGTTTCCCTGACAGACAGGTGAGCCTTAGGGTGTATCAGAGGTAGAAGGGAAGAGGAAATAACATCAAACGTAAATACTATTCGGAACCTCCATGGACCATGGGTTTGGGACCGTGATAATTAAATAATCCAAGCTTCTCTTTGGTTTTTCATTTCAATTTCCCCTAATATGCGTCGTTTAAACTCTTCCTCCCTCTGGGTGTCTCTGTGCTTCATCTCCGCTCTCTCTGTGATTGGGGTCATCTCTGGTCACAGAAGATATGACCTTGCACAATACAATAGGTAATTTAATACCTACCCACACAAATGGATGAAAAGAGAAAAAGAGGACAACCCTACAGGCACTCTGTGCGTTTGGTATGCACAAAGACGATGTCAGTGGCTTATTTAGCTCTCAAATTATTGCACAGCATGATACATACAAACAGGAGAACTGCTATGCTACGACTTTGCTTACATTGCTTATGTAGCTGTGCTGCGATCATATGCACAGAAAATTATTTGATAAACTGTTTCTTATGGGAGCAATTTGTTCATTCACATGACAATAATACAACTTTGTCTGAAATTGCTTTTTTACTGCTTACTTCTCCAAAAAAACATTGATGCATTATCTGATAAGCTACCTTCTACCTGACACTTACTTTTACACCTGGGGAGGGCGTTGCTCCACTGCCCGTTGGACTGGCAGGCAGATTTTACAGCCCCCTGCAGAACATATCCGGTATTGCAGACAAATCGCACAACATCATTTAAGTTGAACTGGGTTCCTTGGGTCATACCGAAGGTAGGGTTGCCAGGATGACCACATGTTATAGCTGGGAGAAAGAAAATCATGTTTACACATATGCAGAGCAGTTTAACTGAAGGTTTAATATCAAACACCTGAACACTGCAAAACAGTTAGTGTTGATTAAAAAGCCAAAGGCCCTGGTGGCATGTCTCCAATTTTGGCCTCTGTTAAAACAGTCTTTTAAAATGACCAGTATTATAGTAGAATGCATTGTATTATTTTGAAATAATTGCCCCATCTTTGAAAAGGCAAAACACATGAGGCAACATCGTTTTTTACAGTGTATTTTATGCAGAAGCTTGTGCTGCAGCGTTGGTAAAAATGTTCAATGACAGGAATTAATTGGTGATCAGTACCAGAAGGCTTGGGTCTAATCACGCTAAATTGGTGGTCGTTATTGGCCCTAACTAGCCTGATAAGAGCATCCCTAGGCAATATATGTCTGCACTTATTACAAATCACTGAGCAGCAACTCAATTAATCTGAGAAAAAAGGAAACTTTACTGTTCTTAGATTTCAGAGTTCTTTTGTTGGCTAGCTGTCTTACCAGCATTCCTAATAGTCTGAAGCCCTACTCTGTTCATCTTAACAGAACAGAAGTCTTTAGATAAACACTATACGATCTATCGCTTTACTTATAACTAACTGTTCTCTGTGATCACTTACGGACACAGACGGGACTGCGTCCTGACCAGCGGTGATCCTGTTCACAGATTCGCACTGACACCCCGATGAGACGAAATCCTGGGTTACACTGATACACGACACTACCTCGATAGTTATAATTCTCCCCAATGATCTGTCCGTTTACTATAGGCTCCGGGGTGCCACAATGGCCAGCTAAAGATGAATAAAGAAGAAAAGAGTCAAGGTCAGACATATGTGTTATGAATGACTTTGAATGTTCAAAGACTTTATGAAGTTATAATCATTTTTGGGTGCAAGATCTCACCTAGACACTGGACCTGTGTCCCACTCCAAAGCCCATTGGACATACACTCTCGTACCCGAGAGCCAACCAAGGTATATCCTGTGTTGCAGGAGAAAATGGCAGTGGCTCCGTACACAGTCAGTGTCCCAATCTTGTTACCATTTGGTGGAGTCCCAAGGTCCCCACAGGAGATGACTGAAATGAGAAAACAATGTCATATATTACGAATGAACCATATGATCAGAATATAATCAACAATATTCATTTGTTCTGTTTTGAAAATGGTTTTGTTTGGTTTTCTTTCATTTTGTTTTGGTTAGAAGATTTCTGCCTGTTTAGTTATATTTTTTCTTAACATCGCAGTGGAATAAGATACATTTACATGGTATTGTTTTTCTTGCTTGACAAATTACTTTTTTCTGGCAGAGATTTTTCTATTTCTTAGGGGGAATTACTTAACTTAAGAAACTGTAGGAAAATAAAACTATGGCATATGCAGTTAACACTTACTCTCGCACACTGGCCGTGGATCTGGGTAGTTCCATGTGCTGTTGGCCTGGCAGCGAATTACCCTTTGACCCCTGTAGTAATATCCTGGGTCACATATGAGCATCATTATAGTGTCATATTGGTTTTGAGTTCCATAGATCAGCCTCCATCTCCCATGCTCCACAGCAGAATGGCCAATGTCTGGGCAGGTCACAGCTGGAAGATCAGACAATAAACATTGTTAGTTCAAATACCTACTTGAGTTTGGTGCTGTTTTAATGTAGGTATCACTGTGTTTACAACTTTATATATGCCCAAGTTAAAGAGTTTGTTCTCTTGATAATACTGCAACTAAATACACTGACAGTGAGATAAATACTTACGAACACATCTGGGTGGAGCCTCAATGGGGCTCCACCTCCCAGATTCTTGACAGATCACTGAGGTGGTGACAGGCCCGGCAAGCCGAAATCCGGGATTACATTGGTATGTTGCCCTGGCACCTAGAGAAAAGTCCTGGCCCACAATACTGCCATTGACTGGAGGCACTGGCATTCCACAGGACATGACTATAAGGGAAAGAGGGATGTGACAGGAAGGTAAAGCAAAGAAAATATGGTTGGTTAGAGTGAAAGCACAGGTAGCAAAGTATATTCTAATAACCATCTTTGTATTCAGAGCGCCTAGCTCACAATAGGCTTCCTGTACAAACACACTCCCAGAGCCGGCATTGATGTGCAGTAAACATTAGCTCGGGCTGCCATCTGCACAATGGTAAACAATCGAGTCTAGAGAGAGCACATGAAATTCATGTGGAGATTACACCTGGTGCAGACTTGATCGGACAGTGAATGGCTGCCCTGCTGCTCTCAGTTTTCCCTTCAGCTGATACTGTTAATAAATCTGGTTGGAAACTAGACTCTGGTAGTAGGGCTTTTAGAGTCCATGTTTTTGTGACGAATATAAAAAATTGAGAATTCAATGAAAGTGGAATCAATGAAGATAGTGCAACAGCATCCCAGCCTTCTCAATCTAAAGTGGCATTTTTTTAAGCACTTTTAAATTAAAGTAGGTATATATTGCATCAATAATTATGTCTTCATTCATACTATTCATTTTGTTTCATTTCAAATAACAATACCTTCAAACTTTTATAATGTCAGTCTCAGTCAAAAGTAGATAATTGCTATTGCTGATTCATTCACTAACAAAAAAAGCACAGTGATAAGCAGATAACTGAGACTGTAACCCATAAGACTGACTTATCAAACAATTCAGCTCAGGTAAACCAAATGTTGTTAATCTGATTCAGTGTTATCATCAAAGCAGTTCTGAGGCATGGTGAATTGAGCTTCCTTGAAGCACGCCTAAGGCTAAGGGGCTGTTGGTGATGGCGCACTTTCAGCTAAAATCACACTTTGATCCAAGGCAAATGGATTCAGTGATTGTTTTTTCTATCAACTCAAATCAGAATGACTGAACTTACAAAACACATTTGCTACAAAAATGTCTTTTTTGACTCAGCATGCTGGCTAGGCTGTGAGTGTTAAAATCCTGTTTTTCTTTGCGCAGTTTTAAGTTTAATTTCATCACTTTTGAAAAGTGTGACTAAATGCTGAATGAGCTCAGTCACAAGGATACGACATGTACCAAATGTGACGAAATGTTACTTAATTGAAGGAAATACAGTACAAGTTCATTTGCAAAAGCAATGTGAAATGATCCAGCCCCAGCTAATTTTACCAAGCAGATTTGTCTCGCTTAAATTAAGAAAAATAAGACAATATAGTCTATTACCTATCTGTATCTATGTTTTTCTTAACAACTTCCAACCTTCTTCCACATGACCTGCTGCTTTGATTGGGCCCTCACCTTGGCAAAGTGGCACTGGTGCATTCCACTGGTAGATCCCCTGTGCAGTCCGGGTGCATGTGGCACTGCTCTGGCCAATAAGCCGGAAGCCCTGGTCACAGCTGAAACGCAGGGTGCTGCCCAGCTTAGTGCCTGTCAGACTGTGCACTGTGCCATTTATAGGATTGTTTGGAGGGCTGCAGTAGGTCGCTATGAAAAAATAAAATAAATAGGTATAGATATAAATATGCATAGTGATAGAATTGAGTGCAACACGCATAAAAACCCAATAATGACGCAAGATGAAAGTTGTTGTTGAGGAGGTGAAGGATTAATGTGCCTTCAATAGCATAGAGCTCCAGATCTCTTTTGCATCCGTCTTCTACGCCTGGCGTGGTAAAGGAGGATATGTATTAATACAAACGCTACAGTGCAATCTCTTTAAGGCGAAGACTGCAGACTAGAGGCAAGGGAAATTGATTAAAGGAAACTAATGTTCTACAAAGCGAAACAAGAGTTTGTCAGCGGCAGCAGAGGAGGATCATAAAAGTGATGAATACATAATAACAGGAACAAAGTATCTGTTTTTGTTTGTTGGCTAAATTGGTGGCTGCAGTAATCATTTATCATCTCAAATGCTGCCAGCAACAGGTCCAAGGTTCCCAAAGAATGAGGACTCTGAGGCCTAAATTACATTTTGCACATCTCACAATAACAGGGTTTACAACACACCTGCTGGAGAATAAAAAAAGAACAGTCACTGTGAAAGCATTTAAGAAAACACATTGTGAAAGCATTTAAGAAAATATAATAGCCACACTCTGTTGTGATGCAACAGAACATGGCTATTTGACACAGAAAATGGTGCTCGTTGTTGGAGAGATTAGGATGGAAGTGGACCATGGACACAAAAAAAACGTATTATCCATTACACTTAATCACTGTGACCACTTTATAGTCCTATAAAAATGCAAATTCTGACTCAAACCACTCACATGTGGCACTGACTATGGCCTCTCTTTCAAGTCGGTGGAAGATTTTTAGCACCATGCAATCAGATAAAACTCCCTTACAGTATAAAAACTTGAACAGTAAAGCCATGTCAGTGATGTAATATGTATTCAGCATTAAGAGATGTTGCCGTGTCACACAAATTGTTCCAATGAGACAGAGTGTGAGACTTTTTAAGTGAGCTGACAGTGGCACTGAAGAGATAAAAACAGACTTTATGTGGAATTTGACACTGATGTTCACTAAGACAGATGATACACAGTAGGTGCACTTCAGGCTTCGGTTATTTTGTGAAGTATTCAAGTTTGTCCTCTCCACAATCATCAAGGGATGAATTCTAATTTAAGTCCCACTTGATGGCTACATTGGTAAGGAATAGAAAGCCAAATCTTTGAATCCAATGATATTTAATAAGCCAACTGAGCTACTGTATGTTTCTTGGCAAGGCCTTTTCCTGTCAGTCACTGTGACTGGCAACTCCTGAGTTCAATTCTTCACTTTTATCTGTATCTAACTCATTTGCCACTCTTTCTGTGTTCTTCGCTCCTCTGCCTGATATAGTATACAGCTTGTCTTACTGCAATCAGCCCTGCAGCTCAGGAATCAGATCTACATTGGCAGGTGACTGGATTCGAATAGATAATAGAGAGGAGGAGAAAGGGGGGAGACGGTGATACAGAGAAGGGGAGGGACATATAAGCATGAGGAATCATGTCTAAATTAGGTGATAAGCGTAACGAATGGCTAAGTATGGAGAGAAAGAAGAGGAAACTGAGATGGGGAGCTGCTAGAGGAGATGTCTGCAAGTTGGTGATGGAAGACCGGCTCATAGAGACGAAAGATGAATTGAAGAACACAGCAGAATACATCGAATCTGCCTGCGCCATCTGTTTCTTCCTCCCCACCAAGGTACTACAGAAGGCAACTCCATATTGACCATGGCAACTTGTGGGTTCTCAGCCATCTCTTAGTCCTTCTGTCACTTCGCCTGCTATGGCAAGATCCATCATGGCTAAGAAAAAAAATAAAGTAAAAGAGGCAAGAGAAAAGAAGGGGCAGAGAAACGACAGAACATCCGGTTGGGGAGACGGAGAGCACCGCTGAGAGGAGGAGAGAGACGATTAGTCAATCTGGCTGAGTGGTGTTGATACAGAACGGAGGGAGCCTTTTAAATATTTACACAGTCATAATTCACAGCGAGTTATGCAGGTGTCGTATACCAACAGATCCTTCATGGGAGCAGGACAAAACAGAAGAATAATAAGCAATGCAAGAAACAGCGTTTACTAATTCCCAGGCCTGTGCTGCACAGCAAGGAGCGCCGCAGAAGCCTGCCGCCCCCGTTAGGTTGTCATGGAGATGGGTCATATTTCTAGCTATTTCAGCTGCAGTTGGCAGCCCAAATCTTGGTCTTGTTGACACAGTAAACCAAAACAACCTCTTCTTCAAGTAAATCAACTCCAGATGGACCACTGTAATCAAGCTTTATATGTAAAAAAACAAAACAAAAAAAAGCCTGTAACATCTTGACGCACCTGAGTAGCGTATGCGAAAGCCTTTGTGGCTGGTGGTGTGATCAAAGGACCAGTGCAGATAGACTTTGTTACTGGAGCTGGTGATGCTCAGTGGGCTGGAATAGTTACCACTGAGGGTAATCAGGAGAGGGCTCTGTCTCGATGGGCCTGGGTAAAGAGAGAGAGAGAGAGAGAGAGAGAGAGAGAGAAAAAGAGAGAAAGAGAAAGGGACAATTGTTAAGAAGAATCCATCTTTGAAAGCCTCATAACTTTGTGCAAAAGAATGAGTGCAGCAATACTTTTATGTGAACCGCCACTAGCACCACTGGGCCCTCAAAATAATGCCTTATATCTCTATCATCTACACACTTAATAAATGTAAATTGATAAAACAGAAAATATAATTTATTTCCCACAGATTGATCTTTTTAAGTCTGAATTTTGAAATGAATATAATTTTGCCTACTGATGGCTTTATGCATTTTGTTAGACTTGTGGTAAATTCAAAATTAGTTCAGCTACTAATTAAAATACAAAAAAGACATATTTCCATTATTAGCTTGGCAGCCCCAAGGTTAACACATGTCTGTTCCCCTCCACTCAGTAGCAGATAAAAAGTACTAATCAGGAACACTAGTGTAACATGACTCCCATTTTCTCAGAGCAGTCTGGCAGAGTTGCTGACTGTGCCTCTAATCAAATGCAAATGTAACAGGGCAGATGTAGATGTTCTGTCACCATGAAAGGGAGCCTATTCTGTTAGTAGAAGCAGAGACATTTGTTAGGGACGGTAAATTCAGCTGTCTGGCTCATTTTAGCCTTTAATTGTGGATATTTGTGAAATTTAGTCTTTGGTCAAGGAAGTGTGGAGGGAGGGGACATAGGGTCCCATAGGGACGTAGGGTCAATAGATTACTGAATAGTACACATAGTGGTATCTGAGAATTTAACAGGATGCTCTGTTAAACTCTTCTCGATAAATAAAAGGTCAAAATAATATAGACATATTACTGTACGTGACCACTGGTATACATATGTTCAGTGACAGTGACTCACCATCAAAGATCTCCAGCTCATCAAACTGACGGCTGGTCTGGAAGTGTTCTATAGTGAAGGTGATGTTGTAGCCAGGTTCCACTTTGACCACCCAGGAGCAGGACTCAAAATGGGGAAAACCGTTGCCTGGTGACTGGCTCATGATGACGCCTGTGGAAGCTGTTAGTACCTCATTCATGGGACAAGTCACTGTTAAATAAAAAGCAGAGACAAAATCTTTTCATTAATTTTAGTTGTAGGTTTATGCATTGCTGTGCTGTGTCGTTTCATAATCGCACACATCTTCTAATGGTTCATTCTTTTTAGTGAATTTAATTTACCTTGAAGCACAAATTGGATTGGTTAGATCCATATTGTTGTTTGAGGGCAACTCAATGTGACTTAAAGCATAGCTGGGATAATTGTCATTCTGGGCCTGATGCTGTCGCAGAAAACAAAGCTGTCCATGGAGTCGGTCCAAAAAACAGCTAATATATAATATTACTGACTTGCCATGAGCATATTCCCTTCTCTTTGATCTACAGCATGTGACATATGTGATGCTAACTTGCCGGCTAAATCTGCCTGGAAGCCCCATTGCACGTCTGGTCCGCACGTCTCTCATCCCCCCCGCCCGCCATTGGTATTCTTGTGGGACATCTCCATGACATCCTTTGACATTTTCTAGTGGTTTCGTCTGTATTATCAGACGTTACACAGCATTCCTGTCGGTTGCGTTTTGTTGCAAAGCTGTGAAACCAGCCTCTTAATCTGCCAGAGCTGTCTGCATACACAGTGGAACCCCAAAAAACAAGCTACAACATGAAAGGACACCAATGCTTCAATGACAACACAATGCAGCTGTTACATTGTTTTTTTACTCCTCCTATCACTTTTGCTACTCACCTAATGGGGCTGAGTACTGAAGAGGTAGAGTGTGAAATAACTCTTTCCACTGCAGAGAAAGATATACATTTGTTTTTCTTGTTTGTTTGTGATTGCGTTTTGTAGCTAAATAAGATACCATAAACCTACATAAGGTAAATGTTCCCTCTTGTGAAATGAACTGCTTCCTACTGTACATCAGTGCTTTCAGCATTGCAAAAAATCTCAAGGGCCTTCTTTGGCATGCATAATAGTTTTAACTGTTTTAACACTGAACCCCTCCTGGAACTCAACCTAAGAGCTTGTTAAGAGCTTCATAATTAACAAATTTCAGACTCACAGCACAAACAAATAGATTTACTTTGTTAAACACCAGCCACAGGCTTTACTTACAATCACAGCAGAAAGCAAGAAAAAACACCATAAGATAAGTAAATGTGATTAAAAACCACTTCAGAGTGCATGTGACCTGGTACTTTTCGCATGTCCATACATTTGTGTACGAGTGTGTTTGTCAACAAAGTGTGGCAGAAAATGTAGCTGGGGGTGTAAATGCCCGTTGTGTGCTGCAATTTGAATACCCTAGCCTGTTCTGCCTCAGGGTAAGGCAGCAGTTGGCACCTGCAGGTCCTTCATTACAGTGGCGAAATACTGAACGCTCTGAATCCCATTCTAGCAGCGCCTCCTTTGTGGGACAATGTGTGTGTGTGGGTATACACACTTGTTTTTGTGTACGTGGATGGGCCGTGTGTCTTTTGGCTTGTACCACCACCTCTGTGTGTTCGTAGGGAGAAGGGATTATCAAATCCACAGGAAAAAAAAAAATGATGGCAGACAGCCTGGGTTAAGCAGCATTTCAAAATAATTCTTAGCATTTCTTTTACCGTGCTTGGCAGGTCAACCAGGTGGGGTTTATTGCCTCAGGAAATCTCAGATAATGTCAGGTAAGCTGTCACTCACAGAAAGGCATGTTAAAATGAGGGATGTACCTGTCAAATACTTTTTGCCATTCATTGTTTTGGCATTAGCTGCAAATCCCAACCAAATGTTGCCAAAAGAAAAAAAACAAACACTAAATGTCTGCAAATGTTTTTTACAATAGGCCAATAAACTGTATTTGTGATGCCTTTTATGTGTTTATTCAATAGTTGAGATGACAGGCAATGAGGGGATTGACATGCAACAAAAGTCCCCAGCTGGAATCAAACTCAGGACACCAGGGTGCCCCAAGAAACAGTAGTTGTTACTCTGTAATATATCACACTTGTATATACAGTAAGGTGAAGTAGTGGTGTAATATAGCTATTGCACAAACTCAAAACATTAAGGGAACATTTTGCAAATGGTTATGGGGGTTAAATTGCTGTTTGTGAACATCTCAGAGAACCCAATTTCTACATACGACAATAATAGTACCATCATGTTGCATATGAAGTGTAAATCTAAGTGAAAAGAACTTTTGCCATCAAACTTGTGAAGTGACAGTCATCTATTCTCATCCCAAATTCAAAGAAGACAGTCACCAAGTCGGAGAAATCATTTACAACCTCAAGCACCTCACTGGATGCGAGTCAAAAGGCTTAAATCCATCACTGATAGTGAAACTGATTGCACCTGGAAGGAGCATATAAAATCTACCAGTGAAGTTCATTAAACAATCAATTCTCTGAGGATGAGATGTGTGCTGTCAGTGACCTTTCAGAAAGCTCCAAAGTGTCTTCAAAACTGCTCTCAGCTAGTCTTGGAGCTGATGGAAAGAGACAGGCAGGGGCTCTTATCTATAGGCTGCTACTTATTAAACTAATCCACTTTGAAATGAGCATCACTCTGTTTGGCTGTAAACAAAAGGGTATTAGGGGACAAATCTGACAGCTGGAAAAAAAGCAGCTTCAACACACAAGGTGAGATCAGCGCTGATAGGGCTCAAAATGAAATTTCACTTTAATGAGACAAGGAATGGAATAAACTGGTAACAGGGATGGCAATCTGCAAGACATCCCTTCTGTTTGTGTATAAATCGTTCATGGTATGCAACAGCTTCCAAATAAAGAAAATGCAGTGGAGGGCTTTGGTGCAGACAAGCACAGATGCACACACATCTGCATCCATACACACACATTTCTGCACTCCAGTATCCAAGTATGGGCGCACATGTGCATAAATCCACAATATATCACACTTGTAGTGCTACAGCGCTGTTGAGATGCCTTCACTTGTGTTGGTATTTAATTAGCATAAGCTGAGGAGCGATAACAAGCTGATTGAAGGGGATGGGCCACAACATAAGCATTAACCTAACAACTCTGAGAAGTCAGGGATGACAATGAAGATGTGAAAAAGGGGCAGCTGTAATCCATTCTGTGGGGCAAAAAAAATAATCTAGGGAACAAAAAAAAGGAGATACATATAAGGGCGAAGGGAGGCGAAGGGACCGAGTGGGATGAAGAAAGCTAGCTAGCTGGGAATTTAATGTGATGGGTGATTATGCAGGTTTTAACCAGAAATCTGTCTGGGGGATAAACACAGGGATTTTGGATCATCAGAGCTCATTGTGTTGCATTAATGAATTCAAACAACACTTTGTACTGATGCTGTTGCTTTGTGTGTGTGTGTGTGATGTTGGAACTCCCTGTGGTCTCAGCAGACAGCAGATGTAGCTAAGGGCTGTGGGTTCAGTACAACCCAGTTTAATCAAATAGCAGGCAAATCAAATACTGTACAAACCAACCAGTTGCTCCAATGGCATTAAATACGAGAAAATCATCTGGATTCAATT
>NW_023340268.1:16076172-16076483 GCF_004916995.1 Morone saxatilis
AAAAAAAAAGAAAAGAAAAGAGAATGAGGAATAAAGGGAACATGTGTTACGTAAAAACAGAAGTCTGACGCTAGTGAGTCAGGGGAGAGAAGTGGCGAGTGAGGGAGGAGGGAGTGCAGACGGAGGGAATGCAGAGGATGAGAGAGGATATTGGCGCCGAGGGGCAAGCAACACTGCAGAACCGGCTGTAGGCTCCAGTGCTGCTCTCTGGAAGACTATCACAATGACAACATCCACTGCTGTGTAACCCAGACACATGCTAGACCAGTGTGAATGTTTATATAGTATGTGTACCAGAGTGTGTGTGTGTG
>NW_023340268.1:16076583-16080412 GCF_004916995.1 Morone saxatilis
CTCAAGAATCGTGCTCATTCAGAATGATCTCAGACTGTTCTCTTCCCATTCTGCAACACCCTCCATCCAGCCTTCTCCTCTTCCTTCACACTAGCATCAGTTTGTTGTCTTACTTTCCTTCTCTACTCTCAACTTCCTCACA
Source organism: Morone saxatilis (assembly GCF_004916995.1). NCBI lineage: Eukaryota > Metazoa > Chordata > Actinopteri > Moronidae > Morone > Morone saxatilis. The sequence continues at coordinate 16,076,726 of NW_023340268.1, forward strand.
CTCCACTCTTGCCTCCTTCAGCTTCTCTAATCTGTGGCTCTCCTCTCCATCTCCCTGGTCTGTGACTATGCAGGTTAAGTGGCAGTTTACAGGAAGGGTATGATGGAACCCAGTTTGTCCCCAGTATAATGTGTCTCTCAGCATACGGGGAGCAATTAACGAGCCACACAATGAGTACAGGTTCACATCTGAGATACTGCAAGTAAATGCATTCAACTGTCACTGACTGTCACTTAAATTTTGAACACAAATTTGTTTAGCTTAGTAAGGAAAAGCTGTGCGCAAAGCATGTGATTTTCAAAATTCAAATACAAGGCAATGTCAATGGATGGTTTCACTTGCACGTCTTAGCTGCAGATGGCTATAGGTACAGTGAAGGGTACAGAAGGCAAAAGCCAGGACTTAATTGAGGGGAAAATAAACACAAAGGATTTCCGGATTTCCTTTTATTTCCTCACTTGAATCTTGACACTTGAGTCTCCTCTGTTCTGCCTCTCACTGGGTGTCCTGGGTACTTTGTTCCATGTCTTCATTATTAGGCTATACATAGCTACTCTTCCCCTTTCATCGCCCTCTTTTTTCTGCCAAACTCTTTTATCTCCCTTCTTTTTAACCTCATGCTGAGAGCATTTGTTTTTTTCTTATTAAAAACGCAAAATTAATTGCATTCATCAAATTTATCCCACATCCACGACAAAACCCTCAAACAGACTAATACACACGTTGACAAAGCAAGACAGAGAAGAGGAGAATCAAGATATTTTTAAAAAGAGAATGAAAGATAAATGCTTTTATGATATTTTAAAGCTAAGAGAAACAGAGGAACCCCTCTGTGCACCCAGTCTCTTGCCCAGAGGAAATGTATCGCACACAACATACAGTATTATGATAATGCGGTGTGTTGGGAACACTGCACTCATTGATTCCTCTGGGAGGACAATATCTCGGTATGTCGAGAGCACTACAGCAGCCACCCTCAGTCTCATGGGAGCCAAGTATCATCCACAGAGATGGAAAGTGCTACCAAGCTGATATGTGGCTGCTGCTCTGTGACTACAGGCAAAAAGAGCACCCATGGGATCCAGAAATAAGTCAAAACTTGAACTAGTGCATGAGTCTATGATTAGAGCAAAATGATATTGGCTACATATAACCCTGCTAAAAATAAAGTCACAGAGAAACCCTTTGGCAGAGGAATGTGTCACCTGTGTTGTGATTTATTTAGTAAAGAATAAGTACTTTAGAAAAGAAGTAGCTAATCTTTCTGCACGGATGTACAGGACTTTAACATCTTTTAGTAGCATTTGACAGCCTCGCCTATTGTTTCTCTGCTGATGCACTATATTTCCAGTCTGTGAAAAGTCTATAGTATCACTGTGTCATCTGTGTTTGCTATTTGATCAGCTGAAATGTATTTCCAAGACAGATGTTCTAGCCATAGAGATTTAAAGTTTCCAAGCATGCACTCACCATCACATGAGGGAGGAGGCCCCTCGAACTCTAAGTGTGTCCCCAACCGGCAGGTCAGGATGCTGTTTCCACTTAACTGGTAGCCTGCAAGGCATCGGTAGCGCACTATATCACCTGAACAAAGACAGAGATGGAGGAGGGAGAGGTACAGTCAAAGACAGATCAGACATGGCGGAAACAATCCATATCATTGGTACAATCCAAAATGTTCATACACACTAATCAGTGCTTCTTAGCAATGATTGAGTTATCATCATCCATTTCTTAGTGGAACACACAGTGGTGAAAAAGTTAACAGTGGAATGAAGTATTGTAATGAATACCCACTGGGCATCCTACAGATGAAACACTATGTCAGTGTTGCTGCCTTTGTGTATCTGAATAATAACAAGTCAAGGAGGTATGCAAATAAACAGATAAGGAGAAATAATCTCCATTGTCTTCTACAGTGGAGAAAGAGAGCACCTGCCTCGAATCCCTGTGGCTTTCTGACAATTTTGTCATAATTGTTCATTTATACTGTTGCCTCAAACTCCTTTATGTAGTTTGAGGTGAGCCTGCATTCCGCACCATTGCCTTATGGGATGTGTAGTCAATATCAGACTCCGTAAACCTGGGGAAATGTAGAATGCTAAAGCCAGAGGGTGAACTGACAGTGGAGGTAACTCTTTATGAATGCCACAATTCAGGATTTCACTAACGTCTAATACAAACATTCAGCAATGCCTAGATAACGGTGTTTGTTTGTGTCTGTATGTGTATGGATGTGCCTGTTTGTGACAGCATTTCCCACCTACCAATTTTAAACTCTTTGCTTGCCATTAGGATCTCTGCATTAGGAATGATGGGGGGTGGCAGGCAGAACTGCAGTCTGTATGCTTTATCGAGAGGATCAAAGAAAAGAAAGGAGTCAAACACAGAACGTGTGAAATATTTGGTAGAAATAAGGATCAAGTAAGAAGAGTAATTTACATACCTTGATAGCTAATACGAAACAGTCCACCCTTCTCTGTGTTACTACGGAAACGTATCAGCACCTGATTGGATGTACTACTGGGCGGGTCATTGGGCTCCCCATCAGTGAACACTCCCAGTTTCCTGGCTGTCTCCTGTGGTCCATCCCTAAAGAGAAAAAAGGTCATAAGTCAACTATTACTTCAAATATAACAATACACTGGGGTAAAGTAATGAAAATTAACAGTGGGGATTTTCTGTCAGCAGCCTGTGCTCAAATGCTCACTCGGTCTCCAACCATAAAAGCACCTCAAGGCTCTGTGACGCATATCTGTGAGAAAACAAAACAAAGCCACATGCCAGATTATTGTCAAGCAGCTTCCAGCAGCAGAATATAACCAAGCTGCTCAATTCATCATACCCAAAGCAATTACTCTGGGCTGCTCCGGGTGATTATGTTGAAATAAGGTAAAAATTACAGATAAGCGTGGAATGACAGGTCTGGATTGCGCTGTTTCTGCTAACTGCCATCCAATGGGAGTGTCTCTGGAAGCTGTGGCCCAGCCTTGGCAGTCCCCTGGCGTGGGCATGGCCGATTAAGCCAGCTCCCAGATTCCTGCCACAACCATTCAGCTTAAAAACCATCTGTCTTTGGCTGTCAGACTGGGCATGGGAGATTACAAGCAGCTCTGGAAACGGCTGGCTAGGGACTGCTGCCTGACAGCACTCTGGCCAAGCCGCCATTACGGGGCCCATTTCCTTGGCTCAGTAGTTCAGTGGATAGATACACAGAGGTGGTAACTGGAAACTGGGGAACATGATAGTCCCCATCTTGGCTCTGTATGAGCTTGCTGGGAAAGATCAACACAGTGGGGGCCGTTTACAGAAGAGCAACAATACAATAGAAAGTGGACAGTTTGGCTCACTAAATCCACATTGCCTTAGCGACAACTCTAAGCGGACTAAATCTGAATCTTCACACAAATTTCTAAAAGCAGCCCAAACGTAAAACATAGATGTCACTGCACGCCATGTGGACTTTTCATGTGGTCGTCAAGATGCCAGGTTGGCTGGCAGTCAGATCTCCGGTCTCACTGAGAGCTGGGACCTTTGGAGCTTGTCTCAGGGAGAGGGGATCAACTGGGACTGGCAACTATCATGTATGCAAAATCCTGTCTTTGGTCACACATATGGCAAGCCCAGCCATGCCTTCTGGAGGTGATGAAAGGAAGCTTTACCCCGCAACACTCAGACATACACCTA